>NC_056745.1:40912122-41107122 GCF_019279795.1 Protopterus annectens
AAATAAAAATGAATAAATAAATTTTGTTTTTCTGATATGCGGGTATGAAGCTTAGTAGTTATGATTAAACCCTGTGCATAACTCATCTGACACAACTGCTCTACTTGTGGCCTCAGTATCAGAATACTTGCAAAAAAGTACAAAAATACTTCTTGAAAAATTAAGTCAAGATAAACTGATCATTTGTATTCACAAAGTCTTAACATTCCAATTGTTTTTCATGTCCAGGTTCTGTGTTGTCCAGAGTTTTTCACCTATAGCAGCTTTCTGTATTTAATACACTGTTATTAAAGGTTTGGGCTATATCAATGAATGTGGGCCCTGTAACCCATAAAACATTTATTTATGTCTCCCTCATACATTTAAACAGCTTGAAAATATTCAGCAGCTAAAAAATCCTAAAATTTCCTGTTATTTGAGAGTTACTATTTCCCAGAGAAAAAGATGAATTCATTTGAAAAAACAAAGACACGTTATCTACAGACTTAACTTTTGCAGCAGATTTTAGCTCTTGTCTCTAAAGAAACAATGCCTGAAATGTACAGATCATGTTTTTTTATTACTGGACATCCTTCCCCAAGTGGTGCTAACTTTTGTTTTTCACTGAGACAAATGGTTTGGTATACACGGCAACAAAATTGTTGCACATTTGTATTAATGACAGGTCCTGTAAAGTTTTACAGTCCTATCCCTTTATAAGTTGTTTCTAAACACGGATGAGTATCTATAAGGCCAGAAAATAGTCATTGTTGAAGACTGACTGATAACATGAACAGACACATTCATAATACCTGCAGACTTCTAAGCTGTTGTGTTTTGTAAAATGTGCATATGGGCACAGGAACATCTCAGAAGGATTAGAAAGGGAGGCAGATTTTAATGTATAAATGAAAATAGGCAGTTGATGCACTAACTTGGGTGGCCAAAATTTGCTGCCTTAGACTCCATTAATGATAGAGGGACATACAGGTAACTAATGCAACAGGTCAAAGCAGTGACAATGGCTGCATAGTTATTGAATGGATAACAACCTCTTAGAAAAAGTACATGAGACCGCACTGAAAGGAGATCCATGGGCAGACATGCTGAAATGGCAGACAAACTTTTATTAAGGAGTAAGACAGGTCAGAGGACAGTAACTCTCATAAATAATGTTGAACTGGAGAAACACTAGCTATGAATATATTTAACAGGAAAGTTTTAGGCTTTTTTTCTTTTCTTGGCACTAAACAGAAAACCTTTTTATGTCTGTTAATGTATGATTTTCTTGTAGCAGGTTTTCTTCTTTCCTTTCATACCTGCTGTACATCCTCAGAGTAAAGGTGCATAAAAGGTATTAAGAACCCATCATGCAGGCAGTGATATGCAGATGTTCGAGATTGGGATGTATCAAACCCTGTTCTTGTGCAAGTAGATCCAGTCTGTGAGGAAGCTTGTGGTAAATGCACCTGGCCATTTCCAAAACAAGGAAGAACTACGGTTGCATGGGCCACAAGGGAATCACCACAACGACCTTTGTAATCTGCTTTATGACTCTTCACAGTGGCCCTAGATATTACTGGAAAGGGTAGAAAAGCATACAGGAATATTCCCATCCAAGGAGAAGAAAAAACATGTGTCTTTTTAGGCCTTCTTACAAGGAGTCCTGTAGCAGAATTTCTCCAACTGATTTTATGAGTAGAAAAAAAAGTTCTGTTTGAAGCATTCCCCTAAGTCACATCAGTTCTTGGAAGACCCACGATTCAATTTCTCTTAATGAGGGTCTGTCCTGGTGCTGCAAAGCTTGCCTGATACATTATTTTGCTCTGACAGTATCTAAGATGCTTATGGAGTGAAACTGTTCAAAAAAGCTATATCCCAGGCTACCATAGCTTGTCTGCACAGAGGGCAAGATTTGGTTCCCCCTTGCTTGTTTACCACATCACTCTGTTGTTGTCTGTAGACACTTGTAGGGGTCATGGGGACTATAGATAATTGAAAGAGGTGACAGCATTTATAAATGACAACATTTCTTTTATGTTCATGTGCTCTGGTCTGTCTTCTTGATTCTAACAAATCTGTTATCTCTACCAAAACATCTTCCTTTTCAGAAATCCCCAAACTGGAATCTGAAATGTCAGGGAATGTTGATGTTGGGACCATACAGATTTCAGATACCACTGCATTTTTCTTATGTGGAGTCTTGCAAGAGGCATCATGAGCAACGCTGATGTCATAAGACTGAGTCTGACTGGAAAGACTCAGAAACAGATCGAGATACAGGTCTACATTTTTGTGTGGAAAAAAAACATTTTTGAACTTAGGTGTCCAGGAAACCTTAGGAAAACAATCCTGTGAGAAGTCAGACAAGATTTCTGCATGTTCTGTTGGAATCCCAGTCTGTGTAGGAGATCACTTACCTAAAACCAAGAGATTCTTGACAATTTGGAAAAGATTTTGCAAAGATAAATAAGTTGTCCAGATAAGGAAAAATGTAAATGCTTGTCTGCAGTAGGATTTGTGAATACCCTTGGAGCAGTGGATAGAACAAAGGTTAATGCAGAGAACTGATAACGTGATCCAGATAAGGGAAGCCTTAAGAAATGTCTGAAATCTCAATCTATAGGAATATGATGATATACGTCTTTTAAATCTATGTTTATCAGAAAACTCAAATGGGTAATAACAGGTAACAAGCTGTGAAGTGGTAACATTTTGAACTTGGGTGCTATCACAAACTGTTTCAGAAACAAAATGACCACAGCTGGTGTCTAATAATCTCTCTTTGGCAGCAGAAACATCCTTGAATAAAATCCTTCCCCTAATAAAGAGGCGGGACAGCTTCTATCACCACCTGACAGTGCATATGCTGAATGACAGACGGGAAAAGAAGGTGAGAGGAAATATCTCGGAAAGGAGGGAGAGACCCCCCACTGCCATGTGTAACTGTGATGATTTTAGCAAGAGCCATCTGGATTACTGGATTGCCTGGGTGTGATGAGGGGAGGGGGGAGTCTTGCTAATAGTCACTCAGACTTATTAGATGTCTTTTTTTTCTTGGGGAGGAGAGCTTCTGCTTTCTTTTTGCAACCTCCCTGCCATTGTTTTTAAATGTTTGCTTACCAGTAGATTTCTGGGTCTGTTTATTTTGCTTTTTAAAGAAGGTTGTAGTAGAGCATTAAATCCCTTGGCAAACATGAAGAACAAAGGATAAAACATTTGGGAAATCCTTTGAATCGGTTAACCTCTCTTATCACTCTTTTTAAGGGCTTCTGCAGTAGATGGTCCATAAACTAAGTCTCTATTCATAGGAGAATTCAAGATTTCATTTTTGACATCTAGGAGGTTTTAATAACACAACCAGACCAACGGCCTCTTAACAGTTCCACTGGCAACAGCCATGGTGGTGACAACAGCAGAACCATAAGCACATTTCAAACAGCAGGGAGCCATTTGAGACACAGAAGCAAACAAATTACACAAAGCAGATTTATCCTCAGAACAGGAAACAGATGCCAACATATTCCTCATATTCTTGAAAGAGGCATGCATAAACTTTAGCATATGAGCACAACAGCTGGGAATTCTAAAAACAAATGTTGAAAATACACTAATTTTCCCCAACTCTATAAAAGCTTTTTCTTCCCTGTCAGAAGAAGAGGAATTGGTATTAATCTAATGTTTAGCAGCAGCTGAGGTCACTAAACAATAGCTGCCAAGTCTGATCTGGGATGAGTGTATCTGTTTCTTGTGGGCATCAGCTTAACTGTCAGTCTAGATACAGGCTATAACGAAAACATCATCCAAAGCTGAAAGAATAGGAGAAATTGTGGTAGGTTCTGGAAATTCCAGTTGCAATAAATCATAATACTTTCTTAGAGACTGTGAAACATCAATATGTTCCCATTGAAACAACTGATTCATTCTGGAAACAGTTTCACAGAAAGAGAATCCTTTAAATGGACTGGCTGAAGCCATTTTCTTCTCAGAATATGAATTAGAAATTTGAGGAGACAAAACAGAATCAGTGCCTTCACAATAATTTTGAGGTTCAAAATATTTATTTTACTGGGAAATCGAAGAATCTTTTTTTCATTTCCCGGAAACACACAAACAAGAATGGTGAAGAAATGAACCAGCACTTTCCAGTGAAATCGCTGCTCCAATTGCAATAAAAATGCATTTATTCAATGCTCCAATTATGAATAAACAGGTACAATAACAACTCAAACTTCAACAAGAGTCAGTTCATATAGTACAAGCTAAAATAGCAGCATAGCTACACCAATGCTGAAAAATCGTAGCACCTCGGCCAAATAGCCGTTACAGAGTAACTAAAACATTTCTATTACTCATCTTTGTATAATGAACATTAATTAACCAATTACATACTTATCTAAACAATCCTATTATCAATTACATTCATTAATATAATTACTAAATAAATACTATTTCTGTTTAATACCTTCAAACATATCTACTTTAAATAAAACTTTTCCAGTTGCATTCCCGATTAAGTCCTATGGGTCCTATTTCAAGAAGTGGGAATGGATTTATCACATTCAGAAGGTGAGACTGTTACTCAAACTACAAAAATGACTGTGAATGTTGAATCGGACAATGTTAATATTCCCACTAGCCAAGTTTTGGAATCGCAGTCTAATGCCTTTAGCAAGTAGAATAAGAATAGATCGAATATAAATGGTAATTTGTTTGCTGCTATCGTGAAGAGGACAGAAGTGTCAGCCCTGCCGGCAGTGCAAGAACTATGTACTAAAATAGAAAAACTAATTTCTAAAGAAACATCAGTATTTTATAACATTCATAGCTTGGAGAGTTAGTTAGAACTGCAAATCACATCTAGAGATCTTCGTGCAGTTAAAAATCCATCAACTCCCTTTGTACTTACAAATGAACAAGATCGTATATTTCACAACAGATGGATAGTGGCAGCGCACAAGTGTACCAGTGAGTGGGTAGCTATCCTTATCGAAAGGGATACATTAAAAAGGAACATGTTAAAAATGGAAACTAAAACATTATGTGCAGAAGTGCTGAAACAAACCTCTAATGCTGCACTTGAATCTTTTCTTAATGACATTAATGGTAGATTAGCTTCCTATGAAAAAGAACTTCTTAATCGCAAGAAAACTAAATTGCAATGAGACTTGCGGGATTATGAAAGGAAGAAAGCATTTGTGCTTTCTACCAATCAACAGCCTATACATCATAAAGTTAGATTTCAAAGAGAACAGGAAGCAAATGAGCAGCACTCAGACTTCTATACATCGGCAGAAAGCGCGGTCTCTTCAGCCGATGAACGAGATAAGGAAGAACAGTTTCCACACTTGCCAGCCCCACAACAAGGTGACTCTTTTAGGACAACATTTCATGAGTCAACTAGCAACAAAGGAGCTGGTAAGAAAAGAACATGGTTAGGACAAAGTGGTAACAGAAAACAAAGTTATGGACAATATAACAAATGTGGAAAATGGACATATTACTCAGGTACGGACTGTTAATTCAGACCCTTATATTGTTAATTTATCTAGTTATGTATTTAACGAATGGTAAATGTCTGTTTTAAACAAAGGTCTAAAATTTATTCCAACAGTAATTCCTAGACCTTACGAGTTGAAAAGTGAAATTTTCAAATTAGTACGTAAAATGCATATAAAGGAATATTTTTCTGAAACTAAAACAAATGATAATATAGAATCATGTAATACCAGTGATTCTAAATCTGATGAAAATTTTTATTCATGTGAATCAGACATAGAAGCTAATGTGTATAGTAAACTAGATACGTCTTGTATTAAAGTTAATAGCAAGTTTATGCCGCCTTGTAAAAATGAAAGCATTTTACAATTTAATACAGCTGTTAATGTCATGTTAGATAAGGAACTGATTGAATTTAATAAAAAAGCTAGAATGTATAATATGACTAAGCACGAATGGTTAAATTTGAAACAGTTAAGTGAAAATGCCAATTTGGTTTTTAAACCATCAGATAAGGGTGGGTAAATTAGTCGTCATGGATAGTCAGGATTATTATAGGATGTGTATGGACCATTTAAATAATGTTAATATATACTGCCAAGTGTCTAAAGTAAAATATTTAAAGGCAATTGATGATTATGAATGATTATTACATAAAGGAATACGTTTAAATAATTTTTCTAAAAAATATGTTAATTATAAATTCAGCAGCAAAGATAGTGTGATTGCTAAATTTTATTGTGTTCGTAAAATACATAAGAATGCAACACATCCCCCAGGATGACTTTCAGTTTCAGCTATTGGTTCCTTTACATATAATGTGGGCTGTTTACTACATGAATGTTTAGTTAATACAGTGGTTAAATTGCCAGCATATATTAAAGATTATTTTGATTTGTTGGATAAATTAAAGCAGATATGCTGGCAATTAGATATGTATTTTTGGTAATAGCTGTAGTAATTCTATATACCAGCATACAACATAATTTGGGTATGAAAGCACTTATTTACTTCATGGGGGAACAGCCCTAAAACTCAGTATATTAAGGAGCTAACACATTTCTGCTTGTCTAATAACATTTTTGAATTTAATGACAAACTCTATCAGCAGCTACAAGGGACAGCAATGGTGCACCACTTGCCCCCATGTATGCAAACATTTTTATGGGCCTGGTTGAATATAGTCATATTTATAGAAGTTCATTTTATAAAAAATATGTTGTGAAGTATTTTTGCCATATAGATGGTTTGATATTTATTTGTAAAGGTGGAAAAGATCAAGTTAACATTTTTATGGATTATTTAAATAATAGTAGATTCTAAATTAAATATGATGGTCTACAAGAAGGCAATAAAGTGACCTATTTAGATTTAACATTAGAGGGGATGACAAATGGGCAAATAAGAACACGTATATATAGAAAATTTGATAAACCTAATTATGTGTTCTACTGTAACAGTTGTCATCCTGCACATACAATTGAATCATTACCCTACGGAGAAATGTTACGAATTAAAAGATTGTTCAGAGATTTAGAAGATGCAAAAGTTCTGGCATCAGAAACAGGTAACATGTTTATAGAAAGAGGTTATACTGAACTAACAGTTAAATAATGTTACAATAAAGTGTTTGGACACAAGTTAAGAAATGATAAAATAGAATATAACCATAAGTGGTGGAATAATGATAATAAAAATTGGGATGTAGATCGAACAATAGCTTGTATCCAAATACACTATTTTTCATATATACTACAAAAACTTATTAAAGGTTTGTGGAACACTGTGAAAAAGGAAGTACTCTCACTTATGAATGTACAGCTTAGGTTTTCCTATCAAAAAGGTAGAAGTCTTAAAGATTTCTTAGTGCATAGTGTTTACAAAAAAACAAAAGAAAATAATAGAGAATTTTACGGTAAATAGAGGAACACAAAGATGTGGAAATTGTTCTGTTTGTCAGTATATCACTAATAGTTTCGAGGAAATAAATGGAATCAAATTTGAAACAAAAGGTTGTTTTACATGTAAAAGTGTGGGGGTGATTTACGCTATTAAATGTGAATGTAATAAATTTTATATAGGAGAAACTAAAAGGAGTTTAACAGAAAAAATAAAAGCGCATGTTAGAGATATGAAAAATCATAAAATATTTAGTCCATTAGTAGAACATAGCAATAAAAAACATGGAGGGACCCTTTTAAAATTTAAAGTTACCATTTTAGAACAAATTAATGTTAATTACATCAGTGAAAATAGGATGAAGTATCTTTTAACGAAGAAGGAATCTACTATAATTCTTAAATATAATACATTGCAACCCATAGGACTTAATCGCGAATGCAATTGGAAAAGTTTTATTTAAAGTAGATATGTTTGAAGGTATTAAACAGAAATAGTATTTATTTAGTAATTATATTAATGAATGTAATTGATAATAGGATTGTTTAGATAAGCATGTAATTGGTTAATTAATGTTCATTATATAAAGATGTGTAATAGGAATGCTTTAGTTACTCTGTAAAGGCTATCTGGCCGAGGCGCTATGAGTTTACAGCATTCGTGTTGTTATTAGCTGCTATTTTAGCTTGTACTATATGAACTGGCTCTTATTGAAGTTTGAATTGTTATTGTGGCTATTTATTCCTAATTGGCGTATTGAATAAATGCATTTTTTATCGCAATTGAAGCAGTGATTTCACTGGAAAGTGGTGGTTCGTTTCTTCATCGAATATTGTTTGTTGTTCACAAGAATGGTGAAGAGCCTAAGCTAATCCTTAGTTAATCCCAATAAATCACTTCTGTCCAAAGTAACCGAGACACGCAATCCCAATAAATCACTTCTGTCTACAGTAACTAAGACAGTAAAGACATATGTCTTTTAGCTTCCTTTTGAAAGGATTTTTGGAAGAAGGATCAGAGGAGATTACTTGGCTGTCGACCTGAAGGTCATTTTAAGCCTAGCTGTTTCATCCCAATGTAATACCATAGAAATGGTAGTCAATACCCAAGATTGCATTTAGTAATGACCACCCATGTCCAGGAGGGTTGTGGGTGCTATCCTTGGTAAGACTTTACAGAACCCCATCTACTTGTCCAGGTTCCTCTTGAACAGTGTCATAGACGACAGGCCTATTTTTGCCAGGAAAAACCTCCACAGAAACAGGCTTAGCTTTCTGGCTATGCAGAGTAGCCTTCTCTGCAATTTCTCCCAATACCAACAAGAGTGGCTCTCCATTATCCACAAAGGGCACTACAACAGCCACACAAAATGTGTCTAACCCCTAGTGTATGAAGGCTGTATGGACTACATCAGAGGGAGCCAGGGAAGAAGATGAATGCCTGAGGAATACCAAAGTCAACCATTTGTGGCTGAAGCTCATTATCAGTGTGTTCTGGTGGCAATGGATGTTTAGTAATTTTCTTCTTTTTATGGATGAAAGGAGAAAAAAAAAACAAGGAACTGGTGGGATGTTCCAAGGTTAAGCTGAAAAAAGAAGCCCGATACCTGGGGAAACCTGCCACAGGTAAGTACTGAAAAAGTAACTTTTCCCTTAAAAACACAGTAAAAAGCACTTTAAACACTTACCTCATCCCACAAAAGTAAAATAACACAATGCTTACTTCAAAAAAAAATAGTTTAAAATTTAAATTTAACAACTTTTTATTATAATGGTAATTAAAAGTCATGTGACAGTCATTACAATTACATTTACCCACTTTAAAATGAACATTTTACAGAAAAAGTAAAATTTCTTTCAAAAACATAAAATGGAAGTTTTTTTCCCAAAAAGGAGCTTATCTACACAACAATGGAACAGTGTTAGCCACCTGTTGATCTTCGAAAGGTTGCAGGAGGACCTCTCTTCTGTGGCATAAAAGCTCAGAAGTAGAGCAAGATCCAGCACTAGGTGGCCTAGGTAGCTATCTAGGGCCTGTGTTAGCTGGGGGGTGGGGAGCTTCTCTATAACAAAAAAATAAATAATAATATTTTGGTAAGAAAAAAAAATCTTGTGAGGATCCTTCTGTAAATACAGCAAACATCAGGACCCCACAGGAGAACTTCCTTACCTTGTGACATTGTCCTAACTTCATCTAAACCTACACAGGCTTAGAGGAAAGAATTTCCAACTCCCAATTTGGAGATTTAAGTAGTAAAATCTGGAGGATCTAGCACATTCTGGTGAGTACTCAGCTCAAATGCTGTTTCCCTTAGAAGACATAGAGGTGTGTATGTGCATATAATGCCCTAGTTAGGGGTACTATCTAGGTAAGTGATATTGCTCAGAATCAAGCCCTGAACCTTAATAACTATGGGCAGGCAATTGCCTTAAACCTCCACACCAACTGCCAGGTCTCCTTTACTTTTATTTATTTATTTATTTTTGTTAATCACCAAGGATTACAGTCTGTCATTGTCATGCACAGAATTATAAAGTTCTGTTGTTCAGTATCAGTGGTGCAACAGGTACCACACTTACTTTTGCTGCAGAGTGTTGCGGGTTCTTTTCCTCCAACAGGTAGACTGATCGCTGATGCTACTGTACAACATAAAGGGGATGGGGTGCCGCATTCCTGAATATGTCCTCTTTTGGATGAGATGCCAAGTAACTATGAACTTGCTGTTGGTTTGACAACCATTCCCTACTGCAGTATTACCAGCACACCAACTTCTTTTTTGTTTTTATTACTGTAACAAGCAATTTATTCAAGGGCGGCAGGTACTGAATTTGTAGATAAAACACTAAACTGCAAAGCTGTTTGCAACAGCAACTTCTTCATTAGTTACAATTCTCTTTAATGTCGAATTATGCAGAGATTGTACATCCTGACTGATATTGGCGGATTGGTCTTTTATGGTTGAAATGTTCTTAAATAGTTAGTTTTGCCATTATTGGTTCATACATTTTGTTTCATTGTTTACTTGGAAAAAATGTTCAAAACTACAAATGTAAAACACATTCTAACATGTGATGCTATATCATACAAGGAATATAATTTAATACAATCAGGAAGATTAATCAAAGAGCTCATGCATGTATGCATGATCCTAAAAATGTAAGCAAGGGGCCCATGGTAAACAGCTCAAAGGTAAACGTAATCTGTTAACTCCCAGATGGATTTTCTAAGAATGTGGGTTTCAATGGAGTTTCAGTGAACGTGAGTTTCAAGGGAAGAGATGTTTCCTGCCCTTCATGGGGGCCCATGGTTTGAAAACAGCTCAAAGGTAAATGTAATCTGTTAACCGCCAGATGGATTTTCTAAGAATGCGGGTTTCAATGGAGTTTCAGTGAACGTGAGTTTCAAGGGAAGAGATGTTTGCCGCCCTTCATGCTTTCTCTGTTTTCATTCTAAGACCATATTGTTTTGTTTAACAAACAGCTATCAGCATTTGTACTATAAAATTTGAAATAATTTTAAGTTGCATCCAAATATCTGTGATCATTGTAGAAGCAAAGAGGAAAATAGTAAAGACACTGACAAGTTCGGACAGTGTTTACGGTAACTGGAATGAACTCGGCAAGTAATGGCACACTAGAATGGCTGCGGGGGCATGGGGGGTTGCTGCTGCAGGGGGTCTGTGGGGGGGGCTACTACAGGAGGGAGGGAGGGAGGACAAGCCATCACCCTAACTATGCCCCCATTTCACTGTGATCCAGTTTTGTTTGGACGGGCTTGATGCCCAAACCTGAGTTTTTAGTCAATTCATCTCAAGCTAACAGTTTTGGCACATGGAAACTTTGGAAGTTGTCCAGCTGTTATAGCATTAGCATAATATAACCCCTATATCTAAGGCTACTGCAGGAGTGATCCATATGATGAACATCTGAGAAGTCTTCTTCCTTATGGATACTAAAGCAAGAACATACCAGAGGTACCTCTGTGCACATAGCAAAACTGTAGAGCCCAAGGGTAGAACGGAGGTCTGTTCAGTTTGCTGCTTCTGCAAAGGAGCTCATTAAGTGGATCTTTCTAGATATGAACAAAAATGTAAACTGAATATGTAAACACAGATAAGACTGTACTGTTTATGCTAGAGAATGGATGGCCCTTTATTCTAAGTCATACGCATATGCCTCTTCTATGAAACAACTGCTAATGGCTAATGTCAGCATAAAGAACAGTGTAAGCTGTCCCAGCCTTCACTGTAACCTGGACATAACCAAATTCCTATTGTTCTCTGGCTAAGCTGATTTCTTGAACAGTGAATGAGGAGAAACTATGAGGCCAGGATTGGTAGCTGCATAGTTCAGTTTCCTTTCTTGTGTTTGATGTGTTAATGGGGGTCACGCCTCAAGTTCCTCAGTTCATCTCATCAGTAGTACTGGATGTTTTCAGAGCCACTGGTTCTGTGAATAAATAGGAGGTCAAATAGGACTGTCTCTTATAGATCGAAAAGCAAGACACCGGTCACCTCAAAGCAGGTAGTAGGTTATTCAGCATAAGGAAAGTCATGCTAATCTATCGAGATAGCTGAATGATTTACTACCTTTAATTTTCTTCATCAGAAACTTTTGGGGTCATTCCAATTGAGCATGATGCTTGGCGATAGTGGCAACAGAAGAGCACAGTCATAGGATGATTTCTTTGGATCTTGAAGCTGTCCCCTTAGAAATCAGCTGAGATAGAATGATTTCCTGAGGATGATGAAAACATGAGGCTCAAATGAGAGAGAACTGTTCACATATGCACCCAGTTCCATTATTACCGTATCTGTCTGAAGAGAGGTGCATCTCTTATTACCATATCTGTCTGAAGAGAGGTGCATCTCTTATTACCATATCTGTCTGAAGAGAGGTGCATCTCTTATTACCATATCTGTCTGAAGAGAGGTGCATCTCTTATTACCATATCTGTCTGAAGAGAGGTGCATCTCTTATTACCATATCTGTCTGAAGAGAGGTGCATCTCTTATTACCATATCTGTCTGAAGAGAGGTGCATCTCTTATTACCATATCTGTCTGAAGAGAGGTGCATCTCTTATTGCCATATCTGTCTGAAGAGAGGTACATCTCTTATTACCATGTCTGTCTGAAGAGAGGTGCATCTCTTATTACCATATCTTTCTGAAGAGAGGTGCATCTCTTATTACCATATCTGTCTGAAGAGACATGCATCTCTTATTACCATATCTGTCTGAAGAGAGGTGCATCTCTTATTACCATATCTGTCTGAAGAGAGGTGCATCTCTTATTACCATATCTTTCTGAAGAGAGGTGCATCTCTTATTACCATATCTGTCTGAAGAGACATGCATCTCTTATTACCATATCTGTCTGAAGAGAGGTGCATCTCTTATTACCATATCTGTCTGAAGAGAGGTGCATCTCTTATTACCATATCTGTCTGAAGAGAGGTGCATCTCTTATTACCATATCTGTCTGAAGAGAGGTGCATCTCTTATTACCATATCTGTCTGAAGAGAGGTGCATCTCTTATTACCATATCTGTCTGAAGAGAGGTGCATCTCTTATTACCATATCTGTCTGAAGAGAGGTGCATCTCTTATTACTATATCTGTCTGAAGAGAGGTGCATCTCTTATTACTATATCTGTCTGAAGAGAGGTGCATCTCTTATTACCATATCTGTCTGAAGAGAGGTGCATCTCTTATTACCATATCTGTCTGAAGAGAGGTGCATCTCTTATTACCATATCTGTCTGAAGAGAGGTGCATCTCTTATTACTATATCTTTCTGAAGAGAGGTGCATCTCTTATTACTGTATCTTTCTGAAGAGAGCCACATCTCTTGACTCATCTTTCTGAAGAGACATGGATCTCTTTTTACCGTATCTTTCTGAAGAGAGGTGCATCTCTTACCATATCTTTCTGAAGAGAGGTGCATGTCTTATTACCATAACTTTCTGAAGAAGAGCACCATTTATTACATATAAGGCAGAAGACATAACTATTTTGCAGGACATTACTATGTTGCACTTTTTTTTTTTTTTTGCATTTAACTTGAGACGGTTTTAAGTACCAAAGGTATATTTATATTCCACCCCTTGCTGGAACTAGTAGATGAGTGGATCTGTTGGATGACTGTTTTGCAATCCAGTGGATAATGTACTTTCAATAATACCACCTCGGGAGTGAGTGCTAAAAGACTTACCTAGGTCAAGATAAGCAGTGTGAATGAATTAAACATTGTCCATAGTCTCTATATTTTTCCAAGTAGTTTCCTAGGTTCTGGAATTATAACCTGACCTTCACAAAATCAAACTCAGAGGCCAAACTACTAGGTCTTACTATCGACCAGCAACTTAAATACAACAAACATATAGCTCTGTCTCCAAAGTTCACAAAAAGCTAGGATGCCTCTATAGTTGCAAAAGGTTCCTAACTTCCGAGTCCAAAACTGCCATATCCACAACTCATCTCTTATCAACATTACTCTATGCATTCTCAGTGTAAACAAATCTAAATAAAACCGACCTAAACAAACTTTCCACATGCTACAACAAAACAGATAGGTTCCCACCAATGCTAAGTCCTGCTCTCACCACTGCCAATCTCTACACAAACTACACTGGCTAAAATTTCCAAATCGACTATGTTACCACCAGCTCAAACTAGCACATCAAATACTATACCATCCTGATAAAACCCCTGCCCTAACTGGCCTTTTAAACTTCTACAATTCTAACAGGGAACTACGATTCAGTAACAAAGCCCTGATGGAAGTTATTCCATTTAAGAACAGCTCTGAGGAATCTCTATTCCCCATGAGGTTGCAAAAACATGCAATACCCTGCCCCCCTGACATCAGGTTACAAAACCACACAGCCGCATTCAAAAACCTCCTTAAATCACACCTTTATGACAACTATATATGTAACTGCAATGATCCCAATGAACCCTCATCCTACTGCAGGCTATTTCCCGGTGCCCTGACATATACTGTTCTCTGCCACTGCTCGACCTATGTTAATTGTACATATTGTAAACATTTTAAACATGTGTTTACTATTCAACCAGCTGTACATATTCAGTACTTGTGCTTGCATTACAAATGAGCTATGCTCACATATCTGTACTGTGACCATGTATTGTTTTAAACTGTTAACCTCTCATAACAAGTTATCCTATGGTTTGTTATGCCCTATACTATGTTACCTACCTATTTTATATCATGTATTTTTACTCTGTAACTTTTGTTGAGCTTTTCTCCCCAGGACTCCACTGAAAATGGACACTAGTTGTCCGGTCAGATTATCCTGGTAATAAACAAATGTTAACTAAATAAATAAATAAAAATAAATCAATAAACTGATCAGGGTCCAGATCAGTTAAGTTACCTGTGTCTGCAAAAATAAGTTCTGTTAAGATACATTCTATGACATTGCACATAACGCTGGTGAGTCTGACAGGCAATAATTACCTGGGTTTGTAAAAGGTCTTTTCTCCAGGCATCAGGCACAGATCCTGTGGACAGGCTGAGTTTGAACAATTTAAGTAGAGGTTCAGATGGTGCACATTTGGCACTGATGAGAGTGTAGCCCTGTATGAGGTCTGTTCCCATGTAACCATTCATGTAAGCCTTTGTCAGGGATTCTAAGACTTATGCCAATGTGATTTCAGGTGACTACATTTTCAGGGATAAAGGGGGTGACAGAATGCGCAGGTGGGGTAAAGTTAGCACTAAATTTGTCTGCTAATATAATAGCTCTATCTTATGGATTAGATTTAGATGAGGTCAGTGCATTGATAGATATAATTCCCTAATTCCTGGCATAAGAAATAAAAGATTTGTATTTTCTTTTTGCATCTGTAGCAATGTTAAGCTTATACTTCACTTTACATTTTCTAATAATAACGTTCATTGCTGGCATGTTAAGGTAAGATGGGGTGAGGATTTACATGTCATTATTTTTCCTTCTTTTGTCATACAATTTAATATAAGATTTACATCAGACTTTTTTTTCTTCTGAATTTACCAATATATTTAGTGTGGGCTGGTACCTTTATATGCACCTGTTTAAATGCTGGAAAACATCAGAGGTGAATACAGCAGCCTTTTCACTTGGGTCCAATTACAGGGGATCGCTGGAAATTTTGCATAGGTCTTCTAAAGCTGACGTAGGTTTGCCCTGGAGAAGTCTTTAAAGAAGGCCTCATTTAGTCGTGGGTTGGAGCCACTAGTCCTTCTAGAGATGATGACTGATCACATTTAACCAGGACTGAAGAGATGAGGATGGGGTGGGATGAATGTTGGGGCTAGACCACTAAGGACCAGGTTCAAGCATATTACAGCCTATGCGGGGGTAGTTTAATAATTAATTGTAGTGCATCGGTAATATAAGTCTAGGAAATGCTCAGCATATCCATTTTTAGAGATGTACATGTGCCAAACAATGCTGGTGTAATTGAGGTATCCTAGCAAGAAAGTGTTTGGCTTGGTATTTAATCTCTCAATGGTGTTAAGGTAATATGTATGATCTTTGTGTGGCAGAAATCTGTAGCTAGCAATAGGTTCATAGGTGTTTACTAGGTTAATGACCACAAGGGCCTTTTTAAGCTTAGCCATGCATGGCAGAGATCTGTAGCTAGCAATAGCTATATAGGTGTTTACTAGGTTAACAACCACAAGGGCCTTTTCAAGCTTAGTCATGCCTCCCAAAACTCTAACAAGTTCTTGCACCCTTGATAATTGTAAGCAGGGGTTTGGGAGATGAAACATTTACAAGCAGAGGCCTGGGAAATGAAACATTTACAAGCTGCCTGTGTCCATTAAAGACACAGTTGCCAAACCAGGGATGAATTTCCTGTTCCCCATCCAGTTGTCCAAGTTACACTTGAACTGGGTTAGTGGAGAACTCTGTTTCACATGGATGGGGAACCTGTTCCATAACAGGGTAGTCTCTGTGATACATACCTGTCTCTCTAGCAAGTCCTACTTATATCACAGGCAAGGTTTATGTCTTTAGATCGGGTAATTCTGGTACTGTTTGTTTTGTGGATGAGCAGGAGGTCCATCAAAGTGGGGTCTGACCATGCCTTGCATGCCAAGCATGGATCTCCCCTCAACAGCCTGTAGGAGACAGAATACAAGGATAGGGTCCTGTGGCGATCTGCACAAGACATATCATTTATGTCCTGTATTCTTTTAGTGAGGAACATCTGTGAACATTCCAGTTATTGGATATGCCTAGTTAGGTACATAACAAAGGTGGCACTGCACCCAACGATAGGTATGATGAATGCCAAATACAGTGGAACAATGACTTCCTTGGACCTAGATGCCATACCTTTGTTTATAAGTTGCACAACATAGAATGTTTACCTCACTATTGTAAACACATGATGGTCAAAGGCTAGATTACTGTCTATGTGTGTCCCCAAGTCCCTGACTACTGGCTTGACTCTTACGGGTGTGTCGTCAACGAGATAGTTACCAGGGGTGGATGACTTCCCAAAGGATACTATTATACATTTCTTGACATTTAGTTTTAGTCCATGGCTCTGACACCAGTTGTTTGTTTGTGTCAGCAGTTACTGGAGGACATTTGTTTCAGTGGGGGATTCAATGACAGCTCCTAATTTGCAATCATCTGCAAATTTAGTCAGCCAGACACCACTGACACTGTCCTTAACTTCAGAGAAGTAAATGCCAAAAAGGCAGCCCCAGGACCGATATTTGAGGGACTCCACTTGTGACTGGCCTCTTTCTAGAGGTGGACTACCCAATTATAACTTCCTGGGTCCCTCTGAGAGCTGTCTAGCTACCCATTGGGTGACATAAGGGTTTGCACCTAACCTCTTGGGTTTGTCAACAATGCCTGAGTGGGTTTTGCATCAAATACCTTGGCCAGATCAAGGTAGTGTGAACCATTTTGCCCTTATCCATTGCTTTGATGACCTTCTCAAAGAAGTCCAGCAGGATGAGTAGGCATGACCTGCCCTCAATGAAACCAAACTGGGATGGGTCCAGTGTCTGGAGGTTTCCTATGTCATTATTGATCATTTCCATGATAATTCTTTCCATGGTTTTGCTTATGAGACTAGTGAGACTTAATGAAGTAATAATTTATTTTTTTATGGGTAATTTGGATCTCCAGCAGCTCCTAAAGGACAATGCATAATTTGATGCGAGGTGATGGAATTTCTAACAAATACTGATATTTCGCCAGTGTCTACAATTGAAAAGGTTTCCACCAAATAGTTTACCAGAACAATCAAGCCCCCACACATACGGCCCAATCAAACACAGCAAGGAATCAAGCATTATCTACTTCTTTTCTTACCGGGAGCAGCACTGAAGCATTAATAACAAGCTGGCATCTAAGAAGCAGTTTTGCAGGCTTCTGAGTTATTCAGTAGCCTCTTGGAAATCTATAAAATAATATCCCTCAAGTCTTTCTCTCACCAACAGCAAAACAGAAGCACAAATCCCAAGCTGATTCACGAGAGGTAGTCTGCAGTCTCTATAGTGATTGGTAGTTTTCCTTCCCAGATACAGTAGATTTTAAAACTAAGATGTAAAAATGGGGCTAAAATGCTACGTACTGTGGCCCACACTAAGCAAGAGGAAGGATACATAAAAAAGGATAACAAAAGTTTTTACAGTCTAAAGGGAAAACCTTCCCAGTTACATCTTTTGTGGGACTGGGTGGAGCAAACAACTACAAACCAGTGAACTTCACATAAAAGGTCCTGACGAATCACACTAAAAATGGACAAGTGAATAAAGACTATTTACAAGTCCAAAAACTTTACTTCATATCTTCCCCACACTGAGACTGACGTGCTGACTCAATGACCAAACATGCACATGCACACAAATTGCTACAAACTATTCTTATACAAACTGATAATGGTGGTGGTACAGTGGCTGCACTGCATCCTTAAATAATTTTTCACAAACTGATAACGGTTATTGTTCATGTGGTTGCAGAACCGTCTGTGTAAACAATACATTCCACATTACTGTGCCACTGCTGTGCACACAGCATATTACTATTTTCTACAAGTACCCAACAAGTACTCATGGGTAACTGGGTGATATGCTAATCACAGCAGTGAATCTTCATACCTCCCTACTGATATAACGACATTTTACCAGCATGACAAAGCCTATTGTAACAGTATGAAACACTGGTTAGTACACCTGCCAGTAGTGTTTAGGAGTGGTACGTAACAATATAGTTACAGTTAACTTGTGTCCACAGAAATTGCACTGTTTATATCAGATGGATTCCAAAAGGTGTGGGTTACATAGCATATTTTCTCCATCATTCTGCCTTGCTACCTCAAACTAGAAGCTGACCACAGCCGTCAGGAATAACATCATACAAGAAGCAAGGTACAAACAAATCACTACCTAGCAACATTAAGGAACTAAGTGCCTGGAGTCTTACTATACTAATAGCAGGTAATGAGATTCTAAGACATTCTATGGTAATAGTACTGAATCTTATTATAGCATAATTGCCTGCGTGAGGTACCAGAGCTGCCATACAGGGGGAGAAGCATGGCCATAATGAACAATGTTGTCTGTACGACAGACTGGAGCATTTATAAGAGGTAGCATTGACATCATGCATACATTGTCCCTGTCCATGGATGAGGAGGAGGGGCATGCAATGCAGGTAGCATTGACATCATGCATGCATTGTCCCTGTCCATGGATGAGGAGGAGGGGCATGCAATGCAGGTATCAATGACATCATGCGTGCATTGTCCCTGTCCATGGATGAGGAGGAGGGGCATGCAATGCAGGTAGCAGTGATATCATGCGTGCATTGTCCATGTCCATGGATGAGGAGGAGGGGCATGCAATGCAGGTAACATTGACATCATGCATGCATTGTCCTTGTCCATGGATGAGGAGGAGAGCATGCAATGCAGGTAGCACTGACATCATGCATGCATTCTCCCTGTCCATGGATGAGGAGGAGGGGCATGCAATGCAGGTAGCATTGGCATCATGCATGCATTGTCCCTGTCCATGGAGGAGGAGCATGCAATGCAGGTAGCACTGACATCATGCATGCATTGCCCCTGTCCATGGATGAGGAGGAGGGGCATACAATGCAGGTAGCATTGACATCATGCATGCATTCTCCCTGTCCATGGATGAGGAGGAGGGGCATGCAACGCCACTGTATCACCAGAGAACTTCAAAGTGTTTTTAATGATGGTACCTTGGTGATCCATACCCAACGAAATTCAGAGTGACTTGCTTACCACCTACCCATACATGACTGGCTTCTTTGTTCCTCCAATCTGGCTACAAAACAATAAAGGAACAGCACTACCTGCATGTGGAATTTACTGCAGGCAATCTGGTTTCCCACGATGAATTACCTGCAGTATTAACTTCATCATACAGGTGGAACTGTCACTTTGCAGAAACAGTTCACTGAATTCAGTAAATAACTTCATTGCTTCAGAGTAACTCCAACACATTTCAGCACTGATAGCATGATTTTCCTTCTGAAATCAGGCATAATGCTCTGCAATTCCCCAGTGGCATACATCAAATAAAGATTGATGGAACCCTTGGTTTTGTACTTCGTTATGTGGTAACTGCTCAGTGTAGTGCGTCATTCCCTGCCCAAGTCCTTTTGGAATCTGGATCTACAAAAGAGCCATATCAAATGCTTGTTGTACAATGAATTACACTATCAGACTATAACATATTAGGAAAAACAACTGTATGTATACCCAGGCAAGTCCATCCAGCACTGTACTCCATCTTTGATAATCAAGAGATACCCACAAA
Organism: Protopterus annectens; assembly: GCF_019279795.1. Classification (NCBI taxonomy): domain Eukaryota; kingdom Metazoa; phylum Chordata; order Ceratodontiformes; family Protopteridae; genus Protopterus; species Protopterus annectens. The sequence goes on from NC_056745.1 coordinate 40,932,325, forward strand.
ATCCAGACATTTCTGTAATGCTACTCATCTATCATGGTAATGATACAGCCTGCAGCATATACATATTCTTTGCAACTCTACAGTGGTTATGGGGTTTAGAAAGATTTCTAACTGTGTCCCCCAAGACCTCACTCCATAATACAAACACTATATAGCATCACTCAAGTATTTAAACCTCTTTGAGCCAGGGTCACCAGCTGACTTCCAAGCTATTAGGTATCTAGCAGTGCAAGACCTCTTATTTCTTCAGAAATCAAATAGTCTTGAGAACATAAGAACCAGAGGTCTGAACCTGCATCAGCAAAAAAGGAAATCACAGTGTAGAGCTAGATTCATCATACATTGACTCCCCCTTCTTGGGAACAAACTTCATCTCCAGGTTAAGCAGTGTGACACACAATCTTCCTTTAAGAAGGAATTAGACAATCAGGTGGGTGTTCATAAATTCACCCCTAATATGACAAGCCTATCACTCCTTGGCAAAGAAGGAAAGGTCTAAGGGCAGGCACTGTTAGGGTGTAAATGGCCACATGGCCCAGTTGCCTTGTACTTTCTGTTATTCTATCATTCTGTGGTATAGACCGGTTAAGAAAGGGTGTGGGAGATGAGTAAACCTGGAAGTCACTACTTATGTTCTTAAATGAAGGTATGACATAGTATTGCAAGGTTCTACTCCCCAGTTGCAGGCATCAATCAGAAGGCCACTGTAAGCTATCAGACATCAGCCTCTGTTCAGGATCACCCATATCCCTTCTTATAATAGAATCACCCCACCATGGCCTGCCCAATGTTTATGGTTCTGGCTTTCAAGGGGGCTTCAGGAATATCTTGCAATATACCAGCATATTTTCTCTAAGCTTCCAGCAAAGAGAGGTGAGTGGGCATAGTCTCAAATTCCTCCCTTCCTGCACCAGCTTCTACTGGTGCTTGCACCACTATCTGAACCCAAATCACCTATATCCTAGTTAGGGTATTAGCTCTATATTCCAAAAGATCTGGCTTCTGCTCCAAATATTCTGAATGTTGGCACATACTTTTGGACTCAGAAAGGGTTTGTAGACATATGCTACTGTGGATTACTAGTGCCAGATATGCCATGCATTTTAAAGTTATGATCCTGAAGAATTACATATCAGTGAGGACTATTTCTGATGCATGGAGCTGAATAACTAAATATGAGAGTCATTATGTCATAAGAAATACATATATGGGATTACCTCTGCATAAAGAGATGGCACAGCTGCCTAGGACTAGTGTATGTCCCTTTTATTACATCATATTTACTGTGATGTGACATGTCTTTAGGACTGTGTTTGATATTGGCTTGTTATGGTCCTCACATATATTTGTAGGCCTGTGTATAATATGTACCTGTTATAATCATCCTGACATATATTTGAAGGTCTGCATATGATATCTACCTGTTATAATACTCCTGACATATATTTGTAGGTCTGTGTATGATATCTACCTGTTATAATACTCCTGACATATATGTGTAGGTCTGTGTAAAATATCTAGCTGTTATAATGGTCCTGACATATATTTGTAGGTCTGTGTATGATATCTACCTGTTATAATACTCCTGACATATATATGTAGGTCTGTGTATGATATCTACCTGTTATAATAATAATACTGACATATATTTGTAGGTCTGTGTAGGATACCTACCTGGTATACTGCTGCTGACATAAATCTGTAGGTCTTTGTATGATATCTACCTGTTATAATACTCCTGACATATATCTGTAAGTCTGTGTATATCATTTACCTGTTATAATGCTCCTGACATATATTTGTAGGTCTGTGTATGATATCTACATGTTATAATACTCCTGACATAAATTTGTAGGTCTGTGTATGATATCGACCTGTTATAATGCTCCTATATTTGTAGGTCTGTGTATGATATCTACCTGTTATAATACTCCTGACATATATTTGTAGATCTGTGTATGATATCCACCTGTTATAATACTCCTGGCATATATTTGTAAGTATGTGTAGAATATCTACCTGATATAATGCTCCTGACATATATCTGTAGGTCTGTGTATGATATGTACCTGTTATAATGGTCCTGATATAAATTTGTAGGTGTATGTATGATATCTACCCGTTATAATACTCCTGACATATATTTGTAGGTCTGTGTATGATATCTATCTGTTATAATGGTCCTGACATATATTTATAGGTCTGTGTATATCTACCTGTTATAACTGTCCTGATATATATTTGTAGGTCTATGTCTGATATCTACCTGTTATAATGGCCCTGACATATATTTGTAGGTCTGTGTATGATATCTACCTGTTATAACACTCCTGGCATATATTTGTAGGTCTGTGTATATCATCTTCCTGTTATAATGCTCCTGATATATATTTGTAGGTCTGTGTATGATATCTGCCTGTTATAATACCCCTGACATATATTTGTAGGTCTGTGTATGATGTCTACCTGTTATAATGCTCCTGACATATATTTGTAGGTCTGTGTATGATATCTACCTGGTATAATGCTCCTGACATATATCTGTACGTCTGTGTATATCATCTACCTGTTATGATGTTCCTGACATATATTTGTAGGTCTATGTATGATATATATGACATATATTTGTCGGTCTGTGTATGACATCTACATGTTATAATGCTCCTGACATATATTTGTAGGTATGTGTATGATATCTACCTGTTATAATACTCCTGACATATATTTGTAGGTTTGTGTATGATATCTACCTGTTATAATGCTCCTGACATATATTTGTTAGTCTGTGTATGATATCTACCTGTTGTAATACTCCTGACATATATTTGTAGGTCTGTGTATATTTACCTGTTATAATGGTCCTGACACATTTTTGTAGGTCTGTGTATGATATCTACATGTTATAATGGTCCTGACATATATTTTTAGGTCTGTGTATGATATCTATCTATTATAATGGTCCTGACATATATCTGGAGATCTGTGTATGATATCTACTTGTTATAATACTCCTGACATATATCTGTAGGTCTGTGTATAATATCTACCTGTTATAATGATCCTGACATATATCTGTAGGTCTGTGTGTGATATATATCTGTTATAATGGTCCTGACATATATCTGTAGGTCTGTGTATGGTATCTACCTGTTATAATACTCCTGACATATACTTGTAGATCTGTGTAGGATATCTGCCTGGTATAATGCTGCTGACATATATCTGTAGGTCTGTCTATGACATCTACCTGTTATAATGGTCCTGACATACATTTGTAGGTCTGTGTATGATATCTACCTGTTATAATACTCTGGACATATATTTGTAGGTCTGTGTATGATATCTACCTGTTATAATATTCCTGACATATTTATTGGTCTGTGTAGGATATCTACCTGTCATAGTACTCCTGACATATATTTATAGGTCTGTGTATGATATCTACCTGTTATAATGCTCCTGACATATATTTGTAGGTTTGTGTATATCTATCTGTTATAATGCTCATGACATACATTTGTTGCTGCGGGCACTTATATGGGGAATACTACCTATGCAACATGATAATGCCTACATCACTGAAGTTGCTTTTGAAACAATTCCATGTACCTGGCAGTGGTTCCATTTAATGGTTACTGTTGGTATTTTTGTTGGTAACGGTGAATATTTTTTTCACATATCTGTGCTATTCACAGCTATAGCCAGAGTTGCCAAATTTCGAAATGGCCAGGGTAGGGACCAAAAAAAAAAAGGTCCTTCACACGAAGTTCTGCATTAAACAGAACTGGCTCTACTTTGTGATTTATGATTGAGCCGTATGCTGGTATACGAGCCAATCAAAAATCGCAAAGTGGCGGCCTTGATTTTAACAGGCAGTGTGAGACTCGGGATTGGGCTGCTGATCTCGGGTCAGTACTGCTCAAATAGGGATGTATGGCAACGTGGCTATAACACGTTTGGCATAGAAAGGTTGTTTACATCCGCAACTGTCCATAACTTTAAGTTACGTACTGGCACTATCCTGAAATAGTTACATATCTCTGTGTTAATGTAGAAAAAATATTCACTGTGAGTTCAGATAAAGGAGGTTTTCTTTCTCACTCTGTGTTATATATAGAAAATGTATTCTCCATGTCTGTGTGTTTTATTATACAGCTCTCTCTATACATATAAATGTATATGTGTGTGTATATATATATATATATATATATATATATATATATATATATATATTATATATAGCTATATAATATATACATATAAAACTATATATATATATCTGATACACACACACACACACACACACAAAGAGAGAGATAGATAAGCACACACACATATATGTGTGATCTCTAAATGCTGATATTACTTAGTGGGAGGTCACAGTATAGCAAGGATTGAGAATTTGCCATTTCTGCATTGTTGTGTGATTGTGGAGTTTGTTGTGTGATTGTGTAGTTTGAATACATACATACATACATACATATATATATATATATATATATATATATATATATATATATGTGTGTGTGTGTGTATATATGTGTGTGTGTGTGTGTGTGTGTGTGTGTGTGTAGTAGGGTGATCAATTTATGTTTGATTTTGTGAGTGTTCAGCCAAAAGGTAGTACACTTATATACACACAAACACACACAAACACACAGTGATTCCTGTGTGCATGTAATTTTCACCCCATCCAGAATTAGTTGCATATCTTTGGGGCTGCGTAGAAAAGGAATAATTGTAAGTTCATACAGAGTAGGTTTTATTTCCCTGTACATGTTGTTATTCTCTTTGTGTATAAATGTGTGCGTGTGTTTCAAATACAATTAGTGGCACCATTATTTCAAGAGTGTTTTTTTTTTTTTGCTTAGTTAATATCTTTATTCACAAAGGACAGCAAAAGCTTGTTTATTTGTATTCTTCGTGCTCTGCAAGCTAATTAGTAAATGGGGGGTGGGTGGTCGCAAAAACTATTGCTGCTGTAAACAAAACTTACTTCAATAATTTCAAAAGTTGCAGAGGTCACATAATAGTGCTGCACAATTTCTGAGACTTGACTTGGACATCCCACTTCTCAGTCTGTTGCTGTGGTGCCCTCAGCATTAATAAAACAAAAACATCAGCATAATAAGTATATACCTACTGATGCCCATGGAGATGCATACACACTCAAACACTTGCAGGACTTTGTTTAACAGTATATACCTACTGATGCCCATGGAGACACATACACACTCAAACACTTGCAGGACTTTGTTTAACAGTATATACCTACTGATGCCCATGGAGACGCATACACACTCAAACACTTGCAGGACTTTGTTTAACAGTATATACCTACTGATGCCCATGGAGACACATACACACGCAAACACTTGCAGGACTTTGTTTAACAGTATATACCTACTGATGCCCATGGAGACGCATACACACTCAAACACTTGCAGGACTTTGTTTAACAGTATATACCTACTGATGCCCATGGAGACACATACACACACAAACACTTGCAGGACTCTGTTTAACAGTATATACCTACTGATGCCCATGGAGACGCATACACACTCAAACACGTGCAGGACTTTGTTTAACAGTATATACCTACTGATGCCAATGGAGACACATACACACTCAAACACGTGCAGGACTTTGTTTAACAGTATATACCTACTGATGCCAATGGAGACGCATACACACTCAAACACTTGCAGGACTTTGTTTAACAGTATATACCTACTGATGCCCATGGAGACACATACACACTCAAACACTTGCAGCACTTTGTTTAACAGTATATACCTACTGATGCCCATGGAGACACATACACACTCAAACACGTGCAGGACTTTGTTTAACAGTATATACCTACTGATGCCCATGGAGACACATACACACTCAAACACTTGCAGGACTTTGTTTAACAGTATATACCTACTGATGCCCATGGAGACACATACACACTCAAACACTTGCAGGACTTTGTTTAACAGTATATACCTACTGATGCCCATGGAGACGCATACACACTCAAACACTTGCAGGACTTTGTTTAAGAGTATATACCTACTGATGCCCATGGAGACGCATACATACTCAAACACGTGCAGGACTTTGTTTAACAGTATATACCTACTGATGCCCGAGACACATACACACTCAAACACGTGCAGGACTTTGTTTAACAGTATATACCTACTGATGCCCATGGAGACACATACACACACAAACACGTGCAGGATTTTGTTTAACAGTATATACCTACTGATGCCCATGGAGACACATACACACTCAAACACGTGCAGGACTTTGTTTAACAGTATATACCTACTGATGCCCATGGAGACACATACACACTCAAACACGTGCAGGATTTTGTTTAACAGTATATACCTACTGATGCCCATGGAGACGCATACACACTCAAACACGTGCAGGATTTTGTTTAACAGTATATACCTACTGATGCCCATGGAGACGCATACACACTCAAACACGTGCAGGACTTTGGTTAACAGTATATACCTACTGATGCCCATGGAGACGCATACACACTCAAACACTTGCAGGACTTTGTTTAACAGTATATACCTACTGATGCCCATGGAGACGCATACACACTCAAACACTTGCAGGACTTTGTTTAACAGTATATACCTACTGATGCCCATGGAGACGCATACACACACAAACACTTGCAGGACTTTGTTTAACAGTATATACCTACTGATGCCCATGGAGACACATACATACTCAAACACTTGCAGGACTTTGTTTAACAGTACATACCTACTGATGCCCATGGAGACACATACACACGCAAACACTTGCAGGACTTTGTTTAACAGTTTATACCTACTGATGCCCATGGAGACGCATACACACTCAAACACGTGCAGGACTTTGTTTAACAGTTTATACCTACTGATGCCCATGGAGACACATACACACTCAAACACTTGCAGGACTTTGTTTAACAGTATATACCTACTGATGCCCATGGAGACGCATACACACTCAAACACTTGCAGGAATTTGTTTAACAGTATATACCTACTGATGCCCATGGAGACACATACACACTCAAACACTTGCAGGACTTTGTTTAACAGTATATAACTACTGATGCCCATGGAGACACATACACACGCAAACACTTGCAGGACTTTGTTTAACAGTATATACCTACTGATGCCCATGGAGACGCATACACACTCAAACACTTGCAGGACTTTGTTTAACAGTTTATACCTACTGATGCCCATGGAGACACATACACACTCAAACACTTGGAGGACTTTGTTTAACAGTTTATACCTACTGATGCCCATGGAGACACATACACACACAAACACTTGCAGGACTTTGTTTAACAGTATATACCTACTGATGCCCATGGAGACGCATACACACTCAAACACGTGCAGGACTTTGTTTAACAGTATATACCTACTGATGCCCATGGAGACACATACACACTCAAACACGTGCAGGACTTTGTTTAACAGTATATACCTACTGATGCCCATGGAGACGCATACACACTCAAACACTTGCAGGACTTTGTTTAACAGTATATACCTACTGATGCCCATGGAGACACATACACACTCAAACACTTGCAGGACTTTGTTTAACAGTATATACCTACTGATGCCCATGGAGACGCATACACACTCAAACACTTGCAGGACTTTGTTTAACAGTATATACCTACTGATGCCCATGGAGACACATACACACTCAAACACGTGCAGGACTTTGTTTAACAGTATATACCTACTGATGCACATGGAGACGCATACACACTCAAACACGTGCAGGACTTTGTTTAACAGTATATACCTACTGATGCCCATGGAGACGCATACACACTCAAACACTTGCAGGACTTTGTTTAACAGTATATACCTACTGATGCCCATGGAGACACATACATACTCAAACACTTGCAGGACTTTGTTTAACAGTATATACCTACTGATGCCCATGGAGACACATACACACTCAAACACTTGCAGGACTTTGTTTAACAGTATATACCTACTGATGCCCATGGAGACACATACACACTCAAACACTTGCAGCACTTTGTTTAACAGTATATACATACTGATGCCCATGGAGACACATACACACGCAAACACTTGCAGGACTTTGTTTAACAGTATATACCTACTGATGCCCATGGAGACACATACACACTCAAACACTTGCAGGACTTTGTTTAACAGTTTATACCTACTGATGCCCATGGAGACACATACACACACAAACACTTGCAGGACTTTGTTTAACAGTATATACCTACTGATGCCCATGGAGACGCATACACACTCAAACACGTGCAGGACTTTGTTTAACAGTATATACCTACTGATGCCCATGGAGACACATACACACTCAAACACGTGCAGGACTTTGTTTAACAGTATATACCTACTGATGCCCATGGAGACGCATACACACTCAAACACTTGCAGGACTTTGTTTAACAGTATATACCTACTGATGCCCATGGAGACACCTACACACTCAAACACTTGCAGGACTTTGTTTAACAGTATATACCTACTGATGCCCATGGAGACACATACACACTCAAACACTTGCAGGACTTTGTTTAACAGTATATACCTACTGATGCCCATGGAGACGCATACACACTCAAACACGTGCAGGACTTTGTTTAACAGTATATACCTACTGATGCCCATGGAGACGCATACACACTCAAACACGTGCAGGACGTTGTTTAACAGTATATACCTACTGATGCCCATGGAGACGCATACACACTCAAACATTTGCAGGACTTTGTTTAACAGTATATACCTACTGATGCCCATGGAGACACATACACACTCAAACACTTGCAGCACTTTGTTTAACAGTATATACCTACTGATGCCCATGGAGACGCATACACACGCAAACACTTGCAGGACTTTGTTTAACAGTATATACCTACTGATGCCCATGGAGACGCATACACACTCAAACACTTGCAGCACTTTGTTTAACAGTATATACCTACTGATGCCCATGGAGACACATACACACTCAAACACTTGCAGCACTTTGTTTAACAGTATATACCTACTGATGCCCATGGAGACGCATACACACTCAAACACTTGCAGGACTTTGTTTAACAGTATATACCTACTGATGCCCATGGAGACACATACACACTCAAACACGTGCAGGACTTTGTTTAACAGTATATACCTACTGATGCCCATGGAGACACATACACACTCAAACACGTGCAGGACTTTGTTTAACAGTATATACCTACTGATGCCCATGGAGACACATACACACTCAAACACGTGCAGGACTTTGTTTAACAGTATATACCTACTGATGCCCATGGAGACGCATACACACTCAAACACTTGCAGGACTTTGTTTAACAGTATATACCTACTGATGCCCATGGAGACACATACACACTCAAACACTTGCAGGACTTTGTTTAACAGTATATACCTACTGATGCCCATGGAGACACATACACTCTCAAACACTTGCAGGACTTTGTTTAACAGTATATACCTACTGATGCCCATGGAGACACATACATACTCAAACACTTGCAAGACTTTGTTTAACAGTATATACCTACTGATGCCCATGGAGACGCATACACACTCAAACACGTGCAGGACTTTGTTTAACAGTATATACCTACAGATGCCCATGGAGACGCATACACACTCAAACACTTGCAGGACTTTGTTTAACAGTATATACCTACTGATGCCCATGGAGACACATACACACTCAAACACTTGCAGGACTTTGTTTAACAGTATATACCTACTGATGCCCATGGAGACACATACACACGCAAACACTTGCAGGACTTTGTTTAACAGTATATACCTACTGATGCCCATGGAGACGCATACACACTCAAACACTTGCAGGACTTTGTTTAACAGTATATACCTACTGATGCCCATGGAGACGATACACACTCAAACACTTGCAGGACTTTGTTTAACAGTATATACCTACTGATGCCCATGGAGACATACACACTCAAACACGTGCAGGACTTTGTTTAACAGTATATACCTACTGATGCCCATGGAGACGATACACACTCAAACACTTGCAGGACTTTGTTTAACAGTATATACCTACTGATGCCCATGGAGACACATACACACTCAAACACTTGCAGGACTTTGTTTAACAGTATATACCTACTGATGCCCATGGAGACACATACACACTCAAACACTTGCAGGACTTTGTTTAACAGTATATACCTACTGATGCCCATGGAGACGCATACACACTCAAACACTTGCAGGACTTTGTTTAACAGTATATACCTACTGATGCCCATGGAGACACATACACACTTAAACACGTGCAGGACTTTGTTTAACAGTATATACCTACTGATGCCCATGGAGACGCATACACACTCAAACACTTGCAGCACTTTGTTTAACGGTATATACCTACTGATGCCCATGGAGACGCATACACACTCAAACACTTGCAGGACTTTGTTTAAGAGTATATACCTACTGATGCCCATGGAGACACATACACACGCAAACACTTGCAGGACTTTGTTTAACAGTATATACCTACTGATGCCCATGGAGACGCATACACACTCAAACACTTGCAGGACTTTGTTTAACAGTATATACCTACTGATGCCCATGGAGATGCATACACACTCAAACACTTGCAGGACTTTGTTTAACAGTATATACCTACTGATACCCATGGAGAAGCATACACACTCAAACACTTGCAGGACTTTGTTTAACAGTATATACCTACTGATGCCCATGGAGACACATACACACTCAAACACTTGCAGCACTTTGTTTAACAGTATATACCTACTGATGCCCATGGAGACACATACACACGCAAACACTTGCAGGACTTTGTTTAACAGTATATACCTACTGATGCCCATGGAGACGCATACACACTCAAACACTTGCAGGACTTTGTTTAACAGTATATACCTACTGATGCCCATGGAGATGCATACACACTCAAACACTTGCAGGACTTTGTTTAACAGTATATACCTACTGATGCCCATGGAGACGCATACACACTCAAACACTTGCAGGACTTTGTTTAACAGTATATACCTACTGATGCCCATGGAGACACATACACACGCAAACACTTGCAGGACTTTGTTTAACAGTATATACCTACTGATGCCCATGGAGACACATACACACTCAAACACTTGCAGGACTTTGTTTAACAGTATATACCTACTGATGCCCATGGAGACATACACACTCAAACACTTGCAGGACTTTGTTTAACAGTATATACCTACTGATGCCCATGGAGACACATACACACTCAAACACTTGCAGGACTTTGTTTAACAGTATATACCTACTGATGCCCATGGAGACACATACACACTCAAACACTTGCAGGACTTTGTTTAACAGTATATACCTACTGATGCCCATGGAGACACATACACACACAAACACTTGCAGGACTTTGTTTAACAGTATATACCTACTGATGCCCATGGAGACGCATACATACTCAAACACGTGCAGGACTTTGTTTAACAGTATATACCTACTGATGCCCATGGAGACACATACACACTCAAACACGTGCAGGACTTTGTTTAACAGTATATACCTACTGATGCCCATGGAGACACATACACACTCAAACACTTGCAGGACTTTGTTTAACAGTATATACCTACTGATGCCCATGGAGACACATACACACTCAAACACTTGCAGGACTTTGTTTAACAGTACATGCCTACTGATGCCCATGGAGATGCATACACACTCAAACACTTGCAGGACTTTGTTTAACAGTATATACCTACTGATGCCCATGGAGACACATACACACTCAAACACTTGCAGGACTTTGTTTAACAGTATATACCTACTGATGCCCATGGAGACACATACACACTCAAACACTTGCAGGACTTTGTTTAACAGTATATACCTACTGATGCCCATGGAGACGCATACACACTCAAACACGTGCAGGATTTTGTTTAACAGTATATACCTACTGATGCCCATGGAGACGCATACACACTCAAACACGTGCAGGACTTTGTTTAACAGTATATACCTACTGATGCCCATGGAGACGCATACACACTCAAACACTTGCAGGACTTTGTTTAACAGTATATACCTACTGATGCCCATGGAGACACATACACACTCAAACACTTGCAGGACTTTGTTTAACAGTATATACCTACTGATGCCCATGGAGACACATACACACTCAAACACTTGCAGGACTTTGTTTAACAGTATATACCTACTGATGCCCATGGAGACACATACACACTCAAACACTTGCAGGACTTTGTTTAACAGTATATACCTACTGATGCCCATGGAGACGCATACACACTCAAACACTTGCAGGACTTTGTTTAACAGTATATACCTACTGATGCCCATGGAGACACATACACACTCAAACACTTGCAGCACTTTGTTTAACAGTATATACCTACTGATGCCCATGGAGACACATACACACGCAAACACTTGCAAGACTTTGTTTAACAGTATATACCTACTGATGCCCATGGAGACGCATACACACTCAAACACTTGCAGGACTTTGTTTAACAGTATATACCTACTGATGCCCATGGAGACGCATACATACTCAAACACTTGCAGGACTTAGTTTTTTTAGCAGCCACTGCCTGTAGCTTGTATGTAACTCTGATTTGTGAAATGTACAGCTTGATTGATGAAGTAAATATCATGGACTCCTTGAAGGGGGAATATGCTTTAAAAGAGCTGTGCTAATTGTATGTATCCCAGCAATGACTTACTCCACCAGGGGTCAAGTGATGCGATTCCTTGTTTCCTAGAAAATTTGCAGCAGGAGACATTTTCTAAGCAGTTGTATCTTAGATCCATCCAGCCAGCCACAAACCCCTTTCCCATTTTTGCACACGAGGTCAGGGTGTCACTTCAACAGTGATAATCATCTAGAGCCAAGGTTTACATCACCTAGTGGCTAGCTACTAAGTGCTGACTATTGTTTTATATTAGTTACTTCATTCATATTTTGCTCTGAATGCTGTATTTTGTAATGTTTAGGTATTAGTAGATATATCCAAGTAACTCTGTGTAGCTAGAGGCTACAGATAAAATTATCTAAGAGAATAGAGTTTTTCTAAATGTTCTTTATCTTTTGAAACATTTAATGTTGTACTTCATTGTGGCACAGTGATTCTCTCAACATATATATTTCATAAAGTATAGTCTAACTATATTTAGCAAAGAATTCTAGTTTGACTTCTAAAGCTTATAGCTGGTTATATATTAGTGGGTACACTTGTACCATTCTTTACTGGTAAATGTGACTGCTGACATCCACCTCTGACAGAGAGGAAAGCTGCTTAGCTACCTATAATGACATTTTATATTCCTGTTATTTTGTTCTTAAGAGTGGTATAATAACTGGCAACACTGGTGGACCAGGTTGCTTTGGGTGGAGGCAGTTAACTGCAGTAAGACAGGAAAAGTCTGTAACAGTCAAAAACATTAATTACTAGTCCTTGTCTAATACTCTCTACAATGAATAGCTCTCGACCTTTCATCTCCAAAATAAAGAGCATTGCCTCTCAAAATGTTTAACAAATGGACAAAATGTGGAACACTACCTCTCAAAATTTGGAACACTTACTAGCAGTTTCCTGACAACTTTAACTGCGAAACTCACAGGGTCGTTAAAATGCATTAACTTTATACTTTTACTTCTTTTTATGAATTAATAGGATTCAGTACTACTTATGATGAATATCACATAAAAAAATCTCCTAGTACTGAATGTATGACAGGCTCTTTCAAAGTGGAACAATGAGGAACATGGACTTTTTTAACTTCAACATCGGAAACATTCCTCATAATGAAGTACACTTGAGAGGTATGCTCTACATGTAAACTACAACAGGCAAAGAGAAACAGAACAAGCTGACTTTTTCAGAGAGGAAAAAAAGTTCATACAATGGATCCAGATAACACAAAGGCAGATCAAAAATGGCATATTTGAGCTGCGTGTTCAGAGCAAGGTGTAGGCCTTCGCAGCAAGAGAATACTGCCACATGACCCATGGGCATGCCCCTTAGGATAGGTCAACAGTGGGAGATATCTAATAACTTCTCAGACAAATCTACCTCCTTATTGTACCTCTCCAAGAGATCATTGCTTCCTGGACAGAGAGTCCATCCTTCTGGCTTGTAAATAAAACTTAAACTTCAGACAATAGATCTTAGCTGAATGATGTAATGCCTTAAGTAGCCAGCTAATGCCTCTTTAGCCTGGCTTCTCAAAAGTATATATATGTGTTAGTTCTGACTACCATACCCCATGCAGAAAGATGAAGTCTAAACTTTAGTAAACATTAGCTGCACAGAAGGAAAAAAAACACATTTTGCATGACGTATGCAGTATTTTTTACTTTCTGAAAATACTAAAATATTTTTTACAGCCTTTCACATCACTGAAAAAAATGCAAGTTTAATTGTATATTGACATTTCACTTCTAGAAAATGTTCACGCTTGACTGAATTCATTATAACTTTTGTATACTTAGAGTAAAACTTTTTCACGCTTTTAAAGACTCTAATGGAAGTCCTTCTTCATTCTCTGGAAATAATTATTCTACCACTGTAAATAATTCCAATACATGCATGCTAAAGGGCTATAAGCAAAAAAAAAAAAAAAAAACATTTATAATACATCCATCTTGCTCCTAGACTTGAATGCAGCATTCCTAATAATATTTACTAAACCTCAAGCTAACAAAACCTATTAGTGGTAATCCAGATTTCCAGAGTTTTGTTGACTTTCTTCCTTTTATTGTTAAGTTTCAGGAGCACTCCAATCATAATCACTACAACAGGGAAAAAGTAACTAAAACATGTCATTTTACTGTGCCTGAGTTGAATTATTTTCATAAAAAAAGAAAAAAACTTTACCCTAAACATTATTTTAATGAACATCTGATATCCAAGTGTACAGACGTAAATGCTTAAAATTTTCCCTTAATATATCTGCTGACTTAAAACACTTTTTGTTTTGCATATTCTTCAGAATGTAGAGTTAAAAGTCATACTTCTGTTCAGACTGTAAGCCTAAACCAAGCATTGTTTCATCAGCAGCAGCAATAATCAGTGCTCCTAGACTCAGTCGGCGGTCCTCTCCCTCGTGGAACTATCCCCCTTAACAAGCAATCTTGCAAGGCTTACAGCAAGAAGGACACTACCTAACTGAATCTCACTCTACATACCTGTACAAAGCTGCCCAATGACAAAACACCCTGCTAAGAACTATCCTCCTTAACAAGCAATCCTGCAAGGCTTACAGCAAGAAGGACGCTACCCAACTGAATCTCACTCTACATACCTGTACGAAGCTGCCCAATGACAAAACACCCTGCTAAGAACTATCCTCCTTAACAAGCAATCCCGCAAGGCTTACAGCAAGAAGGACGCTACCCAACTGAATCTCACTCTACATACCTGTACGAAGCTGCCCAATGGCAAAACACCCTCCTAAGGAACCATCCCCCTTAACAAGCAGTCCTACAAGGCTTACAGCAAGAAGGACGCTACCCAACTGAATTTCAGTCTACATACTTGTACTAAGCTGTCCAATTGTAAAACACCCTGCTAAGGTTCCAAGATCCTTGTGTGTGTGTGTGTGTGTGTTAAGCCTATCGTACCTCATATCTCCTCCCCATGCACAGCTACGGATGTGAGGTCTGAAATACACCTCTGAACCTGCCATTTTTAAATAATCAGTGCTCCTAGACCCAGTCGTCGGCTCTCTCCCTCGTGGAACTATCCCCCTTAACAAGCAGTCCTGCAAGGCTTACAGCAAGAAGGACGCTACCCAACTGAATCTCACTTTACATACCTGTACTAAGCTGCCCAACAGCAAAACACCCTGCTAAGGTTAATATTGTTTACATTTCTCTGTGAATACCATACTTGCTTACCTGGGTCTATAGCACTAGTACCTAGCCCCAACTACAGTACCAACCCCTAAAACTAAACAGTAGAAATACTATATGCCTACCATATATCTCTCCATATATAAGCTTTAATTTGGAAGCAAAATACAGAGTTTTAACCAAAATTTATCAAAACAATTGCAAGTAAAGAAAGGAAAATAAGACATACCCTGACTTACAATCTAAACAGTAAATTTATGCATTCAAAGCCTACCTTGTGAAACCTAAGCATACTTACCTTTAATTATTGCAGGTTCCAAGATACTTTTGTGTGTTAAGCCTATCATACCTAGGTTCCCCTCCCCCTGCACAGCTACAGATGCGAGGTCTGAAATACACCTCTGAACCCGCCATTTTTAAGTAATCAGTATTCCTAGACTGAGTTGGCGGCCCTCTCCCTCGTGGTATGTACCCTTATGCACTAAGTGTTAATTGTTAATATATTCAAGTGATTTTTGCATTTATTTATGTTTACTGCCAGTAGAATTGATACTACTTTCATAAATGCCTAGCAAAATTGTCTAAAGTGGAACAGACTGCATAATTGTGATTGCTGTTTAGCTCTATAGCTACAGCAAACTGTTTTATAAAGTCTAGTAAGCTTGTCTGGCTACAAAGTGTATTCTGCAAGTTACATTGCTATAATTTAACCTAACAGAAAAGCCTCTCTACAGTTATTTCTAAAAGGCTAACAGCTTATCTGCTTCACCATTATCAAGGCGACTTGATGCTTGATGTAAGATAGTAACTAACAGACACAGGCACTTTTGTAACGTGTCTTAGAGTGCTCACAAGGAAAACTGATACTTTGTAACGATACAGACTTATACAGGGAACCTAATGAGATGTTGCTGTAGTTGTTTTGTTTGGGCACAGTGATTCCCTGCAGATTGTCTAAATGCTTGAACCTTAAACCTGTTCTCATTCTTGTAGCTTATCTTTCCCGCCAGGAACTATCCCCCTTAACAAACAGTCCTCCAAGGCTTACAGCAAGAAGGACACTACCCAACTGAATCTCACTTTACATACCTGTACTAAGCTGTCCAACATCAAAACACCTTGCTAAGGGTCTATAGCACTAGTACCTAGCACCAACCCATAAAACTAAACAGTAGAAATACTATATGCCTACCATATATTTCACCATATATAAGCTTTAATTTGAAAGCAAAATACAGAGTTTTACCCAAAATTAATCAAAAAATTGTAAGTAAAGAAAGGAAAATAAGGCATACCCTGACTTACAATTTAAACAGTAAATGTATGCATTCAAAGCCTACCTTGTGAAACCTAAGCATACTTACCTTTAATTATTGCAGGTTCCGAGATCCTTGTGTGTGTTAAGCCCTGCTGCACTCAGGCTCACTCCACACCTCTCCCTGCCTCCAATTCCCACCCGTCCCTACTGTGACTAGCTTTATAGGCACACTACAACACCCTCTCTGGCTGCACCAATCAATAATCCACTTCTCAGCTTAACCCATCCCTCATTCACCCCCTCCACGTTCTCCTATCTGAACCATTCTGTACTGTACTGCTTACAATAGTCCAGCCCCCACCTCTCCCCCCAGTAGTTAATATCCAACCACAAGATCTTGTGGGCCCTAAACCTACAACATGAATCTAGCCTTTAACCATGTTACCATCTAAAACAATGTCACTACTCTCTTTGCTCTCCCTCATGTTAATTCCATATCTCCTCTCCACTTATGAAAATCAGTCTACCTAGGATTTCACTACCCAAAATATCAAACTAGCCCAGTTGTATCGAACATGACAGGTTACCAAATAGGTACTACTATAACTAACTCCTTAACCACAAGACACTATCAGCCTATTAGACCAAGATACATCAGCTCAAAAACTAAACACCATCAAAGACTTATAAACAAAACAGAAAACATACGCTATAACCTCACAATGGACAGAGGTATTCACCCAAACCCTGGTCCTTCCACCTTAGATGGGGCAACCACATATGCAACTAACCCAGGTAAATCACTATCTATTAATAAGTCTCCCAACTCCCTCCTGGTCTGCCAACTAAATATTCAGAGCATAAGTAACAAAGTACATAATTTACATGCCCTCCTACATGTCCATTCCCCTGATATTCTATGCCTAACTGAAACCTGGCTAAAACCATCAACCTCAGATAATGACATTTTACCACCTGGGTATAATATACTTAGACTCAATCACTCAGGTCTATGTTATATATTCGAACTGTCAAAATGTCGAATACCATATGTTCGTGACCATATGGTCGATATTTGAAAGTCCGAATATATAATAAAAAAAAAAAAAAAAAACGTACCCCCCCCCCACTTAAATATACCAACTCCGAGACCAG
Source organism: Protopterus annectens (assembly GCF_019279795.1). Lineage (NCBI taxonomy): Eukaryota > Metazoa > Chordata > Ceratodontiformes > Protopteridae > Protopterus > Protopterus annectens. Next base: position 40,950,725 of record NC_056745.1, read on the forward strand.
ACTTCAGTGCAGAAAAGGGAAACTCTCCCATTCTGCACCATATGGCACCATTCAAGTCAACTTTCAAACACTTGAAATGTCGATCAATGGTCTTCACCATATGACGATCGACATTTCTAGCATTTGTTTATTTGACATAGACCTGACTGCTCTTCTAGGAAGGGGAGGGGTAGCTGTACTCTTCAAATCTACACTAAATGTTACCTCAGATCCTATTCAGCCACCCCAGGTCAATAAAGCAGAAATAATTGCTACCAAGTTCCAAATTAACAAAAACAAATGCATAAGTATAGTCTGCGTGGACATTCCCCCATGGAATAATACCAATACTCTAGAAGACATCTTCCAATGATTAGCTAATAACTATCCCCAAGAAACCATTGTACTTGGAGACCTTAACATTGACTGGAACACTTGTTCCTCTCAATCTCTTACCACCCATGTAAACCTGCATGGATTCACACAGGTCATATCCACCCCCACCAGGATAGGTAAACTTAACCAAAAAGATAGTATACTGGACTGGATACTATTCAATATCCACTCCAAATGTATACATCAGGGGCCACCCCCAATGATCTCAGTGATCACTTTCTCACCTTTATCTGTAAGCACAACTCTTAAAACTACCATCAGCCCATGTATAGAACAATAATAAATAGTAAAAGCTTCAATTCTAGTAAGTTTCAGGATGAACTTAAGACATGCAACTGGTCTGCCCTGAAACACTTGCTCCTAGACGAAACTGTCGCCTACTTCAACAATAAATTCCTTACCATCCTTGATTTCATGTTCCCGGTCATTCAACTAGGGTAAAAACAAACATTGCCCAGTGGCTCTCTAAAGAAACCAAATCAAAAATCATAGTCAGAAACAAGTCATGGGCAACATGGCATGCTACAAAAGACCCTCTAGATCAAACCAAATTTAGACAACTAAGAAATGAGACAAAACACTCCATTCTCTTAGATTAAAAAAAACACTACTTCCATCTCCAACAAGGAAACCAAAATAACCCTCAAAAATTCTGGGCAGGGATAAATAAATTACTGAACCCAGGTCATACCACCACTCCACCTCGCTCAGCCTCTACTGATAAAGTATGAGAGGATGTTGCTAACACCTTTACTGAAACTATTCAAGCCCTTGCTAGCCAATTACCCCTTAACTCCTCTAACCCACTGGATAACACTCCAGTACCCAGCCCTCCTTTAGTTTCCGACCAGTCTCCACATCTTTCATTCGATCACTACTCAAAAAATTAAAACTTACTACCCTAGCTGCTGACCTTCTCCCCACTGAATATTTGCAAAAAGCTGCTGACACCATAGCATACCTCATTTCCATTCTAATTAACCGATCCATATCAGAAGCCTCAGTCCCCTCTATCTGGAAAATATCTTGTGTCATACCCCTCCATAAAGGTGGTAATTCTACTGAATTATCTAATAACAGACCCATAGCCATCTTGTCACCTCTGGCAAAAATTATGGAAAAATGCATCCATAAACAACTGCTGTACTTTCTAACTCAAAACAACCTACTGGGTAACTCTCAGCATGGCTTCAGGCCACATCATAGTACTACTACAGCCCTTCTCGCCTTCTGTAATGCAATAAACTATAACAAGAACAACAACAAGCTATCCTCAGGACTTTTTATGGACCTGTCCAAGGCTTTGATATGATTAACCACCATCTTCTCATCAACATCCTGGCAACAATGTCTCTAGGCAATCACTCTCTCCAATGGTTTGAATCCTATCTGCACAACAGACAATAATCCATCTTATGGCAAAACAAACTATCAAACCTCCTACCCAACACCCTAGGTGTCCCCCAGGGGTCTATTTTGGGACCACTTCTGTTTTCTATTTTTATTAATGACCTCCATACTGTCACCCCTTAAGCTAACTGCATTCGATACGCAGATGACTCAATGCTGATCTGCACTGGTGCCTCACAAACAGAGCTGCAAACAATTACAAAGAGTACTTTCAACCTAGTTGAGAACTGGCTTGCCACTCGCTGTCTGATTCTAAATCCTAACAAAACAAAGTTCCTACCCCTATTAAACCATTTCGTTAGAATGTACACTGAAGAACTTATTAAACAAGTACCCTAGAATTTTGAAGAACAAAGGGCATTTCCTTACAAGTCTGCATGATTATCTGGAAGCTAACAATCGAGGGGGGGGGGGGGGATTACCTGTTGGTTACGCTGGACATCAAGAACTTTTTTATGGTCATTAATAAGGAATATGGGATCAGGGCTAATGATTCGATACTGAAGGCCAAGATGAACATTAGCACCAATAGAAATAGGTTGATTACATGAATATTAGCAATGGCATTGAGAAATAACATCTTTTTGAGTCAGGGTAATTTTTATAGGCAAAAACAAGGCATACCAATGGTTACTCCATGCGCCAACACATATGCCGACTTGGTGTTGGTGCATTGGGAGGATGGCATCATCTTTGACGCATCCCATGATTGGAAGATGGATTTATGCTATTTTGCCAAGTCCGTGGATATTTTTCCTTTGTGGAAGGTTACATCCACTGAACTGGCATGCTTTGTGGATTACATGGAAAAGAGTACAGATTTCTTAAGATTCACCAATCACATTTCAGTGGAATCAATAGATTTCCTAGATGTGCGCATAGGTTGGGAAAGTGATGGTATCAGGTTATACACTTCCCTATACAGGAAACCATGTTGGAAAAATAGTTTGCTAACCTATAGTAATATGCAGCCGAGGCATACATTCACCAGTATTGATAAGAGACAGTTTAATAGGATATCGCATTTACGCACTAGTGACCAGCCGTTTGAACAAGAAATAAGCAGATTGAATACACACTTGGTAGGGTGGGGTTATAATGAGAACAAAGCAGCAGACTCAGACATAATGCAAGATACTGTAGAACTCAGAAAAGGTCAATCCCGTCCTTGGTTTTCAAAGAGAGAAGAATTAAGTATTGAAGAGAGTAAGAAGAGTAATAACAAGGTGCATGATGGGAGTAAACAATGTATGATGCTAACGTACAATGCAGATATAGGTGGAATATGTAATATTGTCAGACAGGATTGGAAGATTTTGTTAACCGATGACAAGCTTAGTAATTCGGTGGGTCAGAAACTATCCTTTTGTTTTAAAAGGAACCATAACCTGAAGGATAGCCTCTCCTATGAGAACAGGGGGATGTGAAGCAAGCAGTTCTTTAATAAAGGGACTTATAGGTGCAGGGGTTGCAAAGCCTGTCCGCATATTCAGATCACAGATTCCTTTATACATCCGGTTACTAAGGAATGTTATTACAAGTATCAGTATGCAGACTGCAGGACTCACAATGTAGTATATATAGCACAGTGTCTTTCATGCACTTCCTTCTATGTAGGGAAGACTAATTGCATGTTTAAACAGAGGATTCTAAAACATTTGTCAGACATAAGGTTGGGTCAGTACATAATGCATTGTTCCAGCATATTCATGCAAATCCAGGACATGCCTTTAAGTTTTCAATACTGCAGGTTGTGAAAAGTAGCATTAGAGTTGGGGACTTAGTGAACCACACTGAGGTGACTAAGTGGATCATTGAACTTTCAGCGGATAGGGCTCCAGGGCTTGAATGGGTTAATTCCCTTGAAGCCTATTTTGAAAAGGAGGAGGGTGCTTTACTGATTTTAATTGGTCTTCATTACTTTAAAATGCTGTGATGTAGTTCAGTTTTTTATCTGAAGAAGGGTACACACCCAAAAGCGCTTATCTTGGATTTGGCTGCTACATCTTTTTCATGTTTTTTATTGTTATTTTATTAAAGGTGTTTCTTTGCTATACAGCCTGGTGTTTGACCACCTTTTGCTCTGCTTCTTCAACACTCATGCCTGACTGTCGCAGATCTTCTTTCACACAATCCATCCACCTCTTTGCTGGACATCCTTGCTTCCTCTTACCTTCTTCCTGCCTGTCCCAAATCTTCCTCACCAGATTGTCTTCTGCTTTTCTACACATGAGCCCAACCCACTGTAACCTATTCTCTTTGATCTTTTCTGCAATTGGAGCTACTTTGGCTTCTGCTCTTATGTCTTAATTTCTTCGTCTGCCCCACAGTGTGCATCCTACCACCCTTCACAGGCACTTCATTTCCATCACCACTAGCTTCCTCATCTGCTCTGCCTTTACTGCCCAGGTTTCTGCACCATACAGTAGTACTGATCACACCACTGCCTTGTACCCATTACTCTTCAGCATATCTGGCATTCTTCTGTCATAGACTACACCTGACACAGTATGCTAGTTGGCTGCAGCCCTTCCGGTTCTAGCTCTGACCTCTTCATTCAGACTTCCCTTCTTCTCAACCAGCCCTCCCACGTACTTGAAGCTGTTTACCTGTTCCACTATCTTCCCTTCTATTTCTATTCTCAGGTTCTTCTGATTTCCCCAGTTTGCTGCCATTACCAGCATCTTATCTGTGATAAGTTTCATCCCATGTGCCTTCAGTTTTGCATTCCATTCTCCTATCCTTTGAAGTTTTAGCTCAGAGTCTGCCTGTAATGCCACATCATCTGCATACAGCAACTTTGTTGATCCGTCCCCTCTGACCTGTTTACTAATGTAGTCCATCACCAGTATGAACAGCAGTGGGCTCAGAGCTGAACCCTGGTGTACACCCACTCTGAATCTCCCACTGGGAACCCCTCTGTGAGGCAGAACACTGTTTGTACTTGAGTCATTGGGTCCTTGTACATAGCTTGCACTAATTCTACCAATGTTTCTAGAACTTCACACCACCACAGTACTGCCTAGATCAGCTTTCTTGGGACTTTGCCATATGCTTTCTTCAAGTCTAGGAATGCCCAGTTGGACTCTCTCCTCATCTCTAGCTTCTTCTCAAGTATCTGCCTCACTGCAAACATCTGGTCAATTGTGCTGCATCCTGATCTGAATCCAAACTGCTCATCTCCCATCTTACATTCTACCACTCTGCATATCCATTTATCAATCACCCTCTCCAGAACTTTCTTGCAATGTGATAGGAGTTGGATGCCTCTGTACTGCCCACAGGTGTGGATGTCCTCTTTGTTCTTGTACACTGGCACAAATATGCTTATTCTCCAGTCATCTGGGATACACCTTTCTCTCCACACTGCTATTAGTACCCTCAGGAGCCAGTTCTCCCCTATCTCACTCAGCATCTTTATCATATCTGCTGTGAACTCATCTGAGCCTGCTGCTTTCTCTGACTTCATCTTCCTTAGTGCTGTTCTTACTTCTAGGGTGGGCTCCTCTTCTTCTCTCATTGTAGGCTGTGTCTGGGGCAGTACAGCTTCTGTGGGGTTTTCTTCATTCAGAAGCTGCTGGAAATATTCCTTCCATCTGCCCTTGATGTCCTGTGGAGTGGTGAGCAGGTTGATGCTGGTATTCCTTATGAAGGGTGTCTGACTATCTTCTTTATCTTTCTGTCTTTGCCTTGCAACCTGATATAGTTTCTTTGTGCCACTTACTGAGTCACTTTCCAGAAGTTGGTACAGTGCCTCTGATGCCTTATTCTTTGTTACTGAAACTTCTTTCTTAGCTTCTTTGTTGGCCAACCAGTAGTCCTTCCTAGCCTGGTCAGTCTTTTCTATCTCCTACTTCTTCCTGCACTCCTCCTTTCTTTTGATGACTTCCTGGAACTCTGCATTCCACCATCAGCTTTCCTTATGTACCTTATTTCCTTACCTGGCTCTGCCATATATCTTTTCTGTAGTCCTAACACATGCTTTTTTAGGCACTGTCATTCTTAGTCGACTCCACCTATTTCCTCCTCTTCTTGGGGTTCTACTGCCCTGAGTAATTCCTTGAATTGTTGTACTTTCTCTCTAGTCAACTTCCAGGTCTTCAATCTGGTCTCTGTTGACCTTAGAGGCTTTTCTGATCACTGCTTGCAGCTGACTGTGGCAACTAGTGGTTTATGCTGTGGGTCAACTGTTTCAATGGGGATGACTTTGCAATCATGGATTCTACCCAAGTGCATTTTCCTTACTAGGAGGAAATCGACCTGAGTTGCATGTTGGCTACTCTTGTATGTGATCTTGTGACTCTCTCTCTTTCTGTACCATGTGTTGGCTACTATCAAGCCATTTGTCAAACAGAAGTCTAGAATGGCTTCTCCTTCTTTGTTCCTGTTGCCTCACCCATTTGGACCCAGGCAATCCTCATATCATGTTCTGTCTGTCCCAATATGTCCATTCAAGTCACCCATTATCAACACCAATTCATGTTGTCCTGCTTTATTTAGTAGGTCCTGCAACTGTTGTCTGAATGCACTCTTTTCCTCACTATCACAACCCTGCCATGGGGCATAGGCTGAGATTATGAATACTGCCCTATCATTACACTGGAGTCTGATTGCCATGAGTCTGTCATTAATTCTGATGATATCCCTCACTGCCTTCTGAAGCTTCTCTCTCACCACAATTTCTACACCATTTCTAGCCTATCCACCTCCTGAGTAGTAAAGTCTGGATCCCAAGCCAAGTGGCTTTGCTGCACTGCCCTTCCATCTTGTCCCTTGGATACCTAGGATGTCCAGCCTCCTCCGTATCATCATGCCATCTACTTCCATGCTACATTCTGTCAAGGAACCTACATTAAGGGAAGCAATTCTCAGTTTGTTTGTCAAGTTTTTAGTTTTACGTCCAGCTTTCCCTCAAGAGAGCTATCCCAGGTAACCCAGGTTGGGCAACTAGACACCGGCCGCCCAGTAGCTTAATGACCAAGAGCTGCTGGGCTTTATGGCGAGCACACACTGGCCAATAGGGGCACATATACCCCATCCCACCATAGCAGGGGTCCCTGGCATACGTCAGAGTAGTCTGGGTCTTCAACCCACTTATCACCAGTAACTACCCATGCCCATTGTGGCGACATTAGTCAACATGACTGAATCACCTAGAGCCATATTTTATACCATTGAGTGACTAACCCTGCCATGGCACTCAGTCTGTGATCCATGTTCTCCTATCTTAAGGATACTGCGCACCACAGTAGATGCCTAAAGTGGTTGGTCTATACAACTCTTGCCCATATAGGGCACCATGTATAGTCTGTGCTGCTGCCCACAGCTCTATTCATTGGTGAGTTTGAGATGGAAACACTCAACATGTTTTCTGAATGTGGGAGAAACCTCATGGAGACACAGGGAGAACATGCAAACTCCAAACAGGCACTGGTCAGAGGTCAGAATCGAACCTTGTACCTTGTGCATGGCAGGCGAAGACCTTAAACATTATGCCAACTGGTCTCTAACTTACACAACCTGGTAAAAAATTAAAACACTGGTCTTTCACAGATGAAGCAAACTATACAAAGCATGCAAATGTAACTTATACTACATAAATGGTCCTAACGTCATTAATCAATGTAATGCACACAACACTTCAGTAAGCAACATGCATATCGACACTGCCTTCTCACTTACCACAAATCCTACCAATAAGTTAAAAAAAGCTTATTCAAAATGGAAACTGACCTCTCCTGCATCTGATAACCTACAGATGACTATCTCACAACAGCTGCAGAAACCACTGCATAGCCAGCATCTCTTTCTCCAAGATGATACACTCCCCAGACTTGAGAAATAATCCTACGTTATTCCCTTAGATTAAGGTTGCAAATCACTTGAACTAGCAATTGTTAAACCTACAGCCATCCTATCCCCTCTAAAATACTTGAAAAATGCAATCACATTAAGTTAATCATTGACCTGACAAATAAGTCACTTTCATAGGTTCATAGGTTCATACTAGGCTATCTGCCCTAGGGCATTTATAAGCCTAGCCAGAGTGTGTTTGGCTTTCGCCACCCATTTTAAATTAATTTTGCTATGCCTTTTTTTGAGGTTAGTATACTGTGCCTCTGTCTAACAGTGACACAGAAGTGATAGCCGGGGTAAACCTACGATCTCCCATCCACTCATCAAGATTCTTCTTGAAGAGAGTCAATGTGGGACTCTGCCTAACCTGGACTGGGATTTTATTCCAGAGTGAAGGGAGCCTCTGGGTTATGAATCTGTCCCTCCAGCATGTCCTATTTATTTCAGTACTGAGGTTCAAGTCTCTCGAGCGCATAGCTCGATGGGATTTGGATTTTCTGAGGTGCAGCATGTCCATTAATTCCGGGTTTGACATGGCTTTATACGTCAGGCACAGATCGCCTCTGAGCAGGCGGTATGCCACTGAGTAGAGCTGGAGTTTCTTTAACCGGGCAGCATATGGCATCTGTTTGAGCACTTTGATCCTCTTGGTGAAGTACTTTTGGGGTCTTTCCAGTTGCTGCAGGTGTCTGGTAAGGTACATCCCAAAAGGGGCATTGTACTCAATTATGGGCCTGATGAGGGATGAGTAAAGAGGCACGATGACCTTCCCTGATCTAGATGTGAATCCCTTCATGATTAGGTGGGCTATATAAAATGTTTTTCTAACCACTTTGGCCATGTGGTTGTCAAATGAGAGATTGCTATCAACTTGGGTCCCCAGGTCCCTAATGACTTCTTCTGTACTTAATGGATTACCACATATGTGGTAATTTGTGGGCACTTTGTTTTTGCCAAAGGGGATGACTATACACTTTTTGGCGTGTAGCTTGAGGCCATGGCTCTGGCACCAGTTGTCTGTTTCTATGAGGCCCTTTTGGAGGATGCTTGTGTCGGCTGGAGAGTTGATTATGGCGCCCAGTTTGCAGTCATCTGCGAACTTGGTCAGCCACAGTCCTTCTGTGTTGGCCTGTACCATCGAGAAATATATACCGAACAAGAGAGGTCCCAGGACTGAGCCTTGTGGGATGCCACTTGTAACTGGTTTGGAGTCTGACATGGCTCCAGCAATTCTAACCATGTGGGTTCTGTCCTTGAGCCAGTTTGCAACCCATCTAGTGACATAGGGGTTTATATTTAAGCTGGTGAGCTTATCTATAATGCCCAAGTGGGGTATTGTATCGAAGGCTTTTGCGAGGTCCAGGTAGTCTGTGTGGACAACCTTCCCCTCGTCAATGGCCTTGGTGACTGTTTCAAAGAAATTGACCAGGTTTAAGAGGCAGGATCTGCCCTTAACAAAGCCAAACTGGGTAGGATCCAGTGTCTGTAGGTCCCCAATATCTTTATTTATGAGGTCCATGATGATCCTTTCCATAGCTTTGCAGACCAAGCTAGTCAGGCTTATGGGGCGATAGTTTCCAGGATCCATTGAGGCACCACCTTTGTGGAGAGGGACCACTGTTGCTGTACGCCACTCTTTGGGTACATATCCTGTAGTAAGGCTAAGATTGAACAGTAGTTTTATGTTTGGGTTTAGCTCTTCTTGGTGTTCATGTAGGATGCAGCCCGGGACACCATCTGGTCCCAGTGATGCTGTGGGTTTGCTTTCGAGGTGGCGGCTCTTACCTGAGCATCTGAGCTGTCAGGGGCCGCACTCTGTTAGGATAGATATTTGCCCTTTTGGTGGGGAGGGAGAAGTTTGCACTGAACCTGTCAGCTAGGATGTTGGCAATATCTGTGGGCTCTGTGTATTTTTTTTGTCATTTTGGACTAATTCTGAGCATATCTGGGAATTCCCACCCAGGTTCCTAACATAACTAAAGAAAGCCTTGTGATTATCCTTAGTGTCCTGTGCAATTTTTCTCTCGAAGCTGGCCTTAGACGATTTTATGAGTGCCCGTAGTTTTTTGCTAATACTGATCAGAGATGCCTTCCTTTTTGGGATTTTGCTCTATCATGTAGTAGCTTCCTCCTTCTATTGTATAGTTTGTTTATGGCTGGGGTCCACTAGACAGGACGTCTGCCTTTGGAGGATTGGGTCTTGGTTTTATTTGGGATTGCATGATCCATGCATTCCTGAAGGTGTTCATAGAATGCGTTTATAAAGGATTCTGCGGTCTGGGCCGTATTTTCCACAGGCCCGGGGGCTTTGAAGGATTTCGCCTCGGTTTTGAGGCATGTGAAATTTGCTTTAGAGAAGTTTTTCACTGTGGTTTTCTGGGCAGGGGGTGGGGTCGGGATGTGAATATCCAGTGAGATTACTTTATGGTCTGATCTTACCAGTGAGGTATACACTTCTGGTCTGGAGCATAGTGTCCTCATGTTGGTGATGATCAGGTCCAGTATGTTTTCCCCTCTTGTGGGAGTGGTAACAAGTTGTTCCATAGCATTTGAGTTTATAAATTCTAGGCACCTTTGGGCTAGGGTGTTGGAGCTAGAGTAATGCTCCCAGTCTATGTTTGGGTAGTTGAAGTCGCCCAATATAATGGTGTTTGGAAGACCTTCATATTTTCCAGTATTCTCAGGAAGGCCGAGTGGGGTTCCTGTGTTTGGGAGGGTGGTCTGTAGCAGGCTATAAACTGGAAGGCAGTTTTACCCACAGTTAGTTGCTCATGGATAGTCTCTGATGCTTCATGCTGTGCCACCAACCTGGAGGTGTGGGTATCTTTGACGAATATTGATACTCCCCCTCCTATTGTGGTTCGGTCCAAGTTTTGGGGCTGACAAGCATGGTATGAGGTATAACCTGGTAGTGCTGGGGTGCTCTCGGGAGCCTTGAACCAGGTTTCTGTTACTGCACAGATATCGATGTTCTCCATGCTAAGGAGAGTTTTGAATGCGTGCATCTTGAGGTTTAGACTTCTGGCGTTGTGTAGCATTACTCTTAGTTTCTTATCCCTTGTGATACCTATGGAGGTGGGTTTGTCTTTTGAGCCTTGCCTAAAAAAGGCACTATGGGGGTAGCAAGACCCTTTGCCAATATCCGAAAGCCCAGGGGTGACAGGTGCAAGCCATCCCTAGCGAAGCATCATGGCTTGTCGAGCATGTCATCCCAGGCTGACAGGCATTGGATCCCCTTTGAATGACACCAATACTTAAGCCAATTATTGAAATTGATCATCTTGTCTTCATATTGTGGCATCATTCTTGGTGAGGGTAAGATGCTACTTAAGGTCAGGGTCATACCGGCCTGGGCTACATGCTCAGAGAGCTCCTCTTTGTCTCTTTTCATGTAGTCCAGGGAGGTACGTCTCAGGTCATTCACACCAGCATGGACAATGACTGAGTCATATTTGTACTTGCCTTGGAGTGACCTGAGTGTTTGTGTTATGTGGCGGATCCTAGGGCCCGACAGGCAGCTCAACGTGACATTCTCCTTGTTCAGCCTGGTGAGCGGGACGTCAGTGTGCCTGACGATAGAGTCACCTATTACAAGTGTATCAGGTGTGTTGTTTAGCCTTAAGGGCTGTCACTGTTCAGCACACTGGCTTTGTGAGCTATGTGTTGCACGTGTTTTGTTTTGGGGTAGTGGTTGCTTGGGTGTCTGCTTTGGAGGTCTCTGCTGCTTAGGCACATTTTTATTTAGAGCCTCCGAGTATGTTTTTGTGTGTTTATGTGTTTGGTTTGTTGTCGTGGTAGGTCTATGTGAGACTGGAATTGTAGTGAGTGTGGTTTCCTTCTCCTCCTGACTGGTTAAGCCAGTACTGAGTTGAGAGAGCTTAGCCTCCAGTTTGGCTATATGGTTGCATCTTTCACATGTGTTGGAATTTGTTGGGAGGAGGAGAGGGTTGTCTGTGTACATGAGGCAGTTGTAACATTGTCTCAAGATTCCCAGATTCACCAGCTGGACTGGAGAGGAGATTGACAACTGACCTTTGGACATGCTAGAATAGTATTGGGAATTCCTTTATAGTTGAAAAAAAGGGCCAATGGGGAACAAGGTACTCAAGGGGAGTTTGTGAGGGTGTAGTGCTTTTAATTTTTTGAGCTGATTTATATAATTGCTTTAGTGAGCAAGTGCCAGGTAACTTAAATGCAATGTGTTACAGGTAACATAAATGCAAAAACGACAAACAGTAACTTTCTTTCAAGTGAAACAAGGAAATAAGTACAGTAAGCAATGCAGATATCATTAGGGATCCACAGAAGTGCTAAAAGGCCGCGTTTTAGGTGGAATTAGCATTTCAGGGAAATAAACAAACAACAAGCATACAAATAAAGCTAGATTCAGCAGGCCTGGATCTAGTCTATGCTACAGCAAACAAGGTGTACTAATTTCAGTAAGAAACAGTTAGAATATGCAGGCACTATAAGCCTTTAACCAGAAATTCCCTGCTCAGAAGGGCAGAGTCCAGCCTCTCCTCCCACTTATCATTAAGTCCGCCTTATCACTAGCAGCTACCCCTGAGCAATAACCCTTTCCAGTTTATAGACTCCACGACAACTGTGGTTTCCCACTAGTGGAGCATCAGTCTGCACGGCAGTTCTGCTAGCCATGGTACATGTTAATGAGGCTATCCAGGAGAAGCAGTTAATGATAACTAGCCAATTGATGTCCCCTAGAAATAACTGCAGTTCCTGATTTATGCTGACAAGTGATTCAGGGAATTGCATAGCTGTGTAAATTACTACTGGTAATGAAAAACATTTATCAACGTCAAAACAAGGTGGTCACCCACTGATTTCAATAAAAGGTGTGGTGCAGGTAAGATCAGCAGAGTACAGTGGAGATATGGAGGTGGGGGATGTGCTAGTGTGTGGATGTGTGTAGAAGTGTGTGTGTGTGTCTGATGAATATGTTTGAATGTATGTCACAGCACGAGGTGTTAGGTAAGTAAGCAAGAATGTGAGTGTGGGTGTGTGTGTGTTTACTGAAACGTGTGTGGGTGAATGAGTGAATGTGTCCATGAGTCGGACCAAGTGTTTAAGAGGGTTGTTTGATGTATAGATGTGTGTCTTTGTGTGTATGTGCACATGTGTACCACTGTTATCTTTTAGGAGTATCATGAGACATGAGACCCAGAATACTGAGTTATTCTCTCACAGAGACTGAAGCCTTAGTGGAAAACACCAGAAATAGATCTTAATATTGATCTATTTTTTTTTTTTCTGTGGAAGGAAAGCTCTTTGTACTTGAGTGTCCAGCAGGCACTCCAGAAAAACAATCCTGACAGAGGGAGTCAGAAAAGACTTTTGAATGTTCTCTTAGAATCCCAGCATGTACAGGATATCCCTGATCTACAAGACAGAGATTCCTGACACTTTGATAAAGACTCAGTAAAGGTAAGTAATTCATCTCAACGTGGAAAAAATTGGATACCCTGCAGTCGGCATTGGGCTATCACACGAGCTAGACAGTTTGTAAACACTCTTGGGGTAATGGATATATGAAAGGGTAAATACAAGAACTGATACTGTGATCCAGACACACAAAACCTTATGAAATGCCTGAAATCTGGACGAAGAGGAAAGTGATGACATGAACCTTTTAAATCTAAAGTTACTAAGAAACTCAAATTAGGAAGAAAGGGTAAAGTGTTGCGAAATGAAAGCATTTTGAACTTGGGCACGATCACAATCTGGTTTAGGGATTAAAGATTCAAAACTGGTCTCCAAGAATCATCTTTTTTAGCAGCAGAATCATTCTTGAATAAAATTCTTCCCCTGAGGAGGTTCAAAATCAAAAAGATGAGATGCCACCACAGAGAAGGTTTATTGTTGAAACACTATAAAAATAATAAAAGTTAAAATCCTGGATGATCACTTTCAGAATTTTAAGGCTTTCTTTACATCCTAAATAACAGGTAATCAGTTCCTCTTTTTCAAAATGTAATCAGCAAATGAAATGTCATCTTTGCAGCCGCTGCCCCTGCAGTATGGGCTTCAAAGGGATTATACCATTCAATCCCGGGTGTTGGATGGTCACCTATCCACCTTGTCTGTATTACTTCTATTTTGTTTACAATATCTCCACCTCTGAAGTCATCCAGTATTAATTCCAATGCCATGAAATAAAATGTGTGCCCTGGATTTGATATCATATGTTGTGAGAGTGCATTATTCTTATTATTATTTCTTATGTCACTTAAATGACGGAGACTCTGTCAGACTGCTGTGGTGACAAAGGCTGCTTATAGGTTCATAGGTTCATACTAGGCTATCTGCCCGAGGGCATTTACAAGCCTAGCCCATCGTTTTGTGGCTTATGCCACCCCTTTAGTATGGGGAACTATACCCATTATTTTGCTGTGCCTCTGTCGAGCAGTGACACTGAGGTAATCCCTGGGGTATATCTGCGATCTCCCATCCATTGGTCAAGATTTCTCTTGAACAAGGCCAGCGAGGTGCTCTGCCTCACATGTACCGGGATTTTGTTCCACAGCATAGGGAGTCTTTGGGTGATGAATCTATCCCTCCAGCACGTCCTATTAATAGCCGTGTCGAGGTTTAAGTCTCCGCCCTTGTGGCTCTGATGGATCTAGATTTTTTGAGGTGAAGCATATTCATCAAATCTGGGTTTGACATGGTCTTGTATGTTAGGCAAAGGTCACCTCTGAGCAAGCGGTAAGCGACTGAATAGAGCTGGAGTTCTTTCAGTCGGGCAGCATAGGACAGATTGAGACCCTTTATCCTTTTGGTGAGGAACTTTGTGGCCTCTCCAGCTGCTGCAAGTGTCGGGACAGATAAATTCGGAATGGGGCATTGTACTCAATCATTGGTCTGATGAGTGATGAGTAAAGGAGACTATGACCTCCCTTGATCTAGATGAGAATCCCTTCATGATAAGGTGGGCAATGTAGAAGGTCTTCCTAACTACTTTAGCTACATGGGTGTCGAATGACAGACTACTATCAACCTGGGTCCCCAGGTCCCTGATAACTTCTTCTGTGCTCAGTGGATTGCCACCTATTTGGTAGCTAGGGGTAACCTTGTTTTTCCCGAAGGGTATGACTATGCATTTTTGGCATTTAACTTTAGGCCGTGGCTCTGGCACCAGTTATCCATTTCTGTGAGACCCTTCTGAAGGATATCTGTGTCAGATGTGTTTTCTACTATGGCCCAGTTTGCAGTCATCTGCAAACTTTGTCAGCCATAACCCTCCTGTGTTTGCTTGTACTTGGAAAAGTAGATGCCAAACAAGAGTGGGCCCAGGACTGAGCCCTGTGGGACACCACTTGTGACAGGCTTTGAGTCTGACATGGCGCCAGCAACTCTGACCCTGTGGGTTCTGTCACTCAGCCAGTTTGCAACCCATCTTGTGATGTATGGGTTAACATTTAAGCTGATGAGTTTTTCAATGATACCCGAGTGGGGTATTGTATCGAAGGCCTTAGCCAGATCGAGGTAGGCTGTATGGACTGCCTTTCCCTCATCAATGGCTTTGGTGACTGTTTCGAAAAAGTCAACCAAGTTTAAAAGGCATGATCTGCCTTTGACAAAGCCAAACTGGGTTGGATCCAAAGTCTGCAAATTCCCTATGTCTTTATTTATGAGGTCCATTATGAAATGGTCTTTATTTATGAGGTCCATTATGATCCTCTCCATGGCTTTGCTTGACAATCTTTTCCTTTTTGTGGCTGGAAGAAAATACAACAAAGGAACTGGTATGTTGTTCCATGGCCAAGTCAAAAAGGGTGCTTGTTTCCTATGGCAGATTATCAGTAATAGTCAGTAAAACCATGGCCACCACTAGCCACCCAGTGGTGTAAACCTTGACTGGAGGAGATTTTCACTGTTGAAAGTGACATCCCAACCCCTTGTGCAAAATGAGAAAAAGGGGTTGAGGATGGATGAAGTCAGTAACAGTAATGTTTTCCCAGAAAAAAAATGTAAAAAGCACTTTAAACACTTCCCCAGTCCCCAAAAGTAAAATTACCACAGTTTCTCCACAGAAAAAGTAGTTTTAAACAATTTTTACCACTAAAGTAAAAACGTCTGCTCCTGCTTAAAACTACATAAAAGTCACAAGACAGTCAACCACAACACTTTATCTGCTTTAAAAGTATTTATTTTTACGTAACAAATAAATAAAGAAATAAAGTAAGTAAAACAAAGTAAAGTGGAAGTTTTTCCACATCTGCCCAGCAATGGAGCAGCATTAGCCAACCAGCGATCCTCAAAAGCCTGTAGAAGAGGACTCTTCTCAGAGATAGGAAAGCTCTGAAGGGCTTGGTGTCAAAACTTGACTTTTAGCTATCTCATGATTAGTGTTTGTGTGTGTGAAAGGTCTCCTGAAGCTTTAGAAGCTGGCCAGTTGTTATAGACGATGTGAGAGATATAACCCCCTTATAGCTTAGGGTGCCATAGCAATGATGCAGTGATTATTATTACGAGCATGTTATGGTTTGCTCCTTTACCCAACTGCTGACACAGCAACGTCTTCTAATCACTTACGGTTTGCATGAAGGGCAGATAGATTATCGCGTATATACAGTACCTAATCAAGATAAATATATTATGCGAGAAAAGTACAGACATCCTCAAAGATCTGGTCAGTGTCACCAATTTATTCAGAATAAAAATGCCCTCAAATAAAATAATATGTAGAGGAGAGCTACCTTGAAAATGCAGTTTTACAAATGCTTGAATTAAGATGTCAACTGGCCATAGGAAACCTCACAGGGAATCAACTGATCTGGACTTAATGCTGAAACAAGCTAGTATGTGAAGAAACGGGTCTATATTAAAACACCGAGCATTTGAAATGTTGAGTGTTCTAATATTGACCTGTTTTCAGCGAAAGCTGAAAATATCGAATAAACAGAAAACTGAATTCTTTCCTAGGGAAAGAATTTGGTTGTCTGTTTCTGTTGCATCTGTATTTTCAGTGGTCTGGTGGAAAGTTACAGGTCAGGTTCAGGTAAGTGTGTGATTGTGTGGAGGTGTAGGTTAGGGCGGGTTAAGTGAGTTAGGGTTAGGGCGCAGGTCAGGTAAGTGTGTGATTCTGTGGATGTGAGGGTTAGGGCGGGGTAGGTGAGTTAGGGTTAGGGTGCAGGTGAGGGGACTGTGCGATAGTGACGGACCTTAAGGTTAGGGTTTGGGTTAAGGTAAGTGGATAGTTAGTGGTGTATGTATAGTTTAGAGTAGGGTTAGATATATTAGTTTAGGTGTATGTGTGTGGATTGCTGTTTGTTTGGTGTGCTTGTGTTGTGTGTATGTGTTTTGGAACAGCAATTTTTTTTCCCTAGGAAAAAATTTGCTGTTCCGAATGTTCGATGTTTTGTATTTTCGATTGCTAGGATTCGATATTAGAACACTCGACATTTCAAATGTTCGTGTTCTAATACAGACCCAAAGAAACTTGGACAACTGATAGTTACTGAGTTCTCTCTGGAATTATCTGTGACTTTTTGACTTTTTCCTGTTTCTGCCAAGTTGAAGTTATTGTGCTCAGAAAATTACCTTAAAGGCAGTGGAGATGTTCCATGACTAACCAGCAATTCTTGTTATTACTATATAAATGATCTTTAAAACTACTGCCATCTCTGACATTTGTCTCGATGAGACAAGGTACATTTTATTATGCCTAGATGACCTGCTGCTGCTTTCTCAAGTATTCATCAAATGTCACCTGTATACTGTACATGTTGCCTGTCATTATATAAGACTACTTTTAGTCATTTGTACTGCAATGGATAAGTTTATAAATAAGAGTGCTAGTCCAGTTTAGTAACAGCTGTCTGTAAACATTAGCACTCTTATTTATGCAGTAATGCTCACTTATTACACAAGCCAAGCACCAGTTATTGTTAATGCAAAGTAACATAGAATGTCTGCAAGTCTATAATACCACTGTCTTTGGAGTGGATGATGGATTACAAACTTCCTTTGCTTATACAGTGACTCAACACACACAGTATCTGAATGGCCGTTATAATGTCAGGCATATATTGCAGCATATGATTTCAAAGAACCACACAAATTAATATTATGATGAACAGGAATGGCAGATCAGAGTATGCAGGTATTAACAAAAATAGAAAAGGCAAAGCAAAGCATATAAAATAATGTTACTTTGAAAATAACAGCTGCACAGAGACCATCTAGTTCAAAACTACCTATATCCCTGCTAATCTACATTGTATAACTGGAATTATACAATGACCCCCCCCCCCCATTAATATTCCAAAACGTGAACAATGATTGGTCAGCATGCACGTTGTAAATCAGACTTATACTAATGGAAAAAGGTCCGGTCGCCTGGACTTTTTCCATTAGTATAAGTCTTTTTCTTTTTTTTTACAGCAACGGACAATGCAAGATCTCTGTTGCTGCTTAGACACTGTCTCTATATGTTAAAGGAGATTAACATAGCGAGACAGCGTTAAAAAAGTAACAGAGATCTTCCGTGGCTTTTTTTAAAGCTGTCTCGCTATGTTAAATCCTTTAACATAGTGAGACAGTTTGTAAAAAACAACGGAGATCTTGCTTTCTCCGTTGCTTCCACCCACCACTCTGATGTACTGCGTAAGCATACGCATGCGCAGTACATCAGAACTGCCACAGAATACCAGACAGCTGCAGAAGGGCAGCAAGGAGG
Source organism: Protopterus annectens (assembly GCF_019279795.1). Lineage (NCBI taxonomy): Eukaryota > Metazoa > Chordata > Ceratodontiformes > Protopteridae > Protopterus > Protopterus annectens. Next base: position 40,969,065 of record NC_056745.1, read on the forward strand.
CATTATACAATGCCATTATTTAAGAAATGTAAGTATTTTTTTTCTTAAATAATGTCATTGTATAATAGCAATAACCCACTTCTGGGTGTGGGTAATGCTGGATTTACCCACGGTTGTCTTTGTTTGGCCACTCGGACTTCACCCTCATGACCAAACCACACCAACCGTGGGTAAATCCAGCATTACACACACCCAAGCGTGGGTTATTGCCATAATAAACAAAGCCCTTTTCAGGTGCACAAGTCCAAGGCTTCCCATTTGCTAGTATTTTTAGTATATTCTAAGATGATGTCATCCAGCTGCTGGTACCTTTTTCCACCAGAATTTATGTGGAGGGGTGGAGCCTAGATAGCCAACTGAGAGCAGTGAATTTTGAGAGCTCCATAAACTAGCATAATAATGTAGGAAATTTTTATTACTTTCAATTTTACAATGTCAGAAATCTATAGATAAACTACTAAACTCCATAAATATCAATTTTGGTGGAGATATAGAAACATTTTTCTGTCAAGTAACTTGGAGATATATTGAGTCACTGAATATAAACAACTCAAGGAATTCTCATCCAGATGCTGCTTTGAAAAAAGAACTGCAATTGATGACAGCTACTTTACAGGGAATATATTTGAAGATGGATGACTTTAAAAATGACTTAGAAAACCTCAAATTAAATTCTCAAAAACAGACTGATACTCTTAAGGAACTATTACAGCAACACCACACAAAAATAACAAATATAGAGACTTCTCTAAATGACATTGAAGGGAGACTCAAAGAGGAAGAATCCCAAAAAGAATTTCTGCTTAAACAGAATACATGGCTGCTTAACAAAATAGACAACTTAGAAAACAGGGAAAGGAGAAACAACATAAGGATCGTTGGTCTGCCAGAAAACACTGAAGGAGAAGACATTATTTCATTCTTAACAACCTGGATTCCTGAATTTTTAGACTTGAAAGAGGGACTTTCATTTGGAACTGAAAGGGTGCATAGAGTACTGAAGAAACCTGCTTCTAACTCAACAAATACTCCACCTAGATCCATAGTTATAAAAATTCTTTCATTTCTGGACAAGGAACTAATATTAAAATCTGCTTGGAGAAAATCACCCTTAAAATAAAATCAAAGCCTGATAAGGTTTGACAATGATTATTCTTGCAGAATACTAGAACAAAGGAAAAGGTCTGGCCAATAATAAAACTGTTGAAATAAAACAGCATTAAAGCACAGCTTGCCTTTCCAGCCAAGATAAAAATACTTTTTGCCAATGAGATGAGAACCTTTAATGACTTAGAAGAAGCTACTATATTCATCAAAAACAACAACACAGTGACTATGCCAGAAGAAATTGAATAGATGGCCCCTACTCTTAAAAGAATAAAAGAAACAAATCCTTGGACTGATGCTAGAAAGAAGAAACAAAAAACTGATTCCAAGATAGCTGTCCCAAAAAATACCTCTTACAACTACATCCCTCAAAGTATCAAATGATATAGTACATCACTTTTAATCTGTTTTTATTTAAAGAAACAAAGAAGGGTTCCTTAAACAACTGAGAAACAATAATGATTCATTCAGAATGTTGAAAGAGTCCAATAATTCTTCACAAAGGCAAGTCAAGATGGGTTACTGTTTACATTATATATAAGCCAAACAAAGCAACATATAATATGAACATAGATGTTTCTGTTCCTCTACTTGAACTCATTGAATCTTGTTCATTGTTCATTGATTTTACTTATAATAATTTAAGTAATTAATTAACTAATTCAACTCAGTACCCTTCATCAGAGTTCAGACTCAAATCTAACAAATTAATATCATATATAATGGCAGTAACAGAGTGTTTTGAAAAAAGTGCTGTCATGGAGACTAATGCCTTCTTCAGTTAGAGTATGATTTAGAAATGTCATGTATATCCTGGTTAAATAATAGTAACAAGCTCTTAGTACAAATGTCATCATTATTCTGCCTAAATATAGTTAATATCAATTATGGGAGGTATCACAGCTAAGAGTGCTGTTTAATCAATCCTGATATGGTGTGTGTGGATGCAGCTGTGTCTGGCAGCTAGTACAACTGTCATTATTATTCTGTCTAAACATAGTTAATATCAATTATGGCAAGTATCACAGCTTCAAGTACTGTTTGATTAAGCCTGACATGGTGTGTGTGGATGCAGCTGTGTCTGGCAGTTGTTGTATGTTGCTGTTTTCATCTCCGAGAAGCTGTGGGTTACAGCTTGTGATCAAACTTTACTGATGCTTGTGTATTAGGAAGAGACATTTGGTGTTTTAGCCTGGATCCAGTGGAAGGGGGTGGATAAAACTGTGATTTGGGATATTTTGGCAGAGAATAGTTTGTTTATACATCTGCTGAGTGAGAGGTGGGAAGGCTGTAAGAATGTGTTATCTCTTGTTGTGTCATCTTGTTGGGAGTTTTTTTTTTTTTTTATCTGTTTGCTCTCAATTCTTTTCCTGGCTGCTGCCTCACTGAAAGGGAAGGAATTTAGGCCTGAAGTTGCAGTGAAGTAATGCTTTGCTTCAGGGCACTGCGAGCCTCTGGTATGCAGTACACAGACACACTAACAGAAACAGATGCTCCCAGTTTGCTATGGTAATGGAGACAGACTGATGATGATACTTAATGGCTCTGAGGAGCCTCCGAGATGATTCTTGGTAATGTTTTTGGTTTAAAAAAATAAATAAATAAATATATATATATATATATATATATATATATATATATATATATAGGCTGTTTTAAACCACATGTACACATATTGATAGTCTCCCAACACGTTGTTTCACTCATTAATTTTATTTTTGATAAAAAAAATAAATACAATAATAAGTGCAATTTTATATTTAAAATGTATTTTGGTCCAAACACATTAAGGACTTACATAAGAGTGGAAGGCTGAGTTATTGTGAAAGACTAAGAGCAGTTGGTCTTGTGCAGAACCCTTTGCAGTGATCTGGGGGGTGAGCTTGCTCAGACATGTTGGGCATATGTGGATAGCTGATTCTAGGGGTGTTTGGGGTTGACGGGAAGTGCTAGAGAGTCATCAGATTTCCTTCATAGAAATATCTGTGGGAATGGAAGGTGTGTTGAGTGGTTCACTGGCAGAGTGGCCACTGCATGGAACAGGCTGGTAAAATGGAACAGGACAAATATTGGTTTGGATATTTTAAGAACAGCCTGGAAACGCACCACATGAACTAATGAATGGTATTCTGGAAAAACTGGATGGGCATTGTTGCCAGCACTTGAAATACTGATATGTGTGTATGTAAGGATGGAAATATACTTATAACAAATAAGAAACTAGAAGGGTCTCATAATTTAAAGTCTATGGACTGTATAAACATGCTTGGAAGGAGCTAATAATAAGAATAAGCATTACAACTTGTGGTCTCTCAAATAACTAAGCAACAGCCAAAAAAAAAAAAAAAAAAACACATACAATAGTTATGTAATGTATGATTTTAGTAAATCTCGACATAAAATATATAATCGTCATAAAAGATGAAGCAGTCTGCTGAATTTAGATATTAAAGACAGGATTTAATAACATGGGCTTGTGTATAATAACACTACTGTCTTAACTTGTCATAAATGACATACACTACATTGAACATCAAGGGAAGCATGATGATTTTCTTATATAAGTAAATATGCATTACAAGTCATGTAATTGCTTTTAACTTGAATTGTAGTTTTTGTAACCCATCTTGACCATATATAATACTTAAGTGGTTACCAAGGTAACTAGATGTTTATACATGACATCAAACTAACAAAGTTGTTCAAGAGAAACAACAGAAGCCTGAACTTGAAATGCCACAGAATGTAACAATCATATTCTGAACAAATAGTATTAAATTGACAACAGACACTCAGTTTAATAACATGGGCTTGAGTATAATAACACCATTGTTTTAACCTGTAATAAATGACATACACTATATTGAACATTAAGCAGACGCATGATGATTTTCTCATATAAGTAAATGTGCATAACAAGTCATATAACTGCTTTAACTTAAATTGTGGTTTTGTAACCCAGCTTGACCATATATAATGCTTAAGCAATTAGCAAGGTAACTAATGTTTTATACATGACATCAAAGTGACAAAGCTGTTCAAGGGAAACAACAGAAGCCTGAACTAGGAATGTCACAGAATGTAGCAATCAAATTCTGAACAAATAGTATTAAATTGACAATAATCACTCAGTTTAACCTTTGGTAATTATACAAAATAGAATATTGCCATTTAAATCTAAAAACTTTCAGTATGTGCCATAAAATGGCAATTTATAAATTTGGAAAGGGAACCTGTAATCATTAATCACAATAAGTGAATGTGTTGTTTTTAACCTATAATTTCACTCATTTTATACTAAGAAATGACAGATATGAAAATCCTTATGTGTAGGAAATAGGGGGGATGCACTGATAATTAAAATACACTAACTTTCATCAATGTTCACATAAAAACAAACTTGATGCTTTAAGTAAGTTAGCAACAAACAAAGTGATTACTTAAATGCTGGCAAACAATGAACTATAATTTCTGATATATCCAGTAAAATACATTGTATTATAAACATTAGGTATAAATATTATTACCATCTATTTATATTAAGTAATAAGTTTTGAAAGACTTCATCAGTAAGGGTGAATACGTTAAATAACTGTGTGCTATAATCTTTTACTGAGGTTTTATATATGATACATCCTACTTCACTATGATTGAACTGCTTGTCATCTATCTTTTATGTAAATATTAACTGCTTATACAATAAGTAGACATTTATATTGTATTAGAATTCTGTCTAATCTACAATAGTACTATATCTGTTCAAAATAATATAAACATTGCTTATTCCTATTACAAATACTCTCCATATGATAATTCGATTTATGGAGCTCATATGTTCTGGATTGTCAAGGTATGAGTGATAATCTGATGGACTTAGGTTTATCCATCAGATTAGGAATGATTTTCATTCCATGGCTAGTGCAGATCTTAGTTTTGTTAACATTTATTAATTTAAATTTATTTCACAAAAATATTCTTAGTATGCCTGACCAAAACATTACTTTACTGGCAAACACTCAAATGTTTAATAGTCACAATAAAAAAAAAATACATAGTCTAAATAACCTAAGATGGCTTTAACTTTATTATCTTTAAATACCAATGGTTTAAACAATCCTAGCAAGAGATCAAATCTACTGAAATATTTAAAACTGAAAAAAACACAAATTGTCTTCCTTCAAGAAACTCATTTCAAAACAAATGACAATTACAAATGGAATCCTAAGGAATATATGATATTGGCACAATTCACTTATAAGACAAAGACAAAAGAGGTAACAATTCTATGGAAAACAAATGTGATTAACCCAGAAATAATTTATAAGTATGAAGATAAAAAAGGCTTTATGGCATTAGTAATAGTTAAATATAATAACAGAATATGGACCCTAACCAATCTATACTGGTTCCCAAGCATTGGAACATGAACTGTTAAGAAACACGTTGATTTCAATTCCAATAATTATAAAGGCAACTTAATATTTGGAGGAGATTTTAACTGTATATTTGATATTTCTGAAGCTATAAATAAAAGGCTGCTGTGTATATCTGCTGTATTAAAAGCTTTAAACAAGTGGGTAGAATCATTTCATCTTGTAGATACTTTCAAATTTGAAGATAAATCTTTATTTCCTCTCAAGATCACAGATTTGGTACCCAAACTAGAATAGATAATCTATTTGGTGCCCGTGACTTACACTCTAAAATCATTAATTTCTCAATCACTCCCTTCCCCTTTTCAGATCACACTTCATTGATACTAAAACTTCAAAATGGGTACAAACCTTTAATCTTTAACTCCAGAATTCCAGCATATATAACTAAAATTAAAGAGTTCAAACCGTGGTTATTATCTGAATTACAATTTTTCTTAGATATTAATTACACCACAGACATAAATAAAATAATGATATGGGACTCATTAAAAGCTTACATATATGGTAAAACCCTAACTAGGTATAAAAAAAAATCAGAGAATGGGATTCTGAATTATTAGATCTACAATCCAAACATTTGTCAGTAAAAGCTGAAAAAAATCTAAATCATTTGGAGATGAAAAAAAAATCAGAAGTATTAAACAAAAACTACAATGAAATTCTAACACATAAAACTAATTTAGCTTTAGAAAAACTAAAAATTAATACCTTGGCCACTTCTTCCAAATATCTACATAATTTATGCACAAGAATCGCATACAGTCAAAAGCTAATAACATTAAAATTATCTTCCATGAAAAGAAAGGGAAAAATGTCTTGGATATAGGTGACATTCTTGATGCCTATAGAAATCACTATATGGAACATTTCCAAAAAGAAAATATACATATCAATCAATTAAATCGAGATGAAAAACGTTCTAATATAAAAAAATACCAGAAAAAATTAAAACTAGATCTGCAAGCACCCATATCCTGCAAACAAATTACAGATACAATAAAAGAGGATAAAAATAATAAAGCTCCAGGTATAGATGGCATAATTATGGAAATATATAAACTTTTTCCTTCAAAGATACTGTCCCTCTTCCATAAAACTCTATTAGAAGTTCAGTCACAAGCTTTAATACCACCCTCTTGGAGATGTTCCTTAATCACACCAATCCTAAAGGAAAACAAATCCCCCAAACCTCTGTACCTCATATAGACCTATATCATTATTAAAAAATGAGTATAAGATATTAATTACAATATTAACTAACAGAATAAAAATACCACTATCCAAAACAATAAATAATGATCAAACTGGATTTATATATCTTAGACACACACATGACAATATTAAAAGGATAATTTCTCTTTTAGATTATGCTAAGAAAATAAAGAAACAATCATAATTGGATTAGATATAGAGAAAGCCTGTGATTCCCTAAATTGAGACTATTTATTCAAAATCCTAATGTTATTTGAATTTCCTGCATCCTTTGTTCATCTCCTAAAGAATATATATATATATATATATATACAAATAATTTAGTGCATGTCAAGTTAGGTCCTTTCAACTCTGAAGCTATACATATAACCAAATGCACTAAACAAGGATGTCCCATGTTACTGATTATATTTGCTCTGGCTATTGAAATATTGGCAGATTCAATTCGTAACAATATAAAAATCAAAGGAATAGATGTTTATGAACAATACAATTCTAAACTAATGCTATTTGATGATGACATATTACTAACATTATCTAATATAAAAGAGATATTAGAAGAATTACATATATTAATTGACAAATTTCACATGACTTCAGGACTCCATTTCAATAAATCAAAATCAAAATTTTTATTTTTAAATAAAAAAAAGAACTGCAGACTAAGGGGGAATCACATCAGAGGGAAACAAGAATCTACCTTAAATATCTAGGAATTGAGAAATGCAAGGATAATAATGAATTAGTCTCAAAAAACTACAATAATATCATCAATACAATTAAAATCTCTGTGGAAAAATGGAACAGAATAATATTAACATTTGAAGATAGACTACAGTTAATAAAAATGGTTTTACTGCCCAAGATCATATATATATATATATATATATATATATATATATATATATATATATATATATATATATCTATGGTTCCCTATCAGAAGCCTGAAACACTATAAGCTTGAAAATCAAAATCCTGAAACCAAAAGCCTGAAAACTCAAAATCCTGAAAACCCAAAATCCTGAAACTCAAAATCCTGAAAACACAAAATAGACATACTGACGTCATTGTGGCTTTGCTATTGTTAGCCCTGTGGTGTTAGGTCATGCATTGGGTTCAGGTAAGTGTGCGGTTGGTTTTATGTTAGGGTTAGGGGCGGTTTAAGTGAGTTAGGGTTAGGGTGCAGGTTAGGCATGTATGCAATAGTGACAAAAATTAGGGTTAGGGGCGGTTTAAATGAGTTAGGGTTAGGGCGCGGGTCAGGTGAGTGTGCGATAGTGACGGACCTTAGGGTTAAGGTCAAGGTCAGTCGGTAGATATTAGTGTCTTTGTATTGGCATATTAGCATTATTTGTGTTTTCAGGATTTTGGGTTTTCAGGATTTTGAGTTTTCAGGGTTTTAATTTTCAAGCTTATAGTGTTTCAGGCTTCTGATAGGGAACTATAGTATATATATATAGCCTTGGCAATACAACTGTTACCAGAAAGGAATATACTTAAAGAAATAAATGAATGCCTAATAAAAATGTTATGGTTTCCCAAAAGAAACAGAATAGCTTTAATACATCATATCAGACCATGGAAACAGGGAGGATTAAACTTTCCTGATACAGAAACATATATAAAAGCATCAATATTTAAAACAATCTCAGATTGCGTAAGTCCAAATTACTCTGCAAATTGTAAAGAATTACTTAACTGTAATACCAACAAATTAATTTGATTTACAAAAAAAGAACAATTTGCCATGGCACATATGTATTAGTATGCAATATAACATAACAAAATCCACTAAAACTCGTATGATTAATTATTACATTGACTCATTTAGGAAAATTATTAATGCAAATATAGATTTAAAAATCTGGTTTGATCTTTTAACACCATTTATAGTCACAAAGAACTTTCCACATAAAATATATAAAGAAATTATTAATTCCTGGGAACAGAAAGGATTTGTTTGTTGGCTCCAATGTATCAAAGAACTAAAAGTTTTACATATGTAAGTAGTTAAAACAAAATACAAAATTCCACAACAGGACTGGCTAACTTTACAGAGTATTCTGTCATATTTGCAAGATTTAAGTGGAATAATTAACAATTCTTCATTTAAAGAAATATGTACATTTGAGAAATAGATATATGAAATCATATATAATGACTTTGACATGGGAAACAGTATTTCAAAATTTTAAAAAATATTGATAAACAATAAAACAACATCCAAAACCTCATACTGGAAATATATAACAAAAGGAGACTCAATACAATTAACTGAAGATATTAAAAACAAATATCTTATTATCGATAATATATATACACCCTTTACACAATACTGGAAGGTTTTTAATTGGAAATGCTTGCACAGAGCATTCTTAACCCCAGACAGAATCAGTAAAATTAGTTCTTCCTTAAAAGGAATATGTTGGAGATGTGAGTAAGTACACAATGCAAACTGGAACCACATTTTCTTTGACTGTGTTAAAATTAAGCCATTTTGGAATGGTATTAATAACTTTCTTCAAGCTTTATTTAATGGCTCATTTTATTTAACTAAAGCTCTTGTATTATTAAATGTGAATGAAGGTCCTCATTTGAATAGGTCAAACATGTATCTAGTATGGACTAAACTTGCAATTTCAAGGAAGTGTATAACAAGAAGATAGAATACAAACACAATACCAACTTTGGAAGACTTCTACAGCCTACCGAAGACCACAGCATTATTGGAAATTAAAATTAAAGAACTAAGAATTTATCCAAAACTATTTATCAACAACCTTTGGGGAAAATTCTTATCACTGGTTGATACTATACAATAATTGATCAGACACTCTGATAAAGGACTAAACATACTTATAAAGTAACTGTATACATTAAGATCTGTTATAGTGTCAGGCTAATGTAAATAGTGTACATAGTTATTTAAGATATTATGTATAAATAATATGGAATTCATTCAAATGTATTTAAAAAAATGAGAGAAAAAAAAAGAATTTGTGTGGAGTTGGATAATTTAATTGAAATTGCTGACAGTAAGCTGACCCTGAATGGAACAATGTCAGTGTCCTCAAATCTTCACTCTTCTGTCTCAGGAGCTTTGCCCCTATTAAACATTTTATGCTGTATGCAAGGATATATATCCTATTTTCATCACATTTGGACTACTGCAGTGTCATTTACCTACACTCAGAACCTGAACTACTTGTAGTGAGAGTAACATTCTGCTGCCTTGTTACTGACAGGGACAATTGCATAAAACACATTATAGCAAATAGGCACATTCTCCTGGTTAAATTGTATATCAGCTCTAAAGTTCCATTCCTGGTCAGTTTAACCCGGCAGTATTATGTCCCCACTACCTTTGGGAGTTGCTTGCTTGATATTGGCCATGTTGTTTTCTATTTTCAGCCAGCTTGAGGCAGCAAGTTATTCCAAGGGTGTGATTAAAAACTGCTGGAAATCATTCCTTCACTTACAAAAGTCTGCACCTTTGTACCTCTGCCTGCCAGAATTATGCATTAATTGAGACTGGTTTTCAATGGTTGTATAAGACATATTCATCTGACGTGATAAATGAGAATTAACTGTAGGTCTAAGTTTTATTGCACACTGAGTTATTGGCTTTATTCTTATAAAGTTTACTAGGGTTCCTGTTGAATTAACTGTAGGTCTAAGTTTTATTGCACACGGAGTTATTGGCTTTATTCTTATAATGTTTACTAGGGTTCCTGTTGAATTAACTGTAGGTCTAAGTTTTATTGCACACTGAGTTATTGGCTTTATTCTTATAAAGTTTACTAGGGTTCCTGTTGAATTAACTGTAGGTCTAAGTTTTATTGCACACTGAGTTATTGGCTTTATTCTTATAAAGTTTACTAGGGTTCCTGTTGAAATTGCAAGGACTGCAGTTGTAATCAGTGCAAATGAGAGCCAATGTGCAAAAATGGATAATGTACACCAACCAAGTCCCTGGCTATAAGTGGGGCTTAGCAGAAAAGGAACACTGGAAATTCTTGATCCTTAGATGCTCCATCTTTCAATCCCCCCCATACCACCCAACCCAAACCTGTCACACCTGTCTATACATTTTTGTTGCACTAGGGTTGTTCTTTAGGTAAAATTGAGTGTCCCAAGAGGACAATTACAGATTTCTGCACTTATCTAATCTTCCAAGGCAGTGTTAAGATTAAAAACGTATTTAAGGAAACTGTTCAATAAGCAGATCTTCACTGCAAGTAGTCAATAATGGAGTGTCTACAGACAGGAATAATAAGAACAAAAATGACCTTATGCCTATGAAAAATCCATTCTATAGTGGATGGGGGATATTGGTTGGCTGGAGTTTATTCATCCCTACCTCTCTAGATGGACCATTGCTGTAAAGTGTGTGCGGACCTGTAAAGCTTGACATCATTCACAAATTCTGGGCTTGCCCTCAGATTCTTCAAATGTTGAGTGGTCTAAGGGACATGCTAGCTAGAGTGCTGGCTGTTGCCCTCCTTTTTAGCCACACTTGTTTTTTGGCACTGATGGACAACCTGATGTAATGTATGGGCACGAAATTCAGAACTTGGTTACTGCATATAGTAACTTACATGGACTGACCTGGACAACTATCATTCAGCAATCTTAAAAGATGGATTTTTAAAGCAGGGCACATAATGGGGAACTCTGTATATGTTTAAAGATTATGCACCCTCCTAAAGTACACTCATGCTTTTCAGATTGTGGTGAGAGAATGCTATGGACAGGACCATCTGCTCATATAGTGCGAGCTTGCTGAACTCTCAAGAATGCTTTCTTTCAGTAGCCTGGGGCATTGCAACATGACTCAAATGAACAAAACAGAGAGGTGATCAATGGATATTGAAAACAGCAGCAGTATTGTCTTAGCCAGAAATTTCTGATTGTATCTTGTAGTCTGTCACACTTAGTTAATCTGTTTAGCTACATGTTAGATGTTATACAACAGTTTGTCAATGGTGGTTGACCTGTTATAAATTTCTGATTAATAGAGATTTAAAAAAAAAAACACATCCCTGGCTGCAGTATCAGTGAATATTCCACTTATCGTGAGGTACAGCAACATCACACTTAATATATATATATATATATATATATATATATATATATATATATATATATATATATATAATAATTTAGGGTGTGGGTGCATAGCCATCCAAATTGTGAAAAGTACAAAGCACAGCTGGAAAAACACTTTTATGGCATCACAGAGAGTTTCAAAATTTGCTGTTACTGATTGTCATTCAAAATTTGTTTTTAAAACTTGCATGACTCACAAGATTGGGTTTCCCACTTTCAATAGGGAGCCATTTTATTAACACTGTTTTTATGGTGCTATACGAGTTTATTATTTGCACGTTATTTACTTATAAATTGCTTAGCTGCAGTCACTTCAATAAACTTGAACTTTGACTATTTCTTTCTTATTTCTTTATTTATGTAGCCGTAAAGGAAACCTGTCCAAGATATATAGGACGTATTCATGTTTACTGACCTTTCTGGACCTCTCCATTTGTTAAACCTTATATATTCGTATTTTAATTCATTTTATAAAATGAATTGCCTGTACATCACCACCCTGACTGGATAACTCTGACAGAAAAAAATGGCCATTTTTAACACTTGCTAAAAGTAGCTTTGCTGTTTAGCAAGTGTAAAGGTGCGAGAGTGTGTGTCCGTGAGAGAGAGAGAGAGAGAGAAACAGAGTAAGAAAATAAGGACTACCTATGTCTTTAGTCTCTAGCATAGAGTCTTTTAATGTGATATCATTAAAACAGTAAGGCATAAACTCTAATGCCTGGCATTATTGACTGACCTTAATCCTCTATGATTTACCATACCAGGCGGATCGAACAGAATTACGCTGCAAAATCAGGGGCATTTAAGTGACATGGGGTGCTCATAACAAAGTGTAATTGCTGTTTCTATGTCTGCAAGTATAGTAGAGACAGAAACACAGACAGAGAGAAAAGAGAGGAAAAAAACAGTGAGAATGAGATTGGAATATCAATGCATTTAGACTTCAACTTGCAGTCTGTCAATATGCGATCTTTAAAAAATAAGAAGTATGGAACTTTAATATAGGGCATTACTGACTGATCTTAATCCTTTGTCATTTATCAAACGGTCAGATGGGGAGCAGCTGCAAAAAATCAACAAAGGGGCTGTAACTGCTGGTTTTGTGTGTGTGTGTGTGTGTGTGTGTGTGTGTGTGTGTGTGTGTGTGTGTGTGTGTGTGTGTGTGTGTGTGTGTGTGTGTGTGTGTGTGTGCGTGTGTGTGTCTGTGTGTGTCTGTGTCCACGCATGTGTGTATGTGCATGTCTGTGTGTGTGTGTGTGTGTGTATGTTTGTGTGCATGTGTCTGTATATGTGTGTGTGTGTGTGTGTGTGTGTGTGTGTGTGTGTGTGTGTGTGTGTGTGTGTGTGTGTGTGTGTGTGTGTGTGTGTGTGTGCGTCTGTATATGTGTGTGTGTGTGTGTATGTGTGTGTGTGTGTGTGTGTGTGTGTGTGTGTGTGTCTGTGTGTGTGTGTGTGTGTGTGTGTATATATATGTGTGTGTGTGTGTGTGTGTGTGTGTGTGTGTGTGTGTGTGTGTGTGTGTGTGTGTGTGTGTGTGTGTCTGTGTGTGTGTGTGTGTGTCTGTATGTGTTTGTGTGTGTGCGCACATGTGTGTGTGTGTGTGTGTGTGTGTGTGTGTGTGTGTAGACATTAGATACTGACATAACTTATAATTTGGATGTAAAATGCTTCCTACAACAACTACATATGCCGCAGCAAGACTGAAACATTAGGCAAAGAACTATCTGACATGATTTTAAAAATCTGAGTAATAAAAAGATGCAAAAGAATTTAACAGACAGCCAACTAAATAAGCACAATGATATCCTCCAGGGTGGGTGTTATCAGGGAATTAATGCCTTTCCAGGGATGTTAATGATGTCAGGCCTTAAAACACACCTGGAAATGCATTAATTCCCTAATTGGGCATTACTGTCTGCATAACCATCAACTTGGAATTTGTTAAAATTAATACATTTTTTGTGTATCTGATTTATGCTGGTGCCTGTATCCTCTGCCTTGTCCATCAAATGCATCCCTCCCACTTACATACATGGATGGTCTAGAACGTGCTATGCTCATATTTATCCAAAACAAAACAGAGCCATGTAAGTTCCTGTGTCTCTGAATGCATTCTACTGAGTACCAAGCACCTCATCACTTTATGTCTTTGTATCATTATTATATCATTGTGCCTCACTTACATATGGAGTACAGGAACAACTCTCAATATTACATAGAGTGGCTCAGATATCCACTTAGTACTATGTATCTTGTCTCTAAATTATTCTTCTATATTATTAATGTATGTAAGTAAGCAGTAAGTAAGCTGACCCTGTGCACCTTTTTCAACCACAACATGAGCAAAATGAACACAAAAGGACAGGTGACCAATGGATGTTGAAAACAGCAGATGATCTCCAGACATCAAAACAAATGGTACAAACAATATGTGGAACATAACAGCAATCCTTAGTACATAAATTAACAATACACAGGAATAAACTACATAGGTGGTCTTTTGGGAACCTTATGCTACTCCACCATTTAACAACCACATTACAGCAGCAATGGTTAGAAGTTGAACAGTATATAAAATAAATTCCACAGGTGGTCTCCAATATCTTGAAAGCAGAGAAACTAGTTAAAATATCATACTAGAGATCCTAACATATGCACTGAGCACCAATAATAATGTCTCTACACTGCTCATGTATCAACGCTATGTCTGTGCAGCTTGCTGACTACACTGTTCACGTGTCAACACTACATCTGTGCAACTCGCTGACTGCACTGCTCATGTGTCAACACTACATCTGTGCAACTCGCTGACTACACTGCTCATGTGTCAACACTACATCTGTGCAACTCGCTGACTACACCACTCATGCATCAACATTATGTCTGTGCAACTCACTGACTACACTGCCGATGTGTCAACATTGTCTGTGCAACTCACTGACTACACCGCACATGTGTCAACATTGTCTGTGCAACTCACTGACTACACCACTCATGTGTCAACACTATGTTTATGCAACTCACTGACTAAACCACTCATGCGTCAACATTATGTCTGTGCAACTCACTGACTACACCCTCATGTGTCAACATTATGTCTGTGCAACTCACTGACTAAACCGCTCATGTGTCAACATTATGTCCGTGCAACTCACTGACTACACCACTCATGCAGCAACATTGTCTGTGCAACTCACTGACTACACCACTCATGCATCAACATTATGTCTGTGCAACTCACTGACTCGACTGCTCATGTATCAACACTATGCGCACTTTGCTGACCACACTGCTCATGGGCCAACACTACATCTGTGCAACTCACTGACTACACCATTCATGTTAACATTATATCTGTGCAACTCACTGTCTACACTGCTCATTTGTCAACATCTGTGCAACTCACTGACTGCACCACTCATGTGTCAATATTGTGTCTGTGCAACTCACTGACTACACCACTCGTGTCAACATTGTCTGTGCAACTCACTGACTAAACCGCTCATTTGTCAACATGTCTGTGCAACTCGCTGACTACACCACTCGTGTCAACATTATGTCTGTGCAACTCACTGAATACACCACTTATGTGTCAACATTATGTCTGTGCAATTCCCTGACTAAACCGCTCATTTGTCAACATTATCTCTGCGCAACTCACTGACTATACCGATCATGCATCAACACTGTCTGTGCAACAAGCTGACTACACCACTCATGCATCAACACTATGTCTCTGCAACTCACTGACTACACCACTTATGTGTCAACATCGTCTGTGCAACTCATTGACTACACTGCTCATGTGTCAACATTATGCCTGTGTAACTCACTGACTACACCGCTCATGTGTCAACATTGTCTGTGCAACTCACTGACTACACCGCTCATGTGTCAACATTATGTCTGTGCAACTCACTGACTACACCACTCATGCATCATTATGTCTGTGCAACTCACTACACCGCTTGTGTCAACATTGTCTGTGCAACTCACTGACTACACCGCTCATGTGTCAACAATATGTCTGTGCAACTCAAAGACTACATCACTCATGCAGGAACATTATGTCTGTGCAACTCACTGACTACACCACTCATGCATCAACATTATGTCTGTGCAACTAACTGACTACACCACTCATGCATCAACACTATATCTGTGCAACTCACTGACTACACCACTCATGCATTATTGTCTGTGCAACTCACTGACTACACCACTCATGCATCATTATGTCTGTGCAACTCACTGACTACACCACTCATGCATCATTGTCTGTGCAACTCACTGACTACACCGCTCATGTACCAACATTATGTCTTTGCAACTCACTGACTACACCACCCATGCAGCAACATTATGTCTGTGCAACTCACTGACTACACCCCTCATGCGTCAACATTACGTCTGTGCAACTCACTGACTACACCACTCATGTGTCAACATTATGTCTGTGCATCTCACTGACGAAACTGCTCATGTGTCAACATTATGTCAGTGCAACTCACTGGCTACACCACTCATGCAGCAACATTGTCTGTGCAACTCACTGACTAGACCACTCATGCAGCAACATTATGTCTGTGCAACTCACTTGTGCAACAAACTGACTACACCACTCATGCACTACATACACATGTGTCAACATTATGCAGCAACTCACTGACTACACCGCTCATGTCATGTGTCCTGTGTGCAACTCTCTGACTACACCGCTCATGTGTCATGTCTGTGCACACCGCTGTCCATTGTGTGTGTCTGTGCAACTGACTGACTAGCTCATGTCAACCAATGTGTATACAACACAACCACACCCAAAGACATCACTCATCATGCAGGAACATTATGTCTGTGCAACTCACTGACTACACCACTCATGCGTCTTTGCAACTCACTGACTACACCACCCATGCAGCAACATTATGTCTGTGCAACTCACTGACTACACCCCTCATGCGTCAACATTACGTCTGTGCAACTCACTGACTACACCACTCATGTGTCAACATTATGTCTGTGCATCTCACTGACGAAACTGCTCATGTGTCAACATTATGTCGGTGCAACTCACTGGCTACACCACTCATGCAGCAACATTGTCTGTGCAACTCACTGACTAGACCACTCATGCAGCAACATTATGTCTGTGCAACTCACTGACTACACCACTCATGCATCAAGATTGTCTGTGCAACTCACTGACTGCACCACTCATGCATCAACATTATGTCTGTGCAACTCACTGACTCCACCGCTCATGTATCAACACTATGCACACTTCGCTGACTACATTGCTCATGGGCCAACACTACATCTGTGCAACTCATTGACTACCATGCTCAAGTGTCACCACTACAACTGTGCAACTCACTGACTACACCACTCATGTGTTAACATTATGTCTGTGCAACTCACTGTCTACACTGCTCATTTGTCAACATCTGTGCAACTCACTGACTACACCACTCATGTGTCAACATTGTGTCTGTGCAACTCACTGACTACACCACTCTTGTGTCAACATTGTCTGTGCAACTCACTGACAACACCGCTCATTTGTCAACATGTCTGTGCAACTCACTGACTACACCACTCGTGTCAACATTATGTCTGCGCAACTCACTGACTACATCACTTATGTGTCAACATTATGTCTGTGCAATTCCCTGACTAAACCGCTCATTTGTCAACATTATCTCTGCACAACTCACTGATTATACCTGTAATGCATCAACAGTATGTCTGTGCAACAAGCTGACTACACCACTCATGCATCAACACTATGTCTCTGCAACTTACTGACTACACCGCTCATGTGTCAACACTGTCTGTGCAACTCATTGACTACACTGCTCATGTGTCAGCATTATGCCTGTGTAACTCACTGACTACACCGCTCATGTGTCAACATTGTCTGTGCAACTCAATGACTACATCACTCATGCATCAATACTATGTCTGTGCAACCCACTGACTACACCACTCATGCATCAACATTATGTCTGTGCAACTCACTGACTACACCGCGCATGTGTCAACATTGTCTGCGCAACTCACTGACTACATCACTCATGCATCATTATGTCTGTGCAACTCACTGACTACACTGCTTGTGTCAACATTGTCTGTGCAACTCACTGACTTCACCACTCATGTGTCAACATTATGTCTGTGCAACTCACTAACTACACCACTCATGCAGGAACATTATGTCTGTACAACTCACTGACTACACCACTCATGTATGATTATGTCTGTGCAACTCACTGACTACACCACTCATGCAGGAACATTATGTCTGTGCAACTCACTGACTACACCACTCATACATCAACATTATGTCTGTGCAACTCACTGACTACACCACTCATGCATCATTATGTCTGTGCAACTCACTGACTACACCACTCATTCAGGAACATTATGTCTGTGCAACTCACTGACTACACCACTCATGCATCAACACTATATCTGTGTAACTCATTGACTACACCACTCATGCATCATTATGTCTGTGCAACTCACTGACTACACCGCTCATGTATCAACATTGTCTTTGCAACTCACTGACAACACCACCCATGCAGCAACATTATATCTGTGCAACACACTGACTACACCACTCATGCATCATGTCTGTGCAACTCACTGACTAAACCACTCATGCATCAACACTATGTTTTTGTAACTCACTGACTACACCACTCATGCATCAACATTATGTCTGTGCAACTCACTGACTACACCACTCATGCATCATTATGTCTGTGCAACTCACTGACTACACCACTCATGCATCATTATGTCTGTGCAAATCACTGACTACACTACTCATGCATCATTGTCTGTGCAAATCACTAACTACACCACTCATGCATCATATCTGTGCAACTCACTGACTACACCACTCATGCATCACTGTCAATGCAACTCACTGACTACAACACTTATGCAGCAACATTATGTCTGTGCAACTCACTGATTACACCACTCAAGCATCATTATGTCTGTGCAACTCACTGACTACAACACTCATGCATCATTATGTCTGTGCAACTCATTGACTACACCATTAATGCATCAACACTATATCTTTGCAATAAGCTGACTACACCACTCATGCATCAACATTATGTCTGTGCAACTCACTGACTACACCACTCATGCATCAACATTATGTCTGTGCAACTCACTGACTACACCACTCATGCATCATTATTTCTGTGCAACTCACTGACTGCACCACTCATGCAACATTATTTCTGTGCAACTCACTGACTGCACCACTCATGCATCAACATTATGTCTGTGCAACTCACTGACTGCACCACTCATGCATCAACATTATGTCTGTGCAATTCACTGACTACACGACTCATGCATCAACATTATGTATGTGCAACTCACTGACTGCGCCACTCATGTATCAACATTATGTCTGTGCAACTCACTGACTACACCACTCATGCAGCAACATTGTCTGTGCAACTCACTGACTACACCACTCATGCATCAACATTATGTCTGTGCAACTCACTGACTCCACCGCTCATGTATCAACACTATGCGCACTTCGCTGACTACACTGCTCATGGGCCAACACTACATCTGTGCAACTCACTCACTACCATGCTCATGTATCACCACTACATCTGTGCAACTCACTGACTACACCATTCATGTTAACATTATGTCTGTGCAACTCACTGTCTACACTGCTCATTTGTCAACATCTGTGCAACTCACTGACTACACCACTCATGTGTCAACATTGTGTCTGTGCAACTCACTGACTACACCACTCGTGTCAACAGTGTCTGTGCAACTCACTGACTAAACCGCTCATTTGTCAACATGTCTGTGCAACTCGCTGACTACACCACTCGTGTCAACATTATGTCTGTGCAACTCACTGAATACACCACTTATGTGTCAACATTATGTCTGTGCAATTCCCTGACTAAACCGCTCATTTGTCAACATTATCTCTGCGCAACTCACTGACTATACCGCTCATGCATCAACACTGCCTGTGCAACAAGCTGACTACAACACCACTCATGCATCAACACTATGTCTCTGCAACTCACTGACTACACCACTTATGTGTCAACATCGTCTGTGCAACTCACTGACTACACCGCTCATGTGTCAACACTGTCTGTGCAACTCACTGACTACACCGCTCATGTGTCAACATTATGTCTGTGCAACTCACTGACTACACCACTCATGCATCATTATGTCTGTGCATTTCACTACACCGCTTGTGTCAACATTGTCTGTGTAACTCACTGACGACATCACTCATGCATCAACACTATATCTGTGCAACTCATAGACTACACCACTCATGCATTATTGTCTGGGCAACTCACTGACAACACCACTCATGCATCATTATGTCTGTGCAACTCACTGACTACACCACTCTTGCATCATTGTCTGTGCAACTCACTGACTACACCGCTCATGTACCAACATTAAGTCTTTGCAACTCACTGACTACACCACCCATGCAGCAACATTATGTCTGTGCAACTCACTGACTACACCACTCATGTGTCAACATTACATCTGTGCAACTCACTGACTACAACGCTCATGTGTCAACATTATGTCTGTGCAACTCACTGACTAAACTGCTCATGTGTCAACATTATGTCAGTGTATCTCACTGACTACACCACTCATGCAGCAACATTGTGCAACTCACTGACTAGACCACTCATGCAGCAACATTATGTCTGTGCAACTCACTGACTACACCACTAATGCATCAACATTGTCTGTGCAACTCACTGACTACAACACTCATGCATCAACATTATGTCTGTGCAACTCACTGACTCCACCGCTCATGTATCAACACTATGCACACTTCTCTGACTACACTGCTCATGGGCCAACACTACATCTGTGCAACTCACTGACTACCATGCTTAAGTGTCACCACAACTGTGCAACTCACTGACTACACCACTCATGTGTTAACATTATGTCTGTGCAACTCACTGTCTACACTGCTCATTTGTCAACATCTGTGCAACTCACTGACTACACCACTCATGTGTCAACATTGTGTCTGTGCAACTCACTGACTACACCACTCTTGTGTCAACATTGTCTGTGCAACTCACTGACAACACCGCTCATTTGTCAACATGTCTGTGCAACTCGCTGACTACACCACTCGTGTCAACATTATGTCTGTGCAATTCCCTGACTAAACCACTCATTTGTCAACATTATCTCTGCGCAACTCACTGATTATACCACTAATGCATCAACACTATGTCTGTGCAACAAGCTGACTACACCACTCATGCATCAACACTATGTCTCTGCAACTCACTGACTACACTGCTCATATGTCAACACTGTCTGTGCAACTCGTTGACAACACTGCTCATGTGTCAGCATTATGCCTGTGCAACTCACTGACTACACCGCTCATGTGTCAATATTGTCTGTGCAACTCACTGACTACATCACTCATGCATCAACACTATGTCTGTTCAACCCACTGACTACACCACTCATGCATCAACATTATGTCTGTGCAACTCACTGACTACACCACTCATGCAGGAACATTATGTCTGTGCAACTCACTGACCACATCACTCATGCATCAACATTATGTCTGTGCAACTCACTGACTAAACCACTCATGCATCATTATGTCTGTGCAACTCACTGACTACACCACTCATTCAGGAACATTATGTCTGTGCAACTCACTGACTACACCACTCATGCATCAACACTATATTTGTGTAACTCATTGACTACACCACTCATGCATCATTATGTCTGTGCAACTCACTGACTACACCACTCATGCATCATTGTCTGTGCAACTCACTGACTACACCACTCATGCATCATTGTCTGTGCAACTCACTGACTACACTGCTCATGTATCAACATTGTCTTTGCAACTCACTGACACAACCCATGCAGCAACATTATATCTGTGCAACTCACTGACTACACCACTCATGCGTCATGTCTGTGCAACTCACTGACTACACCACTCATGCATCAACACTATGTTTTTGTAACTCACTGACGACACCACTCATGCATCAACATTATGTCTGTGCAACTCACTGACTATACCACTCATGCATCCAGATTATGTCTGTGCAACTCACTGACTACACCACTCATGCATCATTATTTCTGTGCAACTCACTGACTGCATCACTCATGTATCAACATTATGTCTGTACAACTCACTGACTGCACCACTCATGCATCAGCATTATGTCTGTGCAACTTACTGACTACACCACTCATGCATCAACATTATGTCTGTGCAACTCACTGACTGCACCACTCATGCATCAACATTATGTCTGTGCAACTCACTGACTGCACCACTCATGCATCAACATTATGTCTGTGCAACTCACTGACTACACCACTCATCCATCAACATTATGTCTGTGCAACTCATTGACTACACCACTCATGCATCATTATGTCTGTGCAACTCACTGACTACACCACTCATGCATCATTATGTCTGTGCAACTCACTGACTACACCACTCATGCGTCATTGTCTGTGCAACTCATTGACTACACCGCTCATGTATCAACATTATGTCTTTGCAACTCACTGACTACACCACCCATGCAGCAACATTATATCTGTGCAACTCACTGACTACACCACTCATGCATGATGTCTGTGCAACTCACTGACTACACCACTCATGCATCTACACTATGTTTTTGTAACTCACTGACTACACCACTCATGCTTCAACATTATGTCTGTGCAACTCACTGATTATACCACTCATGCCTCATTATGTCTGTGCAACTCACTAACTACACCACTCATGCATCCTTATGTCTGTGCAAATCACTGACTACACCACTCATGCATCTACAAACTACTGACTACACCACTCATGCTTCAACATTATGTCTGTGCAACTCACTGATTATACCACTCATGCATCATTATGTCTGTGCAAATGACTAAATACACCACTCATGCATCATATCTGTGCAACTCACTGACTACACCACTCATGCATCATTGTCAAAGCAACTCATTGACTACACCACTCATGCAGCAACATTATGTCTGTGCAACTCACTGACTACACCACTCATGCATCATTATGTCTGTGCAACTCACTGACTACACCACTCATGCATCATTATGTCTGTGCAACTCATTGACTACACCATTCATGCATACACACTATATCTTTGCAATAAGCTGACTACACTCATGCATCAACATTATGTCTGTGCAACTCACTGACTACACCACTCATGCATCAACATTATGTCTGTGCAACACACTGACTACACCACTCATGCATCAGTATTTCTGTGCAACTCACTAACTGCACCACTCATGCATCAACATTATGTTTGTGCAACTCACTGACTACACCACTCATGCATCATTATTTCTGTGCAAATCACTGACTGCACCACTCATGCATCAACATTATGTCTGTGAAACTCACTGACTACACCACTCATGCATCATTATGTCTGTGCAACTCACTAACTACACCACTCATGCATCATTGTCTGTGCAAATCACTGACTACACCGCTCATGTATCAACATTATGTCTTTGCAACTCACTGACTACACCACCCATGCAGCAACATTATATCTGTGCAACTCACTGACTATACCACGCATGCATCATGTCTTTGCAACTCACTGACTACACCACTCATGCATCAACACTATGTTTTTGTAACTCACTGACTACACCACTCATGCTTCAACATTATGTCTGTGCAACTCACTGACTACACCACTCATGCATCATTATGTCTGTGCAAATCACTGACTACACCACTCATGCATCATTGTCAATGCAACTCACTGACTACACCACTCATGCAGCAACATTATGTCTGTGCAACTCACTGATTACACCACTCATGCATCATTATGTCTGTGCAACTCACTGACTACAACACTCATGCATCATTATGTCTGTGCAACTCATTGACTACACCACTCTTGTATCAACATTGTCTGTGCAACTCACTGACAACACCGCTCATTTGTCAACATGTCTGTGCAACTCGCTGACTACACCACCTGTGTCAACATTATGTCTGTGCAACTCACTGACTACACCGCTCATGTGTCAACATTGTCTGTGCAACTCACTGACTATATCACTCATGCATCAACACTATGTCTGTGCAACGCACTGACTACACCACTCATGCATCAACATTATGTCTGTGCAACTCACTGACTACACCGCTCATGTGTCAACATTGTCTGTGCAACTCACTGACTACACCACTCATGCATCATTATGTCTGTGCAACTCACTGACTACACTGCATGTGTCAACATTGTCTGTGCAACTCACTGACTACACCGCTCATGTGTCAACATTATGTCTGTGCAACTCACTGACTACACCACTCATGCAGGAACATTATGTCTGTACAACTCACTGACTACACCACTCATGTATCATTATGTCTGTGCAACTCACTAACTACACCACTCATGCAGGAACATTATGTCTGTGCAACTCACTGACTACACCACTCATGCATCAACATTATGTCTGTGCAACTCACTGACTACACCACTCATGCATCATTATGTCTGTGCAACTCACTGACTACACCACTCATTCAGGAACATTATGTCTGTGCAACTCACTGACTACACCACTCATGCATCAACACTATATCTGTGTAACTCATTGACTACACCACTCATGCATCATTATGTCTGTGCAACTCACTGACTACACCACTCATGCATCATTATGTCTGTGCAACTCACTGACTATACCACTCATGCATCATTGTTTGTGCAACTCACTGACTACTCCACTCATGTATCAACATTATGTCTTTGCAACTCACTGACTACACCACCCATGCAGCAACATTATATCTGTGCAACTCACTGACTACACCACTCATGCATCATGTCTGTGCAACTCACTGACTACACCACTCATGCATCAACACTATGTTTTTGGAACTCACTGACTACACCACTCATGCATCAACATTATGTCTGTGCAACTCACTGACTACACCACTTATGCATCATTATGTCTGTGCAACTCACTGACTACACCACTCATGCATCATTATGTCTGTGCAAATCACTGACTACACCACTCATGCATCATTATGTCTGTGCAAATCACTGACTACACCACTTATGCATCATTATGTCTGTGCAACTCACTGACTACACCACTCATGCATCATTATGTCTGTGCAAATCACTGACTACACCACTCATGCATCATTATGTCTGTGCAAATCACTAACTACACCACTCATGCATCATATCTGTGCAACTCACTGACTACACCACTCATGCATCATTGTCAATGCAACTCACTGGCTACACCACTCATGCATCATTATGTCTGTGCAACTCACTGACTACAGCACTCATGCATCATTATGTCTGTGCAACTCATTGACTACACACTCATGCATCAACATTATGTCTGTGCAACTCACTGACTACACCACTCATACATCATTATTTCTGTGCAACTCATTGACTGCACCACATATGCATCATTGTCTGTCCAACTTACTGACTACACCACTCATGCATCATTATGTCTGTGCAACTCACTGACTACACCACTCATGCATCATTATGTCTGTGCAACTCACTGACTACACCACTCATGCATCATTATGTCTGTGCAAATCACTGACTACACTTCATGCATCAACACTATATCTTTGCAATAAGCTGACTACACCACTCATGCATCAACATTATGTCTGTGCAACTCACTGACTACACCACTTATGCATCATTATTTCTGAGCAACTCACTGACTGCACCACTCATGCATCAACATTATGTCTGTGCAACTCACTGACTGCACCACTCATGCATCAACATTATGTCTGTGCAACTCACTGACTACACCACTCATACATCATTATTTCTGTGCAACTCATTGACTGCACCACATATGCATCATTGTCTGTGCAACTTACTGACTACACCACTCATGCATCATTATGTCTGTGCAACTCACTGACTACACCACTCATGCATCATTATGTCTGTGCAACTCACTGACTGCACCACTCATGCATCATTATGTCTGTGCAAATCACTGACTACACCACTCATGCATCACTATGTATGTGCAACCCACTGACTACACCACTCATGCATCACTATGTCTGTGCAAATCACTGACTACACCACTCATGCATCATATCTGTGCAAATCACTGACTACACCACTCATGCATCATTGTCAATGCAACTCACTAACTAAACCACTCATGCAGCAACATTGTCTGTGCAACTCACTGACTACACCACTCATGCATTATGTCTGTGCAACTCACTGACTACAACACTCATGCATCATTATGTCTGGGCAACTCATTGACTACACCATTCATGCATCACCACTATATCTTTGCAATAAGCTGACTGCACCACTCATGCATCAGCATTATGACTGTGCAACTCACTGACTACACCACTCATGCATCAACATTATGTCTGTGCAACTCACTGACTACACCACTCATGCATCAACATTATGTCTGTGCAACTCACTGACTACACCACTCATGCATCATTATCTCTGTGCAACTCACTGACTAGACCACTCATGCATCATTATCTCTGTGCAACTCACTGACTACACCACTCATGCATCATGTCTGTGCAACTCACTGACTACAACACTCATGCATCATTATGTCTGTGCAACTCATTGACTACACCACTCATGCATCATTATGTCTGTGTAACTCACTGACTACACCACTCATGCATCATTATGTCTGTGCAACTCACTGGCTACACCACTCATGCATCATTATGTCTGTGCAACTCACTGACTACATCACTCATGCATCATTGTCTGTGCAACTCACTGACTACACCAATCATGCAGCAACATTATGTCTGTGCAACTCACTGACTACACCACTCATGCATCATTGGCAATGCAACTCACTGACTACACCACTCATGCAGCAACATTATGTCTGTGTAACTCACTGACTACACCACTCATGCATCATTATGTCTGTGCAACCCACTGACTACACCACTCATGCATCATTATGTCTGTGCAACTCACGGGTACATCACTCTGCATCATTATATCTGTGCAACTTTCTGACTACACCACTCATGCATCATCGTCTGTGCAACTCACTGACTACACCACTCATGCAACAACATTATGTCTGTGCAACTCACTGACTACACCAATCATGCAGCAACATTATGTCTGTGCAACTCATTGACTACACCACTCATGCATCATTATGTCTGTGTAACTCACTGACTACACCACTCATGCATCATTATGTCTGTGCAACTCACTGGCTACACCACTCATGCATCATTATGTCTGTGCAACTCATTGACTACACCACTCTTGTATCAACATTGTCTGTGTAACTCACTGACAACACCGCTCATTTGCAACATGTCTGTGCAACTCGCTGACTACACCACTTGTGTCAACATTATGTCTGTGCAACTCACTGACTACACCGCTCATGTGTCAACATTGTCTGTGCAACTCACTGACTACATCACTCATGCATCAACACTATGTCTGTGCAACGCACTGACTACACCACTCATGCATCAACATTATGTCTGTGCAACTCACTGACTACACTGCTCGTGTCAACATTGTCTGTGCAACTCACTGACTACACCACTCATGCATCATTATGTCTGTGCAACTCACTGACTACACTGCTTGTGTCAACATTGTCTGTGCAACTCACTGACTACACCGCTCATGTGTCAACATTATGTCTGTGCAACTCACTGACTACACCACTCATGCAGGAACATTATGTCTGTACAACTCACTGACTACACCACTCATGTATCATTATGTTTGTGCAACTCACTGACTACACCACTCATGCAGGAACATTATGTGTGTGCAACTCACTGACTACACCACTCATGCATCAACATTATGTCTGTGCAACTCACTGACTACACCACTCATGCATCATTATGTCTGTGCAACTCACTGACTACACCACTCATTCAGGAACATTATGTCTGTGCAACTCACTGACTACACCACTCATGCATCAACACTATATCTGTGTAACTCATTGACTACACCACTCATGCATCATTATGTCTGTGCAACTAACTGACTACACCACTCATGCATCATTATGTCTGTGCAACTCACTGACTACACCACTCATGCATCATTGTTTGTGCAACTCACTGACTACACCGCTCATGTATCAACATTATGTCTTTGCAACTCACTGACTACACCACCCATGCAGCAACATTATATCTGTGCAACTCACTGACTACACCACTCATGCATCATGTCTGTGCAACTCACTGACTACACCACTCATGCATCAACACTATGTTTTTGTAACTCACTGACTACACCACTCATGCATCAACATTATGTCTGTGCAACTCACTGACTACACCACTTATGCATCATTATGTCTGTGCAACTCACTGACTACACCACTCATGCATCATTATGTCTGTGCAAATCACTGACTACACCACTCATGCATCATTATGTCTGTGCAAATCACTAACTACACCACTCATGCATCATAGCTGTGCAACTCACTGACTACACCACTCATGCATCATTGTCAATGCAACTCACTGGCTACACCACTCATGCATCATTATGTCTGTGCAACTCACTGACTACAGCACTCATGCATCATTATGTCTGTGCAACTCATTGACTACACACTCATGCATCAACATTATGTCTGTGCAACTCACTGACTAAACCACTCATACATCATTATTTCTGTGCAACTCATTGACTGCACCACATATGCATCATTGTCTGTGCAACTTACTGACTACACCACTCATGCATCATTATGTCTGTGCAACTCACTGACTACACCACTCATGCATCATTATGTCTGTGCAACTCACTGACTACACCACTCATGCATCATTATGTCTGTGCAAATCACTGACTACACTTCATGCATCAACACTATATCTTTGCAATAAGCTGACTACACCACTCATGCATCAACATTATGTCTGTGCAACTCACTGACTACACCACTTATGCATCATTATTTCTGAGCAACTCACTGACTGCACCACTCATGCATCAACATTATGTCTGTGCAACTCACTGACTGCACCACTCATGCATCAACATTATGTCTGTGCAACTCACTGACCACAGAACTCATACATCATTATTTCTGTGCAACTCATTGACTGCACCACATATGCATCATTGTCTGTGCAACTTACTGACTACACCACTCATGCATCATTATGTCTGTGCAACTCACTGACTACACCACTCATGCATCATTATGTCTGTGCAACTCACTGACTACACCACTCATGCATCATTATGTCTGTGCAAATCACTGACTACACCACTCATGCATCATTATGTATGTGCAACCCACTGACTACACCACTCATGCATCATTATGTCTGTGCAAATCACTGACTACACCACTCATGCATCATATCTGTGCAAATCACTGACTACACCACTCATGCATCATTGTCAATGCAACTCACTAACTAAACCACTCATGCAGCAACATTGTCTGTGCAACTCACTGACTACACCACTCATGCATCATGTCTGTGCAACTCACTGACTACAACACTCATGCATCATTATGTCTGGGCAACTCATTGACTACACCATTCATGCATCACCACTATATCTTTGCAATAAGCTGACTGCACCACTCATGCATCAGCATTATGACTGTGCAACTCACTGACTACACCACTCATGCATCAACAGTATGTCTGTGCAACTCACTGACTACACCACTCATGCATCAACACTATGTCTGTGCAACTCACTGACTACACCACTCATGCATCATTATCTCTGTGCAACTCACTGACTACACCACTCATGCATCATTGTCTGTGCAACTCACTGACTACACCAATCATGCAGCAACATTATGTCTGTGCAACTCATTGACTACACCACTCATGCATCATTATGTCTGTGTAACTCACTGACTACACCACTCATGCATCATTATGTCTGTGCAACTCACTGGCTACACCACTCATGCATCATTATGTCTGTGCAACTCACTGACTACATCACTCATGCATCATTGTCTTTGCAACTCACTGACTACACCAATCATGCAGCAACATTATGCTGTGCAACTCACTGACTACACCACTCATGCATCATTGGCAATGCAACTCACTGACTACACCACTCATGCAGCAACATTATGTCTGTGTAACTCACTGACTACACCACTCATGCATCATTATGTCTGTGCAACCCACTGACTACACCACTCATGCATCATTATGTCTGTGCAACTCACTGGTACATCACTCTGCATCATTATATCTGTGCAACTTTCTGACTACACCACTCATGCATCATCGTCTGAGCAACTCACTGACTACACCACTCATGCAACAACATTATGTCTGTGCAACTCACTGACTACACCAATCATGCAGCAACATTATGTCTGTGCAACTCATTGACTACACCACTCATGCATCATTATGTCTGTGTAACTCACTGACTACACCACTCATGCATCATTATGTCTGTGCAACTCACTGGCTACACCACTCATGCATCATTATGTCTGTGCAACTCATTGACTACACCACTCTTGTATCAACATTGTCTGTGTAACTCACTGACAACACCGCTCATTTGTCAACATGTCTGTGCAACTCGCTGACTACACCACTTGTGTCAACATTATGTCTGTGCAACTCACTGACTACACCGCTCATGTGTCAACATTGTCTGTGCAACTCACTGACTACATCACTCATGCATCAACACTATGTCTGTGCAACGCACTGACTACACCACTCATGCATCAACATTATGTCTGTGCAACTCACTGACTACACCGCTCATGTGTCAACATTGTCTGTGCAACTCACTGACTACACCACTCATGCATCATTATGTCTGTGCAACTCACTGACTACACTGCTTGTGTCAACATTGTCTGTGCAACTCACTGACTACACCGCTCATCTGTCAACATTATGTCTGTGCACCTCACTGACTACACCACTCATGCAGGAACATTATGTCTGTACAACTCACTGACTACACCACTCATGTATCATTATGTCTGTGCAACTCACTGACTACACCACTCATGCAGGAACATTATGTCTGTGCAACTCACTGACTACACCACTCATGCATCAACATTATGTCTGTGCAACTCACTGACTACACCACTCATGCATCATTATGTCTGTGCAACTCACTGACTACACCACTCATTCAGGAACATTATGTCTGTGCAACTCACTGACTACACCACTCATGCATCAACACTATATCTGTGTAACTCATTGACTACACCACTCATGCATCATTATGTCTGTGCAACTCACTGACTACACCACTCATGCATCATTATGTCTGTGCAACTCACTGACTACACCACTCATGCATCATTGTTTGTGCAACTCACTGACTACACCGCTCATGTATCAACATTATGTCTTTGCAACTCACTGACTACACCACCCATGCAGCAACATTATATCTGTGCAACTCACTGACTACACCACTCATGCATCATGTCTGTGCAACTCACTGACTACACCACTCATGCATCAACACTATGTTGTTGTAACTCACTGACTACACCACTCATGCATCAACATTATGTCTGTGCAACTCACTGACTACACCACTCATGCATCATTATGTCTGTGCAACTCACTGACTACACCACTCATGCATCATTATGTCTGTGCAAATCACTAACTACACCACTCATGCATCATAGCTGTGCAACTCACTGACTACACCACTCATGCATCATTGTCAATGCAACTCACTGACTACACCACTCATGCATCATTGTCAATGCAACTCATTGACTAGACCACTCATGCATCATTATGTCTGTGCAACTCACTGACTACAGCACTCATGCATCATTATGTCTGTGCAACTCATTGACTACACCATTCATGCATCAACACTATATCTTTGCAATAAGCTGACTACACCACTCATGCATCAACATTATGTCTGTGCAACTCACTGACTACACCATTCATGCATCAACATTATGTCTGCGCAGCCCACTGACTACACCACTCATGCATCATTATTTCTGTGCAACTCAATGACTGCACCACTCATGCATCAACATTATGTCTGTGCAACTCACTGACTGCACCACTCATGCATCAACATTATGTCTGTGCAACTCACTGACTACACCACTCATACATCATTATTTCTGTGCAACTCATTGACTGCACCACATATGCATCATTGTCTGTGCAACTTACTGACTACACCACTCATGCATCATTATGTCTGTGCAACTCACTGACTACACCACTCATGCATCATTATGTCTGTGCAACTCACTGACTACACCACTCATGCATCATTATGTCTGTGCAAATCACTGACTACACCACTCATGCATCATTATGTATGTGCAACCCACTGACTACACCACTCATGCATCATTATGTCTGTGCAAATCACTGACTACACCACTCATGCATCATATCTGTGCAACTCACTGACTACACCACTCATGCATCATTGTCAATGCAACTCACTAACTAAACCACTCATGCAACAACATTGTCTGTGCAACTCACTGACTACACCACTCATGCATCATGTCTGTGCAACTCACTGACTACAACACTCATGCATCATTATGTCTGTGCAACGTATTGACTACACCACTCATGCATCAGCATTATGACTGTGCAACTCACTGACTACACCACTCATGCATCAACATTATGTCTGTGCAACTCACTGACTACACCACTCATGCATCAACACTATGTCTTTGCAACTCACTGACTACACCACTCATGCATCATTATCTCTGTGCAACTCACTGACTACACCACTCATGCATCATTTTCTATGCAACTCACTGACTACACCAATCATGCAGCAACATTATGTCTGTGCAACTCATTGACTACACCACTAATGCATCATTATGTCTGTGTAACTCACTGACTACACCACTCATGCATCATTATGTCTGTGCAACTCACTGGCTACACCACTCATGCATCATTATGTCTGTGCAACTCACTGACTACACCACTCATGCATCATTGTCTGTGCAACTCACTGACTACACCAATCATGCAGCAACATTATGTCTGTGCAACTCACTGACTACACCACTCATGCATCATTGGCAATGCAACTCACTGACTACACCACTCATGCAGCAACATTATGTCTGTGCAGCTCACTGGCTACATCACTCATGCATCATTATATCTGTGCAACTTGCTGACTACACCATTCATGCATCATTGTCTGTGCAACTCACTGGCTACATCACTCATGCATCATTATATCTGTGCAACTCACTGACTACACCATTCATGCATCACTGGCAATGCAACTCACTGATTACACCACTCATGCAGCAACATTATGTCTGTGCAACTCACTGGCTACACCACTCATGCATCATTATGCCTGTGCAACTCACTGACTACATCACTCATGCATCATTGTCTGTGCAACTCACTGACTACACCAATCATGCAGCAACATTATGTCTGTGCAACTCACTGACTACACCACTCATGCATCATTGGCAATGCAACTCACTGACTACACCACTCATGCAGCAACATTATGTCTGTGTAACTCACTGAATACACCACTCATGCATCATTATGTCTGTGCAACCCACTGACTACACCACTCATGCATCATTATGTCTGTGCAACTCACTGGTACATCACTCTGCATCATTATATCTGTGCAACTTTCTGACTACACCACTCATGCATCATCATCTGTGCAACTCACTGACTACACCACTCATGCAACAACATTATGTCTGTGCAACTCACTGACTACACCAATCATGCAGCAACATTATGTCTGTGCAACTCATTCACTACACCACTCATGCATCATTATGTCTGTGTAACTCACTGGCTACACCACTCATGCATCATTATGTATGTGCAACTCACTGGCTACACCACTCATGCATCATTATGTCTGTGCAACTCATTGACTACACCACTCTTGTATCAACATTGTCTGTGTAACTCACTGACAACACCGCTCATTTGTCAACATGTCTGTGCAACTCGCTGACTACACCACTTGTGTCAACATTATGTCTGTGCAACTCACTGACTACACCGCTCATGTGTCAACATTGTCTGTGCAACTCAGTGACTACATCACTCATGCATCAACACTATGTCTGTGCAACGCACTGACTACACCACTCATGCATCAACATTATGTCTGTGCAACTCACTGACTACACCGCTCATGTGTCAACATTGTCTGTGCAACTCACTGACTACACCACTCATGCATCATTATGTCTGTGCAACTCACTGACTACACTGCTTGTGTCAACATTGTCTGTGCAACTCACTGACTACACCGCTCATCTGTCAACATTATGTCTGTGCAACTCACTGACTACACCACTCATGCATCATTATGTCTGTGCAACCCACTGACTACACCACTCATGCATCATTATGTCTGTGCAACTCACTGGTACATCACTCATGCATCATTATATCTGTGCAACTTTCTGACTACACCACTCATGCATCATTGTCTGTGCAACTCACTGACTACACCACTCATGCAACAACATTATGTCTGTGCAACTCACTGACTACACCACTCATGCAGCAACATTATGTCTGTGCAACTCACTGACTACACCAGTCATGCATCATTATGTCTGTGCAACTCACTGGTACATCACTCATGCATCATTATATCTATGCAACTTTCTGACTACACCACTCATGCATCATTGTCTGTGCAACTCACTGACTACACCACTCATGCATCATTGTCAATGCAACTCACTGACTACACCACTCATGCATCATTATATCTGTGGAACTCACTGACTACACCACTCATGCATCATTGTCAATGCAACTCACTGACTACACCACTCATGCATCATTATGTATGTGCAACTCACTGACTACACCACTCCTGCATCATTGTCTGTGCAACTCATTGACTACAGAATTCATGCATCAACACTATATCTGTGCAACAAGCTGACTACACTACCAAGGTATCAACACTATGACTGTGCAACTCGCTGACACATTGATAGTCAAACATGATTCCTTTTTAACACTGCTATCACACAGTAAATCACAAATTTGTCATGTGAGTGCTTGTTTCTTAATCCCCCTGGTTCTTGTGTACCAGATGCAATTTCTACATTTATATTTTATAGGGTGCTGTAGCTTTTTTCTATGTTAAAAAAATTTTACAATATTTACTGCATTTACATTTTATATATGTCAGGCAGTGCATTAGGTATGTAAATGCAGTGAGGTTATTTTCACTTATTTATAGCAGTATTAATAATACCCAAAACTGTAAAAATAAAGGGAAGGGAAAGGAAAGGAAAAGGAAGGGTAGGGATGGAAAAGGAAGGGGAAGTAAGGGAAGGGAAGGAAAGGGGAAGTAAGGGAATGGAAGGAAAGGGAAAGGAAAGGGAAAGGAAAGGGAAGGGAAGGAATGAACAACACTGGAGTTCTGAGAAGCAACATCCTTTCAAATCATTTAGTAATGTGAGAACTTCTTTATGTTCACCATCAATTATTACTTATTCAGTCTGAAGTTGTCACATTTTCTTCACAATCTTCTGCATACAACTTCCCTTTTTTACTAACTTGGTCACTCAGCTTTCTTCAGTCTACCCCAACAAATCTCCACTCAGCTCAGTATGCCTTTTGCTGCCTGCTAATTAGTTGTTGGTAACTAGTTACCATCAGTGTAGTAATGACCGAATGGAAAAAATATCGACTGGCAAAGCAGTGAAAAGACCGGACCTCAAACTTGCTATTGTGGGGGGTTGCGCCCCCCCACATCACCCACTAATTATATATACCAACTCCGAGATTGCACTACAGTGAGGGAAGGACAAATATCCCAGTCTTCACTGTACCATGATCTGAACAGCACTTGGAGGTCCAGTTTTTTCGTTGTTTTGCCATTCGATATTTTTTCCATTCAGTCTTCTGATATAGACCAGTAAAATCCCATAGCCTTCCAAATTTAGTTACCAGCATAATAAAGGCCACAAAGTGATAGTAAACTAAAACAAATAGCTTTACTTGATATAAAGTAAGGATAGCACAATGCAACTAAATTAAAACTAAAGGATAGGAAGACCAAATTTGTAAGAAATAAGGAAAGGAACAATGCAAAGTCATGAATTACGTGGTACAGTTAACAGCCAGTAAGTCAGAATGCAATGATTAAAAAACAGAGAGAAATAAGACTGCACTATGTTAGATGAAGGGGCGGCACACAAGAGATGTTTGCAGTCACATGTGTTTGTCCACATGAGGATACCATTAGCATCATATCTGCTGAAGGACTGCAGTGTCTAGCTTTGCTCTACTCTGCTGGTCTTACTAGTAAAAAACAAGCTCCTATCACAGTACGCAGGCATTACTAATATAAGTGTTACTAATGGACACCCTGATATTAAGAAGCTGAGTTAAATAATGTTTAACCTCACTCAGTTACATGCAATACAAAGCCTGTGAGAAGTTTTCCATCTGGTAAAGGTTACGTGGCTGGCATAGCATAAAAGATCTCTGTTTTGCTATGCTATTCTGCTTGCATCCCAAATGCACAGATGGTTGCTGGGTTATCTGTCTTAATACAGTATAATATAGTACTGAAAAAAAGATGCAGGGGTACATAGCTGCAGTGGGAAGCATTTAAACCTGCACAGAACCAAAACAGGTGGAACTGTGCCAGAGAGCCAAAGAATCATATATTATAATTAACCACATGGTGACTGTCTGACAGGTGGCAGACACAAGCGAGGTGTAATTCATATAAAGAAAATATCTGAGACTGAGACAGAGGTGCTCAATGAATGGATCCTGTTGTGCAATTAAGCATGGTGCTTTACGTCCATAAAATGGGCACATCAACCGTGGGCCATATGTTCCTCTTCAGCCAACTGGTCAGTGATGAAACCAGCACAACAAAAGGGTCAGAAAAGTCATCTGTTAGAGACGTAATGGGAATGCTGTAAAATGAAGTCGGAATGCAGGCATACATAAACAAATTAACTGACAAAGCATGTTTGTACAAAGCCTAGCCATGGTTGTGGGTCGCACAACAAGGCTAATAAGGTACAGCATCAGGATGGAAAGTGTGAAACCGTCAACGTGTGTCAAATAGTGCACTCTGAGCACGTGATGTAAACAGTGCAAACAAGGGGACAGACCACTTGGCACAGAGGAATCGGTATACAGATAGGGACTTCAAAAAGAAACTGACCTGACACTGTATTACTTAGTTAAACAGTAGTGGTATGATGTGACACTGAAACAATGAATGTGAAAACATCTAGGTGCCTTATGTGACTTATAAGTATCAAGATACTTTCATGCATCTTAAGTGATGATGTGGCAAAAACATTGACTATAATAAGACGTGGCAAAATTAGGATAGTTCATGTTGTACTTTGACAGGAACAAACAGTGCAAGAGACATGATCCTGCATCTCAGTAAAAAATGTTACTACAGAATACGGTTGTATTCTATGCAATTAGACTATCACTCTCTTAAACGTCTTTACTTTACTTATAACTTTGTCAGCTAAATAGTAAAAGCGTGGCTTATTATTTTTTTAATAATGATGATACACATGCATACTGCATTTCAATGGGTAATAAGGAAATGACCAGTAAAACAATACATGTATTAAGACTCAAACTGTCCAAGGCAGACTTGCTTAATCAGGATATATTTCTAAGAAACAGTTTAAGTCCTGCATTAAATCTTGATAGCAATTCACATATGCCAATACATCAGTCTAATGTTCACAGTAAATTACACTTACACTGACTTTGATTAAACCTTTAACTAATTAATGGAGTGAAAATCAATATAATCACGGGAAGCTGATTTCCAGTGTGCTGCATAAAGAGAGACGTTCATGTTCTCATCGATAAGCATGTCATCCTGTGAAGCCTTTCAGCATCAGAACAAAACTGAGCTGGTCTTTATCAGTCTTTGTACAGTAGGCTTTTCTGTGCTTTTAAGCTTTCTTACACTCTCAAAGTCATAAAAGTGGAAATTAAGTTCAAAGCAAAAATGAAGGTGGTCCCATCATATTAAAAGACTATTGTCATAATCAAGGAGATTGTTGTTTTTACAGTCAGCTGAGCTGATATAAAGAATGACAATGCATACCAAAAATATGAGTTATTAAAAGGAAAATGGAGAGCAAATCATTCCAAACAGTGGAACATTTGTAGGCTTTATCTCAATGTTGCAGACAACTCTCGATATCCAGAATGAGCATGCTTACTAACGCATTCAATGGCAATGAATGTACCTTTGAGCTTCATGTCAAGTGATCTCTGCAGCTAGCTTTGTGAGATCAGCAGTCGGTAAGACTCATTCAAGCTTTTATTTCCTTCACAGTAGGAAAAAAGAAAAAAAGAGGGCAAATAGGCAGTTGCAAAATATGCGTTCTTTGTTGCAAGCCTAACATAAGAAGTCTTTTAACATAGAATGGTTTGTGGATACATGGGGTATTCTTCATAAGGGGCATGTAGAATCTACAACAGCTGACATGCTCAGATGTGCATAGGTAGATACAATGCAGCTCTAGTGAGGAATCGATAAAGCTACATATTAGTTAAGAAGGAATAGCAGCCTATCTAGAAAGCTGGAAATCTCTGCAACTAGGAATGAAAATGCATCTGATCTGCTGGTAATTATTATATTTCTATGAAATGTGAGGGTCAATGATTCATAAGTACTATGAATAACCAGTTACAGATAAACTGAATACAGTGCAGGAAATTTACAGAGGTGATCACAGCAGTACTGTGACATTCACTGAAGGGGGGTTCTCTAGTTTGGTTACTGGCCAGTGTGCCTGATGTGTGGTATCCACATGCTCTTCCTGTGTTCATGTTTTTTTTTTTTATTGAATACTCTAGTTTCCTCCCACGTCCC
Source organism: Protopterus annectens (assembly GCF_019279795.1). Classification (NCBI taxonomy): domain Eukaryota; kingdom Metazoa; phylum Chordata; order Ceratodontiformes; family Protopteridae; genus Protopterus; species Protopterus annectens. The sequence continues at coordinate 41,007,973 of NC_056745.1, forward strand.
TAATTTAAACTGCCTAGTGTGTGTGTGTGTGTGTGTGTGTGTGTGTGTGTGTGTGTGTGTGTGTGTGTGTGTGTGTGTGTGTGTGTCCTGGGAGCACCAGAATGTGGGAAATTACTATGCAAGCAGTCATTGATATCATAAGATACCTTGCACTTAAAAACCCTTATGAAACTACTGAGGGAATCAAACCCTGTACCACAGGAGCTACAGCTCACAGCCAGCTGCTTTGAAGTTGGCTGTAACACTGCTATGCTTGATATGTCAGGGAAGTTTGTGCCAAAGGAGGGGAGTGCTTTGGGTTATGACCTTACCTCTCCAGCCAGTTTTGATGTAGAATAGTCTTTCATATGAGTGTTTGAGATGCCTCTGGGCTTAATAATGTACAGGAAGTTCAGGATTCGTTTTTTTTTTCTGCATTACTTGTGTGTTTGAATAGTCTATGTATGCTGGGACTCCATTTGTTAAACAGTTAGGTCCAATAGACACAAAGCACCTTCTCAGGTGCTACCCAGGAGCAATGTCTGGTTAAGTGACATGTTCAAGGTCACCACAGTAGACAAATGAGGACTGAGGTATTCAAACCATTAACCACAGAAACTGCAGCCTTAACCACCTATGACAACTGCCAGACTCCCCACACCTGTAAAAACATTAAAAAAAAAATGAATCACAGTTATAGTTTAATTTCTCACTTTATAATGTAGTACATTTAGTGCACTGATTATGCTCTGAAGTCAGGAAAAAGACATTGTCATGAACCTCTTGTATCTCAGACAGGTGCATAACAGGTTTTATAATGCATGGCCTTCAGAGCTTTTATGGTCTACTCTTGCACTAAAACACCCAGAGCAGCCACCGCAGAACAGACTTGATAAGCTAAAACAGCTCTGAAAGCACTAAAACACCTGTCCCTCACTTAGATACAGACAGAGGGACACTGAAATATTTAACAGCTTTTAAAGCTCTTAGTCTGTCAGAAGTTCACTTGCTTTCTAGCCATTGTCTGTGTGGAAGCACTTCTTTATGACTTTCAAAGTTTAAAATAGTACATTCTCATACATTTTTTCCCTGTAACTGGTAGTACATCAGTACCTACCACTCACAACTAAGTAAGCATCTGTTCTCAAAATGGATGTTAAAATTCACCTCTCAAACTTCACTTGACTCTGCTCTTAAGGTGAATATCTTGACATTCATGTTTCGAACACATAACAACTTTGTAGAGCATGGTAGTTATTTTCCAATATTCAAAAAAAGACAAATCAGTTAAGCACGGAAGTGGTGTGAAAACTTAAATGTTAAGCACCCCTGCTAAAATTGTTAAGGTCGGGTCCCGCACTAGGCAGTAAAATCTTCCTGTACTGACCAGCATATTTCAGTAGCAGAACCAAAGATTTGTTTATGCCTGATGTCCACAGGAATAAGATGTCCATTCTTCCAATAAACTTAGAAACTAGCTGGAATAACAGGATGTGTGTTTGCCTACATTTTCTGAAGGACACCAACTCTGAAACCGAAATGTATGTCATTATTTAGTGAATTCAGTCCTCAGTGGTTTGTCTAAAAACACATTCTGCAAAAATCTGGACAGCTGAAATGCATGAAAGATGAGCATAAATGCCTTTCTGACAGTGAATGCAAAGTGCTTTATGGCTTTGAAAACCTGCACAACACTTACTAATATTTTTTTTCTAATTTACCTTATCTAGTAGTACATGGAGCACATAAAGATCCATGCACTACAAAGAATTATGACCATGTCCCTGATCATAACCTAATACTGTGTGTTCTTGACATGGAGCACATAAAGATCCATGCACTACAAAGAATTATGACCATGTCCCCGATCATAACCTAATACTGCATGTTCTTGACATGGAAGCCAATAAGATCCATGCACTGCAAAGAATTATGACCATGTCCCTGATCACAACCTAATACTGCATGTTCTTGACATGGAAGCCAATAAGATCCATGCACCACAAAGAATTATGACCATGTCCCCGATCATAACCTAATACTGCGTGTTCTTGACATGGAAGCCAATAAGATCCATGCACTACAAAGAATTATGACCATGTCCCCGATCATAACCTAATACTGCATGTTCTTGGCATGGAGCACATAAAGATCCATGCACTACAAAGAATTATGACCATGTCCCCAATCATAACCTAATACTGTGTGTTCTTGACATGGAAGCCAATAAGTTCCATGCACTACAAAGAATTATGACCATGTCCCCGATCATAACCTAATATTGCGTGTTCTTGACATGGAAGCCAATGAGATCCATGCACTACAAAGAATTATGACCATGTCCCCAATCATAACCTAATACTGTGTGTTCTTGACATAGAGCACATAAAGATCCATGCACTACAAAGAATTATGACCATGTCCCTGATCATAACCTAATACTGCGTGTTCTTGACATGGAAGCCAATAAGATCCATGCACTACAAGGAATTATGACCATGTCCCCGATCATAACCTAATACTGCATGTTCTTGACATGGAAGCCAATAAGATCCATGCACTACAAAGAATTATGACCATGTCCCCGATCATAACCTAATACTGCATGTTCTTGACATGGAGCACATAAAGATCCATGCACTACAAAGAATTATGACCATGTCCCCGATCATAACCTAATACTGCATGTTCTTGACATGGAAGCCAATAAGATCCATGCACTACAAAGAATTATGACCATGTCCCTGATCATAACCTAATACTGCATGTTCTTGACATGGAAGCCAATAAGATCCATGCACTACAAAGAATTATGACCATGTCCCCGATCATAACCTAATACTGCATGTTCTTGACATGGAAACCAATATTCACTCTGTCTATGTGAATTTCTTGGCATCCATGTCTTGAACACATAAACTGGTTATAATCAGGTACCCAATCATAAGCCTCTATGTTCCAACTGGAGACACAATCATAATTCTCAATCTCTAATACCTGATATCCACTTCTCCTCTCATTTCAGCTTAGCAAACCTGTTTATTGGGAGTTGCAGCACCAATGAAAGCAATTAAAAGGTTACTGCAAAGACAGTACTCTGTCCTTTTCATTATTGTACTGTTTGTTTCTATGGGATAGAGAAAAAACTAGAAGCAATGGATTTGAATCATTTCATTCTTACCTTCACTTTTCTATTTTGGAGATATGAACTTCTAAAAACGCAGCTATGGATTCTAAAAAAATTCCACTTTGCTACTACACAGTTAATTATGTCATAGAAATGGACATGGAAAATGATGACAGCATGTCACAACACACAGTATACCGTATTACCTTGCATCACCGTGGGAAGAGAACCGAGACTGAAAAAGGGGCTTCATATTGTTAACACTGCAGAGCAATATATTTATTTATCTGTCATTTTCACAAACAAAAAGCAGTCAAAATAATGGCAAATACATTTTTTGCCACTATTTAATTTATTTTCTGTATAATAACTACAAAAATAGGCCACCTCTATCCTCCTCACTACCTTGTGCAATCATTGCTCATAGACCCCCACTCTTCAATCTGTACAGCAATCCTGCTGTAGTTTTAAAAGGCTGTGTTTCTGGCTTCTGCCCTTTATGGTAATTTAACTTCCAAAGGTCTTCCATCACCTTTTTCATTGCTATATTTAAGTACTTTTTCACCCACTGTTTTCCATATATCCATAATACTAAGTTCCCACCCAGCAAACTAGTACTGCACTTGAGTAAACCTCACTTACTACAAATTGTCTCTGGTACATGAAACAGCACCACTATCAAATCTTAGCATAGTCTAACCTAGTCTAGTGCCAAATCCCAGAGACCATCCAGGAAGACCTCTGTATAACTCAGACCTCAACTTACAGTAGCCCACACAAATACAGGTCCAGACAATGTGGATATGCAACTTCCAAATGTCTTCACAGCCAGCTTGGTAGATATGGGCATCCTGAGACAATGTAGCTATTGTCTCATGTTCACTGACAACCTTTAAGGCATTCTGAGACAATGTAGCAATCATCTTATGTTCAAGAACCATTTAATCCTTAAAGAAGCAAACACAGCATGTGAGACATGAACGCACACAATTTCACAGGAGGCAAACATCTCACATACAAAGTTGTTAAGAAAACACACACACTACATCCACCACACATAATGTTCACCACACACACTCATATAGACCCACCTATCCTTAGGTACTAAAATGCAATCTTCCCAAACGTCAAAGATGTCCTAAGCTTATAAATGGCAACACCTATCCACAACAATCTATAAAGTGCTCACCAAAAGCAACACCAAACACCACTCATATGACTACATGGAATTCTAACGGCAAAGCCCATCAGGAAGCCAACACATTATCAGTGACTCTTGTCATAGAAAACTCCATCGTATGACATACAGATGCCCTTCACACCAGACTGAATAAGGAGAAGAGAATGGTTAGTTGCGTATCTGGGGCCAAGATCTGACAGGTTATGCATGCAGTCATGTCACTGAACCTCAGGTACCAGTATGAGCCTGCCATACTCCATGTGGGCATTAATGACCTGAGATGTACTTCCGTAGATTATATAAAGAGAGACATTGTTGATATCTCTGAATGCATGTCTCAGGCAGGTATGTACCTTGCACTGAGCAGCATTCTACCTTCACTAAAGTTTATGCCACACTATGAACAACAGATGATTAACATTAAATAATTAGCTTAGTTTCTGGTGTCTTTCCAGGAGATTCAATATCTGTCAGCGTGGGAGGCCATGGTTAGCAAACCACCTTGCTTTGCAAAGGATGGTCTACACCTGTTAAGTCTTCCAAATATTATCTAAAATGTTATCCACCCCCTTACAGCCTTTTCTAGGCAATGCCAAACTGACAAAACTTCCAACATAGCAAACAAAACTCAAAGAAACTTAAAGGTGTCACTGATCAATGCTAGGAGCCTAAACAAGAAACTGCAGACCCTACAAGCTCTCCTCACTCTGGAGAATATAGACATCTGTGCTGTCACCGAGACATGGTTCAAATCTGCAGAAAGTAGTCCAGCAGTGTAAGGTGTCAGTGTCTTCCACACATTTAGACCATCAGCTGCACAGACAGAGACAAAAGGTGGAGGAGTCTCAATCCATATTAGCAACGACCATAAATGAAATCTTGGTACTTACCATAATGTTAGATGTGGTCTGACTTTTGTCCAGTTCAGATACATGGGTTGTCGGATCAGACTGGATCTGACTTTGGCACAGACTCTGAAGCTTCTTTGGAGCAAGAGCTCTGACTCCACCCCCTACTCATAATTCCCTGGACTACACCTTAATGTCATATCTGAACAATCCTATATAAGGAACCCCTAAATTAGATACTCTCAAGTTGTTTAGGATGAGTGGGCACAGTGTCACATGACTGTGCACAGACAGGGGATAAGGGTTCTACTCAATCATCTCAAAGCCATAGGTGATGATATGGAAGGATGCAAGAGGGAGTTTAAACCAGATGAAAATCAGACATCATGGATCTAAAATTATGATAAGTGCACAACTTTCGTATCCAATCTTGTCTATTTTTGTCTGTTTCAAACATACGGGACACAATCTCAAGCTGTCATCCTGGGTGGTGTCAGGGAATGACACTCCTGAGAATGGTGGAACCAAATGAGGAATGTGATCTGGACTGTACATCCTGTTTACAGTTAGACACGAATGTGTGCACCACAGACCAAGTGGCGACATCACATATATCATCAATGGAAAATCCCTTACTGAAGGCTGCTGAAGTAGAAACTGCTCTGGTTGAAGAGCCTTTGGTTTACCTAATAAGGGAAAACTCTTCTTATGACAGACAAAAGAGATAGAATCTGATAGCCATCTAGACAAAGTAACCTTTGCCACTGCTCTCAAACTTTGGTTTTGAAAACTAAATGAACAACTGAATGTCTCTTCTGAATTGTTTTGTTCTGTGAATGTAGAATCTTGAGTTGTCTGTGGGCATCTAAGATATGCAACAAGTATTCTCCTTTGATTAAATATCTGGGGGAAAACACTAGTAAGTTTATGGACTGATATAGCTTTATTTTGGATGCCACCTTAGGAATAAAGGACACACTTGTTTTAAGGGAGATGCTATCCTTATAAAAACCTAGATACTGATGTTTACATGAGAGTGCCTATAACTCCAAAATTAGTCTGGCCGATGTCACAACCACTAGAAAAATTGTTTTCCAAATAAGAAAAGTAAGGAATTTTAGATGTGCCATGGCTGCAGGTTCAAATGGAGACTGAATCAAACCTTGCAACATAATGGCGATGTCCCATAGAGTGTCTGGGTCTCTAATGGGGGGGGGGTCTTAGCAGGAAAGCACCTTTCAACAAAGCTTTAGACATTTTCAGCAAGGCTATAGGAATGTCCTTACATCCAACATAAAAATTTGAAATAGCTACCATTTGGACCCTGATGGTGAAAAAGCTGGGACCTTTATCAACAAGTTCAGATAAGAATTCTAGTATGGCTGAAACAGGTGCTAAAAAAGGATCAAGACCTTTAAATAAGGTCCAAATAGAGAATCATTTCCATTTGCCCCAGTATATCTTTCTAGTGAATGTTTTTTGAGAAGCAGAAAGAATACTGATTACTGCAGGGGGAAGCCTGGCATCCTTGACTACAGTTAAAATTGGAGGAACCATGCAGTTAACTTCATGGAATTCTGGTCCAGAGGAAGCAGTCTGGATGGGTGAGTCAGTAGGTAGGGATAGTTATCCAACATCCATGAGGTATGCAGTAGTAGAATCCATAAATAGGGGAACCGTGTCTGTCGGGGCCAGAAAGGGGCTATGAGGATACCCCTGGCCTTGCACTGCCTTGCTTTCTGTATGACTTTATTCATTAGGGGCAAAGGAGGAAAGGTATATAGGAGACCCAGAGGCCAATTGTAGACCAGAGCATCTCTCGGTGACTGACCCTGTGAAGGCAAAAAGGCAAAACACCTGCTGCATTTGTTGGTGAGATAGGATGCAAAAGGTTGCAGCAAGGTTGGGCTCAGCAAATAAAGATCAAATGTGTCGCTGCAAAATCACAAATATACATTCAACCAGGGTGGAGCATGGTAATGCTGGTGCCTGCTGCTCTGGCCATGCCATAGGCTGCATTGGAGAGCAATCACATGACCACATTTGAGGTGGATGGTAGAGTAGAAATCTGGCTGTCCACTGTTTTCTGGACATCTGCTGGCAAATCCTCCAAGAGGAAGTTCACAATTTCTTTGGTCAAGTCTCCCTGGAATCTGGTTAGGTGAGCTAAATAATTCAATGATCTAAGGATGAAAGTCAGTGAAACTTAGGCATGCTTCCCAAATCTGTCCATCACCCTAGTCTCTCTGCTGTGTGTGTGTGTGTGTGTGTGTGGGGGGGGGGGGGTGAACTGATGAATTCTCATCTGATAGTTCTTTCTTAGTGGCTGCTGCTACCACCATAGCATCTAGCATCAGCTAAAATGTAATCTGCTTTTTTGGGGATGGGCTCAACTACATCAGGGTCCTTCCATGCCATTGAGCCATAAGGTTGATTAAGGGATTAATAGGTGGCACCATCCAGGACGGTGCTGGGCGAGAACCAAAGGCCTCCAAGAACAATGACTCATCAGGTGAATGGTTTAGGGACAACCAACCCTCCTTTCTGCTTCGTCATTTCAAGGATATCACCAAAGGTGACGTCTTCAGAGAGGTAGTGGGAGTGAGAGGAAAACTCCCCTTCCTCTAAATGACTTTGGTGAATGACTCTGGAGAGGAGTCTGTTCCCATCTGCACGTCTGTTTTCTGTGAGGCCCTTCTGTGGGAGCAACAGAAGTTCTGAATCAGAAAGGGAAATGACAAAGCAGATCTCCACAGATGCCTTTGGAACTATCTTCCCCTGTCCAACAAGATGAGGAGAGGAAGCAGACCCCGACTGGGGCTTGGATGGAGCTGCAATTGTTGGCGACACCTTATCTTTGAACTCAACAAAGCCGTTTCAAAAGCATCGATGGCCAAAGCTGCCACTGGCATTGAGGATCCCCTTCAATCCAGTTTGAGGAAGGAAGTGAACCCTTGGTACTGATGACTCCTGGTCCCGTAGATGATCTCAGATCTGAGTTATCTAGTGTCAAAGACCCAAGAGGGAGGGACAGCTTCAAGAGTCTCAGTGTTGACTCACCCCTCCCCAAACTCAGCACTGAATGTTCGGCTTCAAGTCTCTCTCAAACCAATGGCATCAACATTGTCAGCAACTCTAGTGCTGACAAAGGTGTTACAGTTCCAGTTGGATCTAACAACACTGGACCCAATGACTGTATCAGTACAGATTCAGGAAGTGAAGAGGTATGATGGCCAGCACTTGGCACCTTCGCAGGGGACAATACTGGGTTAACCCCAAGCTAGATTTGCTTCCTCATCATCCTGCTGATATCTTGCTCCATGAGACATCAAGATGAACGAGTAAATGATGCCACCGATGGTGGCCTGGAGTACCTCCTCTCCTAGAGAGCAGGGGAGTGTAATGTGGGACTCAGTAGTTCTGGGGAGTATGTAGGAGTTGTTGGAGAGCACTTCCTGGCAGTTTTGATTGGAGATTTGCTCTTTTCTTTCTCCCTCTCATTCTATTCCTTATCTGCCGACTTTTCTTTCTCTTGCCTCTCATCCTTAAGTTTAGGCCTATCTTGTTTTTTCAAAAGGGGTCAAAGAAGAGGTTGAAAGAGTAGCCCCTGTCTGTGCTGGAAGGAGACCTTTGAGAACTAACTTGTCCCTTCAAGACTGAAGGGCCCTAGTGCTACAGGCAGGGCATGACTGGCAATCTCGGGATGGGAGTTTATGCCCACACTCTGAATAGTTTTTTGAATCCAGAGGATTTAGACATGGTGAAAATACAAGGGAAAACAATCCTAGAAGGATAAACAAGTTATACAGAAAACACAGTCCTATTAACTAAACTTTCAAGATTAATATACCAACTCACTCATAAAAACTTAACTTAAAAATAAAAATACTGCCAAAAAAAGTGCAAAAACACACCACTACACTGGCCCTGCCAGGCGTTACACGACCAAACGCTTGGAGTGTTCCATTTAGCTACATTAGACTCTTGGCTGGCCAACGGCGTTCATTGCTTTAAAGCCGGGTGAGACCATGTAATGCAGATACAGTTATTTTCATTAATGCTTTTTTTTTATTTCATGGAACTTTTGCAGAAACAGATTTAGATCAGAAATTAGATTTCATTAAAAGATAGAAAGAAATATTTGAATTTTTGTTTGAGATAATACAAGATCCACTAAGGGGATAAAGCTAAGTAAAAGAGAAATCTTTTGCATAAGGAGAGAAAAGGGCAGTTCACCCTTTTGCAAAAGTGCACTAAATGATCCACAAAGCAAACAGTGGGAAGTGCACTGAAGGAAGAAGTAAGAAAGCAGCAAAGGTTCAACAAGGGAGGAGTCAACAGGTGGGGGGAAGTCCAGGAACATATGTGAGGGAGAAGTAAGAAGTTTGGTTCAAGGGCCAGATAGAGATCTCTCAAGGCCAATAAAGACCAAAACCATTTTTTTAACCACAAAATTGTCATAAGCAAAGTCCCTCTAACAATGTTAAGCAACAAAGATGCCCACATGCCATGTTGTCCAAAACCATAATCCCCATACCATATCATATCCTCTATAAGAATAAAACCAAAATCCTATGTCCCTCATAATATGGAGACTCATATCTGAAAACCCAAGAACCTAACTTACTCCCAAATACTATTTTTTTCTACAGAAACTATCCATAGAAACATACACCAACTCTTACTCTTACTCACGATGGTTCCTGGATTTTATTAACACAAACACCACTGACCAGACAGTGCAGAATATACCGACACATATACCTGTCCCCATTATTCACTAATTTACCCCAATTTGGTCATGCCTCTCATAATGTCTGTGCCAATCATCAATCATATTTTTTTAGGTTTCTATTTAACTTTTATTGTTTTCTGGACAATTTTTCTGACGTCATCATATATCCCAGACTCACTAGCTAACTAATAAACAGACATATGAGTTTTTCAGACTTGATCAATAATAATAAAATTTAATAAAAATTCTGTATTTATTCTGTGTATCTATTCAATTTTTAATCATAGTTTATTTTTTGGTCTATTGTTTTGGTAGGTATGATTTATTTCTAGATTTCTTTTTTTCTTGTGTTGGGGTAGAGATTGGTGTCTCCATTGAGAGGTTCGGACCTCAAAGCAGTTCCCTGTAGAAAAAAGCATCAACTCAGTAACCCCGAAATCAATATGCAATAGTAGAAAATGATCCAAAATCTTCTCCCGTTCTATAAGTTGTATTTCTGTCCAAAATTCAATACTTCTCCCAGTATCTTTATTCTATTTTATTTATTTTTAATTTTTTTTTGAGAGGTCAAACTGGACAGAGGGAGAAAGAAGGAGAGAGCGGATTGTTGGATGAGGGGAGGAAATCAGAGCGGGCAATTCCAGAGGAATTCAGGGATGCAGACTCTACTTGCGGCACCCCAGCTGAGAATCAACCTGAACTGGGAACAGCAATGTAATGAGCTTCACTGTGACACCAACTGTTCACACAGACCCTATATTCGACTTCATACTATTGAACTGTGAGTTGACATACCCATATCATGTAAGAAGTTAAACAAATTAACACATAAGGAAACAAGTAAGTCAAAAACAGACACACTAACAAAAACAGACCAGGTCATGAAAAGTAACAAAAAAAAGAAAAAAGAAATAAATTAAGCTAAATGCAAACTACAGTCACAAGATGACAAAATAATACTAAAATAATTAGGTCAAAAGAAGTCAAGAAATCAGTCATCGATGCTAGCTCAAAGTCACCTCGAAAAGCTAAGAAAACCAAATGACAAACAAGCTAAATTCGAAAACCTCAAAGCAAAGGCTGAGATGAGCAACACACACGAAAACTTGCTGCAAACCACTCCCCAAACTCCCCCCTCCTACCCACTCCCCCACCCACCCCCCCACCCCAACCTACTAGCACAACCCACCCAAAAGGGAGCAAGGCCAAAAAAGGGTTTTGCCAAAAAAGGCCAAAAAAATATGAATAAATGTTGTAAATACCTAAATAAATGGCCTTGTGGAAAAAACTTTCCTACACAACAGGACCCATCTTTCAAAACCTGGGCATCAAAATTGAGGAAATGACATGAAATGGAGGGACGAGAACGGTATCCCACTTCACAAGACCATCAACTCACCTCAAACTAACCCAACTACCTCCAGATTAGCCCTACTGATAAAGGCATGGGATGGAATGAAGCAAAATATTAAAGATAAGCAAAATATAGCAGCAACAACTTCGAACATTTGGACAACAGTCTGGCTTTGTTAATGGAAAGTCATGCTTAAGAAACCTAGTGAACGTCTTTGAGAAGGTCAACATGGCAATGGATAAGGGGAAAACAGTGCATACAGCCTACCTCAACCTGGCTAAGGCATATACAATATCCCACTCGGGTATAGTTGACAAACCCATTGAACTGGTCTTAAACCCCTGCATAACTTGTTGGATTGCCAACTGGCTCACAAACAGAACCTTGAAAGTTAGGATTGAGGATACTACCACCACTAAGAGACCAGTTACCAACAGTGTACCTCAGGGCTTCGTGCTGGGATCACTCCTGATTGGCATCTACTCTCAGAGGTAAAGACGATAGTCAAGGGCCTTTGGCTGAACAAGTTCGCAGATGACTACCAATGGGAGCTATCATAGCTTCCCACATGACACAAACATCTTACAAGAAGGTTTTAATACAGACAAATGACTACTGCCAAAGTCACAGGCTAAAACCCAATGTCAATTAATGCATTATAGTACCTTTTGGTAAAACTGTCACCCAAGCTAATTACTCCATTTATAAAACACCCTTAAGTGTTGACCCAGTTATCAGGGATCAGGGATCAGGGAACATATTTAGACAGTAATCTGGCCTTTGATCAACACGTGGTCAAGGTAGTAAAAAAATCATGCTATGTCCCCCAACTTATATGTAATGGTATGGCATCCAAGTCCAAGGAAGTCAAACTACCACTTTATTTGGCTCTTATCAGACCCATTATGGAGTATAATGCCTCCTTTGCCATGTACCTGACCAGACATATGCAACAGCTAGAACACCCAAAAAGGTTCCTTACCAGGAGAATCCAGGGCATAAAGACATTGTCCTGTACAGATCACTTTAAAACTCTATCTCTATACTCTATCTCTTAAAGGTTATTGAGAGGTGATCTGTGCCTGGCATCCTCAGATCCAGCTCTGAAGGACCTTTTGCACATCCGCAAAATGAAGAGCATCAGAACCCCTAGATCCAAGGATTTAAATTTTGCTTGTGTTTTGCAAGACAGATGTGTGTCTCAGGGGATCCCCATTCATGTGAAGCAAAGTCCATCCCTAGCTCTATTTAAGCGTAACCTTAATCAGTGGATGGGAACTTGGAAATTCATCCTGAGTCTGGCCCCCATATCTCTGCTAGGCAGAGGCAGACAGTAATGCCCAAACTAACACCTCACCAACATAACCTTTATAAACGTCTTATCTAACATACCCCCACGTAATAAATGCCCATGATACATAGGGACACAACTGGGTTAGATTGCATGGTTGGGCTTATAAAGGCCCTGGTGGTCATTAGCCTAGTAGATATGTATGAACTTAATGAGTACATACACCCCAGTTTGTAAACAAAAGGAGCCACAGCTGGACCAGTGTATCCCAGAAATGGCTTTGGTTTTGTATCTGCCTTTCCACTTTTGTCTTGCAATGATCAGTGTCTATGCTTTCCAATTATTTAGTTCGTCAACAATCAGAACCAAAGATTCACATCCCTACTTTTGTATCAAGAAATTTAAGAAGTAACATTAGCAATTTGATGATCGCAGCTACATGAATGAGTTTTTCATATAGTCAATGTTACTGAAGGGATATTTCAGGAACTGAACTCCCCAAATCTATCGTATACCAGTTTTAAAAAGGCCAGATATAGAGTCCAGTAAGAATACTGCTGATAAAATAACACACAGTGCTGTGAGTTGAGCAGATATCACAGCACACCCTGGCTTGTCAGGCAGTTGCCCACTGGGCTCATATTTTACAGCAGTAAGTTTTATACAGCTCATGCCCGTATGGTTAATTCAACAATGTGGTCACTTTCTGCTCCACATGTCAGGCTTCTGTTGCCTCAATAAGCTATCCCTGTCCATAGAACTATCAGTATGCCTGTAACTACTTCTTGGTCATTAACCCAGTCACAAGAAAACTATGGGTCATTTGTATGGCTAAGTGAGCAACAAATTAAAAGTATGAAAGTATGGCATCACTTATTATGTAAGACTGATAAGAAAAAGTCCATGTAATCGTGTAGCGAACTAAGTGGTCTATATATATGTCGTCAGTACAACGGGATTGCACAGAATGTATCAGTCACATCTACCTGCTGCTGTTCACATCCACTCTAGCTTGCAGCCTTTAAGCTTTACTCGCACCGCACACCAATATCTCAGATAAAGAAAATGCATATAATGTCACAAATCAAAATCCTTTAAATATGGTAACAGCGAAAACATTACTTTGTTCTGGAAGTTAACACGGCACTGTTTGTGCTATGACTACCCATTTAGACAGAATCCTATAGATAAATTCTCAAGGTATTTTTGCTAGTTCATATACAAGACATCCAACACTCTTGAGCACTACCAAAATTATGGAAGAGACAGAAATGTAGAAGGCTCGCTGCACCTATTCGATATTTTAATGCATTCCTTTCCTAACTCTGTACTTGAACTCCCTGTCAGGATAGTAACTGGAAATTGCTTTAAGGGAGCTTGTTTTATTAAATAATTAAACCAGAAAGCACAGCCCATTACCTTAAAGCTTTCTGTAAACACCTGTAGTCAGTCAGCATGTTTTATCAGTGTAGATAACAGCTGCAGTTATATTAGTAGATATACTGATCATCTCTGGTCAGCCAGACTGGATAAATTATATCTGAACTCTTGCACTGAAGGATTATACCACGATATATCATAATGATCTCAGCTGTCGTGGTACCATGCATCAGATGGGCAGCTTTAATATACATAAGCACATACAGCTGATCTTTATTCTCAGACCTCTTCTACAGCTGGAAACTGTGTCAGTGCAGAAATCTCCCAGTAAGGAAGGTTTATCAGGATCTCTTGTAACAATCCAAAGGAATTAGGATCAAATCGGATTAAGGTTAGTCTTTTTTCAAAGAGGATAAAGGCCCTACTGGAAGAGCCAGAGCATAGATGCATGTAGCTGAGCTACTACACTTTATGCACCAGACAGCTATCTCCCTCAATAGTCATCTAACATCACCATTTGGATCATAGTGCCTCTAGGGTGTTTATTAGCTCATATGGTCTTACCTCCTAATTTAGTGCAAGTCCAATTACAAAAGCTTTCTGGAGTATGACCAGGGCAGCAGGAACATAGATGATTACTGAAGTAGCTCCTTTGAGGCTAGAACTAACCTGTCAGTGAAGGCAAGTCAAGTCTAAGTTTAAGACATATGTTTAAAATATATTACAAAGACATGCGTCTGGAGCGTTTCTCCCCAGGCTTCCTCTGAAAACTGGCTTCATTTCAAGTCGGACTTTTCCAGTAAACAAATGTGAAATAAAATGAAATAAAATAAATACATGTGACTCAGACTCTAAAGATTAGTAATAGTTTTCACAAAATGAATACCTATTATTCTGTTTCTACTAAGCTGGATTTTTAAGTATGACATCTTATCAAATGCAACTGGAAGCTGCACTACTTTCTAAATCTACTAGATGAACTAAGATCTAAAAGTACTACTCAGCAGAGTTAAAATGTAAGCTGTAATCTCTGTATCTCTGTCTCTCCAGTACTTATCTTTCACTGTCATGAATCTGATTCAATTCAAAAGAAAAATGATAGCAAGAGGTCATTCCCATTTAAGCTGATTATATAGGCAAGCAAAGGCCCTCACTAATAGGTTCCTTGTCGCAGAAAGGAGAGTGCACCATGTCGTAACCTGCTAAACAGCCTAAAAAATCTGGAAATGACCTACCAACCGTACAGGCTGATTTAGGAGCAGAATATACAGCTTGGCTAAGGATCATTCCCTCCTCAGGGAAACACATCTTAGCATACATCTCAATGTCCAAATGTAGAAATTAAGACATTCACTATGGTGTGGTGCAGGGGTTCCCTAAGTGTGTGCCGCAGTGCCCTGGGGAGCCACAGCTTCCTCACAGGGGCGCTGCAAACTAATACCCTTCATTTATGATTTTTTTCTTTTTTTTCGTTTGTTTTTTAATTTTCGTTGTGTTTGAGCTGACATCATCACATGCGCGATGATGTCAGCTCCGTCAGGACTACCAGCCTGTCAGTATTGAGCTCACGTCGATGTCCTGCATGCATTTCCGGCTGGCCTTGCTGTTACAAGTCGGAACGGATGACTTTCGGGAATGTCTGGGTCTGACTGGAAATTATGTTCGGGGAACAGAGGACCTAAACAGGAGGGTGCATGTGAAGTATGATGAAAATGAATTATGTTTGGGGAACGGGAATGTGAGAACAGACCATGTTTGGGGAATGGGAATGTGAGAACAGACCACGTTTGGGGAACGGGAATGTGGGAACAGACCACATTTGGGGAACGGGAGTGTGAGAACAGACCTGCTGCAGTACCGAAACATTTTTGATTATGGTCGGGGAAGTGTGTGTGTGTGTGTGTGTGTGTGTGTGTGTGTGTGTGTGTGTGTAAGTGTGCGCGCGCGTGTGTGTGTGTGTGTGTGTGTGTGTGTGTGTGCGTGTGTGTGGGGTGTGTGTGTGTGTAAGTGTGCGCGTGTGTGTGTGTAAGTGTACGCGCGCACACGTGTGTGTGTAAGTGCGTGAGTGTGTGCGCGTGTGTGCGTGTGTGTGTGTGTGTGTGTGTGTGTGTGTGTGTGTGCGCACGTGTGTGTGTGTGTGAGTGTGTCTATGTGTGAGTGTGCGCACGTGTGTGTGTGTGTGTGTGTGTGTGTGAGTGTGTCTATGTGTGAGTGTGTGTGTGTGTGTGTGTGTATGTGTGTGTGTGTGTGTGTGTGTGTGTGTGTGTGTGTGTGTGTGTGTGTGTGTGTGTGTGTGTGCCTTTAAGTGATTGCTGATTAGTTCTGTTAACACGCAATGTGTGCTATTTTTATCTTTTTATAACTGTGTTCCCAGGCTTAGTATGGTACTCACAGTCATATATGTATTTATTTCATGCGAGTCTAAAGTATCATGTTTGTTAAAGGAGTCGCTATGTTTGGATGGGTATTATGCAGAGTTATGATATGCATCTGCTTACTCTCTTACTCACTGCTGTGATAAAATAATAGTGATAACCAGATGTACCAAGCCCTTCTGACTAGTGAAGAATGGTAACAAAATTAACTCAGAGGTTGAACCAGTAGCTTTGATTAGATTGCAGTCAGTCACATTTTGAAAATCTCTACTAATACCTTATGATTATATCTGGTTTAGCACACTGAGAAAGGTTTCATTGAAATGAGTGACAGTTTCATCCTGGGGCAGAGATTTCAGTATTTGCCAATTATAATGTTTTGGTTGGATATGAAGGTGTCACTGTTAAACTTACTTAAATTGTCTAACAGTTGTAGTGATGTTTTTTGTGGTATGACTTTCTTCCTACAAGTTTTGGAAGGTGATCTCTAACAGAGTTTGAAAGGGTGCAAATAGATGCAATTTTATTTGAGTTGGGTGTAAGAGTTCAGTCAAAGGTAGATTTTTTTATGGTTTGACAAAGCCCTATAATATTCACTTTACGTGCACCATGAGAAAACCAGGATTCAGCAAGGGAGCCGAGAATCAAAAAAGTTTGGGAACCACTGGTGTAGTGGGATAAAGCCCCTCCTATGGCCAGTTGACCAGGGTTCAACTAGTAGCTTGAGCATCTCAAGTGCTGGAAGGGAAGATGGACAGTCCCATCCTGAGGATGCAGGGGAAGATATACAATCCCATCCTGAGGATGCAGGGGAAGATGGACAGTCTCATCCTGAGGATGCAGGGGATGTGTACACAGGCACACATAACGACTGAAGCTGAGTCACTCAATGGGATATGTTACAGCCAAGGAATAGTTTGACCTGCTGACCTCAGCTATGTGCAGACATGTGAAATGGTTTGTTATGGCCCACCCATTGCATGATGATGTGGACATTAAGTGTGCACATTGGGGTGGAGTGGAGAGAAACTGCTTAGGTGATAAGTGAAATCCACCCCCAGCAGATAGTTAGTAGCAGATCTTTCTTCCAGATTCCATTAAGCTTCAATTTGGACCAAATATCACAAATAGTCCAAAGACACATGGAGTGTATGACAGACCCAGAGGTGAACATGGGGCACTGAGGTAGCAAACTCAAAGATGAAACAAGGAGGATGGAAAAAGAGTTTCAAAGAAACAAAAAGGTTAAGGGCAACACCTGAATAGCATAAACACCTGCATATTAATTGATATACAGCTACATCTAGTTGCATGAACTTTGTGAATGTCATAAACATACAAACTTAAAAATTAACAAAATAAAAATTATCTTCACAATGGACACATTAAGTCCATAATTTTTGTTTATTGTGCATCAAAATGTAGATGGCCTGTGTGATACTCGTACATGGATTATTTCCAGACTGCATTATTTTTTTTAATGTGCACTGCGTATTACATAAATTTATATTAGCAGAAAGACAGAGAGAGAGAGCAAGAGAGACAAAAGAAGAAGAGACAGATAAAAATGAAATAATGAAATGAATAAACTATAAAGCCGTATGAATTCCAAATGCATCTGCAGTACACTGGTTTATCTGAACTTTTCCTATCAGACAGTGGCATGGTTGCTGTAGTTGTTATAATGTGTTAGGCAAAGTGCACACAATATCACGGCTTTGAAATGAAAATCAGTTGCACGCTCCTCAGACGATGCAACAGCAGGTGGTGGTGATGTCATCTGACATGCACAGTGCTGCCTTTTCATGACAAGTCGTTTAATATTTACTTATTTGTGCTTTGTTAACTTGTTACTTATACTGAGTGAAGTCCATTTAAAGAGAGGGCCCATTGAGAGAAAAAAATGTTCACAATCAAACACGGTTACCCTGGAAGTTCAAAACCTGTCCTGAAACTGTAAAAAAAAATAACTGCAGTTCATTAGAAATAGCAGTGAGCCACAAAAGTCACCGTTAAACATTATAATGCTTTTGAAGAAGCAAACCCTACCTCCGCAACCCCAAGGTAGCCACCATGCCCCTGTCATTTATATATATCAACTCTGTGACTGCTACCCCTAGGAGGAAAGGAAATTGTCTGACTTATATGCAGCACTTCAGAACTTGGCACATATTTATCCACAAATCACACTTATATTTTTGCATTTCTGAGGATTACACTTACAATCCTTGGACTTACAAACACCTAACAAACAAAGAATCACATATCAGAGAGATATTTTAGCTGCATAATATCAACATACCTGTAATTAAGTGCAATCGACAATCTCCAATATATTTACAAAGTATGCAATATATCAATAACTGCACAAAAGGAAAGACTGATTTGCCTAGGCTTAAGCCAGTAGCTCAGTAGAAATGTTTGTCTTGTCCTGATTATGGCAAATATTGAGCGACCTGCTAATAGCATTTGTTTTTCAGTGTGGTTCAGTCATACTTTGGGCCTTTGTGCATTCCTTGCACCTCTTTAGTAATGGGTGCTAACCCTAACTTGAATGCTGCCACTCCCCCCTAACCCTGTCCCTATACCTTAATGTCATTAAAACTTTCCCATAACACTGCTATTATTCAAACAAATCTGAGGCTGCTGTTATCAGGGTTTTTAGTTTTAATATCAGAAAAGAACATAGCTTTCCTCTCTTGGCATTATTGCTTTTTTTTCTCTATTGTGTGTAATCAAACTTATTTTGTCTGTGTTTTACATTCGACATTTGGGCAGTTTGGTCTTACAAAACATACCCACATATATGTATATATAAATAAGCATGTACACAGATTTATGCATACAACAAATATATGTAAATGTGTGTGCACGTGCATATATGTGCGTGTGTGTGTATAAAAATACGGGTCTACTTCGTATGACCTAAATTTCATATGATCAAAATTCATTTGACTGAGACCAAATGACCTAAACTTCGTTTCACCTAAAACTCATTGCACTGACAATGAGCACTGTCTGTCTGTAGAGCACTGTAAGGCAAGTAAAAGGTATATGCCCTGCTCCCCACTGTAGTGCGACCCTGGAGTTAGAATATATAGTTAGGGGGGTGTGGGGGGTGCAGCCCCCCCCCACAAAGTTCAGTTTTACTGAACAATATAAAATCACACCACAGAATATATAATTAAACTAGGTGGGGGGGGCTAGGCACTACTACCTGTATCTATCTGTGGTGGTGGTGGTATATCAGGGATGGGTAGCGCACTACTACCTGTATCTATCTCTGGTGATGGTGTATCGAGGGGGTGGGCAGTGGCACCACTGCCTGTATCTATCTGTGGTGGTGGTGAATCAGGGGGCTGCACCACTACTACCTGTATCTATCTGTGGTGATGGTGGTGTATCGATGGGGGAATGGGTAGTGGCACCACTGCCTGTATCTATTCATGGTGGTGGTGTAGCAGGAGGTACCAGCACTACTACCCACATCTATCTGTGGTGGTGGTGTATCAATGGGGGGTGGGTAGTGGCACTACTACCTGTATCTATCTGAGGTGTTGGTGTATTGAGGGGTGGGTGAGTAGCAGCAATACTACCTGTAACTATCTGTGGTGTTGGTGTATGGGAGTAGGGCACTTCTATCTGTATCCACCTTTGGTGATGGTGGTGTATCGATTGGAGGTGGGTAGCAGCACCACTGACTGTATCTATATGTTGTGGTGGTGTATAGGGGAGGTAGTGGCACTAGTACCTATATCTACCAGTAGTGGTGGTGGTGGTGGTGTATCAATGGGGGATGGGTAGCAGCACTACTATGCTCTACACTGCAGCTGTCACTACATGCACAAAAGCAGATAACCTCAAGTGTCACAATGCAAACAGGAATGGGGGTTATAAAAAGATGCCGGGACAAGATCTTGCAGTTGTTTTACTAGGTATCTCCTCCAAAGGAGGACATTCACAGGACCGCAGCATCCACTCCCTTTACAGTACAACAGAGTACAGTATCAGCAATCCATCTACATACTGTGAGATTAGAACCCACAGCCTTCTGCATCAAAAGCAAGTATACTACCTGTTATGCTACTAACAATGCAAACCGACTCAGCATCCGATAAAGTCATCATTGCCAAGTCTTGCACCCAGGATTCTGTACATTACAGTCACAGCAATGTACCACTACACCATATGAGTTTGGCTTTGTGGTATAGGGTGAGCTAAGTATGCTTAGGATGCAAAAGTGGTAAAGCATGTGCCATGTCATAAATGAAGTCAATTGTCTTGTTAAAGCTGACAGCTTTTTTATTGAGCTATTATTTGTAAGCCTCTGATAAATATAGGGGGGAGTAGTAATAGTACTATCACTATCGGATAACGCTCCACCAATTAAACAGATTAAAAGACAAAAAAGTATGTGTGTGATTCACAGTACTTAAAATTATTTGGTTTATTATTTGCATGATTCCAAGTACTTTGCAAAATGCAGTTTGAGGTCAAATCACTGCTTTTTTTTCTTTCACGCAAAGAAAGATGGATTGATTGAGTTAGTTCAGGTTTGTTATATGACAGTTATGCTGGCTGACTGTAGTCCTGATGCTGATTATACACCACTCAAAGGTGGAGGATAACTTGTATGTCTCATTCCTTATTCTTTTATATCATTGACATTTGCATAATATTAATGTCTGTCTGTTCCAAAGCCGAAGTGACCACACTGGAAATATATCTATCTATCGACACACACACACTCACACACACACACACACACACACACACACACATATGTGTATGTATATGTGTGTGTGTGTGTGTGTGTGTGTGTATATATATATATATATATATTTATATGTATATATGTGTGTGTGTGTGTGTGTGTGTGTGTGTGTGTGTGTATATATATATATATATATATATATATATATATATATATATATATATATATATATATATATATATATATATATATATATATATATATATATATATATACACACACACACACATTATATATATATATATATATATATGGGTCACCTTTAGATGCCCGACAACGCGTTTGGCCGACACGGAATCCGACGGGACGAAAATACTGACAACGCAGATGACCGACAAGGTGAGAACCCGACGGACTCGGTAAGTGTGCGATCGAGTGAGGGATTTAGTGTTAGGGAGCGGACAGGTAAGTGTGCGATAGTGAGGGACTGTGGGTGTAGGGGTGGGTTAAGTGAGTTAGGGTTAGGGTGCAGGTAGGGTGTGTGCGATAGTGAGGGACTGTGGGTTAGGGGTGGGTTAAGTGAGTTAGGGTTAGGGTGCAGGTAGGGTGTGTGTGCGATAGTGAGGGACTGTGGGTTTAGGGGTGGGTAAGTGAGTTAGGGTTAGGGTGCAGGTAGGGTGTGTGTGTGATAGTGAGGGACTGTGGGTTTAGGGGTGGGTAAGTGAGTTAGGGTTAGGGTGCAGGTAGGGTGTGTGTGCGATAGTGAGGGACTGTGGGTTTAGGGGTGGGTAAGTGAGTTAGGGTTAGGGTGCAGGTAGGGTAAGTGTGCGGTAGTGTCGGACCTTAGGGTTAGGGTTAGGGTTTGGGTTAGGGATAGTGCATATGTTATGTAGTGTACTGTGTTCTTTACGTGTAGTGTGTTGGTGTAATGGTTTTCGGTGTTTTGCGTTGTCGGCATTTTTTGTTGTCGGTCTTTTGGTGTCGGTCATTAGTGTGTCGGGCAAAAGCGATTTCGAGGAAATAAAGGTGATCCATATATACATACACATACACACACATTTTTTGTGTGTGGGGGGGATTAGTTAAAACGTTGTGAACTGTAGCGCTGTAACTATGTCGACAGACAAGCAACTACAGAAAGCCTGCAACAGGAGCAGGTTTTATTGAATCATACATTTGCATACCAATTTGATTATGCATTTCTAGGGCAATTCAACATTAATATGTGTGACAGTGGTAAAGAAACGGTAGTATAGTGCAGGGGTAACAGAGGCATCCTACTGAAATATTGAGACTCATAATAGTCAGCCCAAAAATGACAATAAAAAAGAAATCACAGGATAACTGTGAATGGCAAATATCATATTTTTAATTTAAAATTGCTTTTTCCAGGGAGGCAGGCAAGTGCCTTGCATCCCATATGGTGGGGAGGGGCAAACCTCAACACACCTCATACATTTTTCTATACCAACTCTGAGATAGCTATACCTTGGAGTAAATGTAATGTAATGTAATGTTCTGAGACACAGCAGATCTTGGACTTAATATATGTATGTACATATTCTCAGTCTTCAGTCTTGATGTTGTGGGACTCACACTTACCAGTCCCAGATTTCAGTTACTGGTAACAGAATATGGATGCACTACTAAATGTACACCTATATGAGCATATATGTGCATATGCATCTATATCCAATGATCGGATGCACCACTGATTGAGAACAAATGTGTATGCACACATTTATTGCCCTATGAACTGTGTTAGCAGTTTTGAGTATGTGCCTTGTGAATGGCATCTTATTATCACACTTCAGCGAACTGTTTACTGAAAGCAAGTCATCTGCTTGGAGTAGTACTGTTGTGTGCATCCCAGTTTTGGGTGCACTGTGGTGCTTTCTGAACTGCACCCTCGCATGTATCACCAGTAGTCACCACATCTGAGGATGCTACAATACACCAGAATAGTTTTTGCTACACAGTAAGATAAGGACCTTTGCATATGGAAAAATAGATATTGTAAAAATAGAGTATGATTTTGCAATCCCTTACCCTTTCATAGGAGCCTTACATACGGCAAAACCTATGCATATATTTATGGGGTTTTTTGTCTCTCCACCACCTCAATGCTTCATGCCTTCCATTCCTTACCCCAGCCCCCCATCCATCAGCATGTCCTCCTTCCATCCCCAGACTAACTCTGATTCTAATCTGGGGCCAGCATGGAATTTAAAGGGTATCAGCGGAGATCTTCCAGGCAACTGACGGATATTTTATCATGACATACCCTCCTTTTTTCCTCCCCTTTTCTCATCTTGTAATGCCACATGAGGGCTACTGCATTGCATGGACCACACCTCCCCTCTGGGAGCACCAACATGAATTTCCTGCCCCTTGTAGGACAGACATACCCATCCCTCCCTGCCAGTGCTACAGACACTAAAGCCAGTAATCAAACTCAGGTTACCTGTGCCATAGTTAGGACTTTATCCCTCTACACCATGGTACTGACCATATAGTTAAGTTTTTGATAGATTATAGATATTACTCTGAAAAGAACTGATAGCTATAGTTTCATTTTAAAATGAGTGTTTTGCAGCTGTTGTAGTTTGTCCATTTCTAAAGGACATCCTGACCTGAATTTGACAGTATCTATCTGATATTCAGAGATTCATTAGTGAGAGTCCCAGAACAAGAAGAATAAATGAATGAATCGTGTACAAGAGTGTCCCTCGGGGACTCCCTATGAGGGGAGATTAGGGCAAAGTAGCTGTTGCATTTGTGGTTGATGGGAGATGCAAATAGATCACATCAAGGCTGACCGCACCGACAAAAAAATCTTCGACGCTACCTTGGGATTTTATTTTACTTATTTGTAGTTTGTTAACCAGAGAAGTCCATCGGGGGGCCATAGTGAGCTCTTTTTCAATGGAGGCCCGGGGAGAAAAGCTCCAAGTACATACAAAATATATTGGCAGTTAATAGAATTATAGGGAGAAAAAGCCCCAAGTACATACAAAATAAATTGGCAGTTAATACAATTATTAAAACAATAAATTGTAATTAAAACAGAGATATTACATTTCTTTTTTTAACAGAATAACATAGTTGTTACACAATTTAAACAATATGAACCATGTTTCTTGAGGAATTAAGAG
The DNA here is from genome assembly GCF_019279795.1 of Protopterus annectens. NCBI lineage: Eukaryota > Metazoa > Chordata > Ceratodontiformes > Protopteridae > Protopterus > Protopterus annectens. The sequence continues at coordinate 41,032,111 of NC_056745.1, forward strand.
AAGGAGAGGGTTTTAAGGTGAGAGTGGATTGAGAGAACACTTGTGAGGCAGGAGAATGCACCTGCTCAGTTTGTTCGCAATCACATTGGAATTTCCAGGAATGTGCATTGCTACCAGAAAGCAGTTGGAGGCTATCACTCACTGCCATGCTCTCATGGCTTCCTGACATAATGGGTAGGATCTGTTTCCCCTCTGCTTGTTGATATACAAGACGACTGACATTGTCTGAATGGATAGCAATTGTCCCTGACAGGAGGGCAGATTGGAATGCTTGCAATGCCAGAAGCACCACCCTCAGTTCTAGGATGCTGATATGCAAATTAGACTCTAAGGGGGACCAAGTGCCTTGGACTGTCTCTCCCTGAAAATGCCCCCACCCCCCCATTAGGGATGCATCCATGGTCACTACGGCCTTGGGCTGAGGGGGTGAGAAGGGATAACTCCTTTTCAGACTTCATCCACCAATTCAGATCCTGCTTGCAACACTTTATTATGCGGATTGGGTGGGACATAGGATGTGTTAATAGGGACCGCTGTGATGCAGGAGCCACTGTAGTAGCCTCATACGGAGTCCGGCTAGGGGAACTATGGTGATTGTTGCTGCCATTGACCCCAGCAGTCGAAGGACTAAATGAGCTGAGACCTTGTCCTGAGAGAGTATCACCCAGAGCTTAGCCTCTGTAGTCTGTGATGAGGAAGAGCGATAAGACAGGACCTCATGTCGAATGTTTCTCCTATGAATTCTAGGCTTTGAGAAGGTACTAGCTTCAATTCCTCTTTGTTTATTGAGATACCTAAGAGCTATATCTGCTGTAGGGTGTAGTTCAAGGCAAGAAGTAGTAGATGCTTGGTGGGGGCAGTAAGGAGCCAATCATCTAAATATGGAAACACCCAGAATCCTTGCAGTCTCAAGTGAGCTGTTACTACTGCCATACATTTGGTGAACACTCTAGGGGCTGTGGAGAGACCAAAGGGCACAACTTGGAATTGTAAATGATTGGCTCCCAGCCAGAAGCGGAGATATCTCCTGGAGTGTTTGTCCATTTTTATATGGTAATATGCATCCTGGATATCTATCAAGCACATCCAATCATCTTTTTCAAGAAACAGGAGGATAGATTGAATCATGACCATCCAGAATTTGGTCAGTTTGATGAACTTGTTTAGGATGGTTGGTCTAAAATTGGCCACCCGTCCCCTGTCTTTTTTGGCACTAAAAAGAACCTTGAGTAAAACTGGATTTTACATGGTCTGGTGGGACTGTTTGGATGACTCTTTTTTCGAGCAGCTTTTGAATTTCTTGCACTGCTGCATCCCTCTGACTGGGTGGAATGTCAGGGATTTGCCTTTGTGGCCTCAGGTAAAGATTGAAGTGAATGTGGTAACCTCTGGGAATTATCGTCTGCATACAGGAATCTGATGTTATCGAATGCCAGGCTAAGTGGTGCAGAGAGAATCATCCCCCAACTGCTTCCAGAGGCATCAATCTGACCGCTCTTCAGGAGCGCTGGTAGGGCTACCCAGAAAAGGAATCTCTGGAGCCCTGGTTACGTGCACCCCCTCTGCCATGGGGGGGGCATCTTACTGATGAGTTCCCCCCTCTGACCAGGGGAGAAAGCTCACCACGTGTGTCACGAAAAGGCCCTTGGGATTTTCTGAACCACATCTTTCCACTTCTCTGATTCCTAGTGTAGGATCGTTGGGGAGTGGAAAAACATATGCCCACAGCAGACAGGGTCATGCTGCCCTTTTTACACCTGGCTAATGTGTCTTTAACTTTGGACTAAATTGAGAGTAAGCATCAATGGGAGCATTGATGAAGGAAAACTTGAAGGGGTCCGCAAAGTCGCACAAGCGCATCTAGGTGTGATATCTCAAGACAACACCTGAACCCACTGCTCTGGCTGCCCCTTTGATTATATATGCAATCAACTGCATGGACAAATTAGATATTGACTCTAGGGTGGCAAGCTGTGAGACAACTTTGTCATGTACCTCATCAGACACTACTCCTGCTAAGGTTCCTGAAAGTTCTGTGATCAGGTCCCTTTGAAAACGGGTAAAATGTGCCAAATAATTCAACGACCATATGGAAAAGGTTGTTGAAGCATAAACCCACTTCCCTAATCTCTCCAAAGTCTGAGACTCTCAGTTTTGAGGATGGACAGCAGCACTCTCCTCTGCGAGTTCTTTCTTTACGGCTGCCACCAACACCATAGTATCTACTCCCAAGTGTTTGGACCAGTGGAGGTGATCCTCTGGGGGGAAGAGTATTTTGTCTGGTCTCTGAGGGATTGGCTGAATGGTGTCAGGGGCCTTCCAAGCGCACTGCACAATGAGCTTGACCAACTCATCTGCAGGCGGGGTCACCCAGGAAGTAGAGGGTCAGGCACAGAAAGCTTGCAAAAATACAGATTCCTCCGAGGAAAGGTTGGTGGGCTTCCAGTCACCCCTCTGTTTCAACATCTCTAGTATGTCTCTAAAGAAGATGTCTTCAGGGGATGACCATGGGGACCCTTCCCCCTCATCGTAATCAGTATCTTCGGTGAGAGATTCCTCAGGTGAATCAAGGTGCTTCCTCTTGCATGATCTTTTATGGGGTGGCTGATCAGGAGGAAGGTCTGAAGAGGACTCTGAAGAGAGGGTACCCTGTGGTACGGTATCTTGCTGCTCCCACACCCACTGCCCCAGTTTAGTGGACTGTGGCAGCTAAAATCCAGACGATATATATATATATATATATATATATATATATATATATATATATATATATATATATATATATATATATATATATATATATATATATATATATATATATACATACATATAAAACATTCCGGTGCAGAAGGAGCCAACTGGGAGCCTGCTGAGGCAAATGCCCTCTCCATAACCTGGAAGGCAGGCCCGCCTGAAGAGGGTTGGGAACCCGGAACTGAGAAAGACAACCTCGGAACCAGGGTCACACCCCCTCCGAGGGAAGGAGCCACAAGAGGGCTCACAGCTGTCAAAGCAACTGGAACTGTATACAGAACCATACAAAAAATTGGTGCCATACTAGGGATCCCGGTGAACAGTCATGGTCTCGAGGGTGGGTCGGCTCTGACTGAGCCTTGGTCCACAGAGTAGGTTCCGGAACCACGGTAAGATCCATCCATGTAACTGAAGATGCTGGCACAGGGAGGGGCATCGGCATCAAGGGCTCCAAGACCTGTTGGGGTGGGGGGGGTTGAAAGAGGATTATAGGTTGGAGTCTGTGGAGAAACATCCTCAGCTTCTGGTGGGAGTGAGGTCCTGGATGGGGTTGGGATGCCTCTGGCCACTAGGAGCTGATCCACAAGTCTCACTACATCATGCTCCAAAAGGCTCCTGGTGGAATGAGTGGACATCCCCGATGGAGATTCTGGCCGGTCAAGAAATGGACTAAGTTACTGTTCAACAAAGGGGTCAATGGATGGGGAGTATCAGGTCCTGGCTAGTGTCTTAACCTTCGGCACCGTGGTCGAATATCCTAAAAGTTGTGATGGGGGGAGTGACCAATTTTAAGGGAGAAGCTACTGTTAGTGAAGAGAAGGTCTGCAGTATCGTGGAAGGGGTCGGTACCATGGTAATTGCTGTAGTCAGTTAAGTAGTCAAAGACAGCACCGTGGAGGGAATTTTAGGCTCCAAAACCGAGATAGTTGTCAGTGTCAGTTTGGTATGTTTAGTCTTCGGTTCAGTATGAACCTGGGTTTTAGAAGTTTATGGTTCCTGTGACCGAGGAGATGTTGGGACCGAATGACTTCCCTTCTTTGTCTCTTTCTTAGTAGGGGTTGATACCTCCACCTCAGATAAAGCCTTTGAGAAAGGGGTTTTAGCAGACCCTTTAAAATTAACTTATTTTTACACTCTGCTAAGGTGCGGGCACTAAAGCCCTTACAGAGCTCGCACTGAGGTTGAACTTGCAAGTGTGCTACTCCTAAACAGTATAAGCAGGAGAGATACCCATTGGAATTTGGCATCTTCCTGCTACATTTGTCAGACTGCTTAAAGCCAGTGGTACCTTTTTTGTCAGCCAGCCATTGTACACACACACACACACACACACACACACACACACACACACACACACACACACACACACACACACACAGACACACACACACACACACACACACACACACACACACACACACACACACACACACACACACACACACACACACATGCGCACACGCACACGCACATGCACGCACACACGCACACACACACACACACACACGCATACACGCACACACACACACACACACACACACACACACACACACACACACGCACACACACACACACACACACACACACACACACACACAGACACACACACACACACACACACACACACACACACACACGCACACACGCACACACACACACACACACACACACACACACACACACACACACACACACACACACACACCTCTCCGACCATAAGTTTCCTTACTTCAGCAGATCTGTTCTCACACTCCCGTTTCCCGAACATGATCTGTTCTCACACTCCCGTTCCCCAAACATAATTAATTTCCATCGTAGTTCACCCACTCCCACCTGTTTAGGTCCTCTGTTCCCCGAACATAATTTCCAGTCAGAGCCAGACGTTCCCAAAAGTCATCCGTTCCGGCACGTAACAGCCAGGCCAGCCAGAAATGCGTGCAAGACATTGACGTGAGCTCCTTGAGCTGAATACTGACAGGCTGGTAGTCCTGACTGAGCTGACATCATCGCACATGTGATGACGTCAGCTCAAACACCGCAAAAATTAAAAAACAAAAGAAAAAAATATAAATGAAGGGTATTAGTTTGTGGTGCCCCTGTGAGGAACCTGCGGCTCCCCAGGGTGCCACGGGGCACACTTTGGGAACCCCTGCACTATGAGATATTGCCAGTTATACAATAACTGGCCATTAACATTTGAAAACGAGTGCACTGATTGGTCAGCCCAACCAGCGTGCCCATTGCAAATCAAGCATATACCAATGGAAAAAAACTCCCAGTTGCCTGGACTTTCTTCCAGTAATATATGCTACCAAAAATTTACATTTGTTTTGGCATTATTGTATTGTATATCAGCGACTTCTTTGTTTCATATAAAAAAAGGGGGACTTTAAATGAACGAGAAAGATGGGACACAGAAAAATAAAAGGATAATCAGGGATGTTATGCAAAACTAGAGGAACGTACCTGATTATCCTTTTGTTTTCTCTGTCCCGTCTCCCCTGCATACTGAAAGTCTCCCGGTTTCTTTTTTTTTTAAAAAACGAAATAAAAAAAGCAACTGAGATCTTCCTTTCTCCGTTGCCTCCTTTACACAGCACTGATGTACTGCGTAAGCTTGGGAATGAGTCAAACATGCATGTGCAGTACATCAGGAAAGGCCCAGCATACCAGGGAAAAAGATGGAAGAGCAACATGATGCCATTATACAAGAACATTATTTAAGAAAAGTAACTTTTTTTTTAAGATAATGTCATTGTATAATAGCAATAACCCACGGATGGGTGTGGATAATGCTGGATTTACCCATGGTTGGCTTTGGTTGGTCACTCGGGCTTTGCTCTTGTGAAAAAAACTACGTCAAACATGGGTAAATCCAGCATTACCCACACCCAGCCATGGGCTATTGCTATAATAACCTCCTGACAGCAAACTGTCTGGGTCAAACTCAAGAAAACACAGTGTTACCAAAACTGCAAGTACTTCATGATTGTGCAAACTATGAGTAAAAGGGAAATCCCAGATTGCCCCTGTCCATTTTCAGAGGAATGGAGAACCATGGTTACCTGGACCAGAAGGGGGTCACCACCATGATCTAGGGTGATTCCTTCCAAATCTTCAGAAGTACCCCAGATATTAGTGGAAAGTGTGGAAAAACATACAGGAGCATTCTTGTCCAAGGAAAAGAAAGGCCTTCTTGCACATAGTACTGGAACAGAAACTTGCAGTTAATTGTTCAGAGAGGAGGCTAAGAGGTCTACTGGATCAAATCTTGGAAGACCCCCAAACTAGTTCTCCTTCATGAGAGTCTCTCTTGGGCCTGCTCAGCTTGTCTGCCACACAGTTTTGCTCTGACAGAATGTATGATCCCTGCAGAGTGAGACTGTACTTTGAAGCTAAATCTCAAGGTAGCACAGATGTACTGCAGTGGGGGTACAACCTGGTTACCCCTTGCTTGTTGATATACCACATAACTGTGTTATTATCTGTAACCGTTTGAAGAGGTCCCAGGTAACAAAGATGGTTGAGGGAGTTGAGTGCCTTGATCAGGGCAAGCATCTCTTTGCTATTTATGTGCTTGCATCTGTCCTGGGTGTCCCACACCCCCTCCACTGTTATCCTTTCTGAAACTGCTCCCCAAGCAAAATCTGAAGTGTCTGTTGTAACTGACTGATTTAGAGTAGGAAGGGAAAAGGGGAAACCTGGATTTAAGGATATCTACTGTCTCCACCAAAGGATTTCTCTTCTGACAATCCCCAGCACAGGGACTGAAAAATATAGACAGTGCTGATGCTAGGACTGACAAAATTTCAAATGCCACTAAACATTTCTCATGTGGAGTCTTGTCAGGGATATCATGAAAATCATAGATGCCATAGGACCCAAAATCCTGATGTATTCCCTTGCAGTGACCGAAGTCTGATTGGAAAACCTTAGAAACAGTTCTAAAGATTTAGTTTTTCCTGTGGAAGAAAATCTCTTTGAACTTAGGTTTCTAGTTGAAATCCTAGGAATGCAATCCTGTGTGAGGAAGTCAAAAAATAATTTTTAATGTTCTTTTGGAATCCCAGCTTGTGTAAGAGATATCTCACCCAAGAAAAAAAAGCTTCTTGACACTTTGAAACAGACTCTGCAAAGATAAGCAAATCATCTAAATATGGAAAAAATATGGATACCCTGAAGCCTGCAATAGGCTATAACTGGAGTTTTGTGAGCACTCTTGGTGTAGTAGATAGTCCAAATGGTAAGTCAGAGAACTGCTTATGTGATCTAGACACACAAATCCTTAAGAAACATCTGAAGTCTGGATGAATAGGGATGTGCTGATAAGCATCTTTTAAGTCGAGTGTTTCAAAGAAACTTGAAAGTGGAAGAAGAACTAACAGGTTGTGACGTGACAACATTTTAATTTGGGAACTATCAAAAACAGGTTTAGAAAAGAAAGAATCCAGAACTGGTCTCTAAGCATTTTCTTTTTTTGGCACAATGAACATGTTTGGATAAAAACCCTTTCCCACCTGCGAAGGAAGAACTTGTCATATCACTCTTTAGGACAGCATGTGATGAACAGGTGGAAACAAGAGAGTCTGATTTGGAGGATAAGGAATGACCCCCTGGAAAGGAGGACTTTCCTTCATCTTCCATCTGTAACACTGATGAATGACTTTTAGAACCTATTTATCTGAAACAGTCTGTTGTCAAAGAGTAAAATGGAGATTCAGACTTTCTTGAAGAAAATAGGGGCCAGGATGGGGGGGGGGGGGTCACAAGGTCTCTTGAACTGTCATTCAGACTTTTTAAACTATCCTTGCTTTTGAGAGGTTCGAGACTTCTTTTTGGAACCCCTTTCTTCTTAAATGTCTGTTTACCCGAATTTTGTTGAGATTGTTTGTTCTGTTTTTTGCGAAAACTGGATGAGCAGAAAAAAATCCCTTGGACAATATGGAAAAGGAGAGCTAAAAATCTTAGGGGTTCCCTGTATAAGCTTTCCCCTTTCATCACACTTTTTGATTATCTCTGCATAAGTGGGGCCAGACACTAAACCTCTATCATAGGGCGAACTTAAAATCTTATTTTTAACACAAACTGTAAACAATGAGTTGTGACCTGTGCAATAAAAGAAACTAAGTTATTTATAGCAGATTTTTCTTCACAAGAAGAAACTGCAGATAAAATATTCCCCATACTTTCACAATTTGTCAGTACAAGCTTTAACAGATGAGACTAACAATTCAAATTTCTGAAAATCAAAGTTGCAGAAGCATACAGTTTATAATTTTCCCATCCGGATCAGAAAGAGTAGATTGGAATTAACTAAGTACTTAGCAACAGTGGGATCAACTAAAGCTATAGCTGATGAGTCAGTTTTGGGAGCAGTGTATAAACATTTAAAAAAGAGTGAAGAACTCTATATATCCTATGTGCCTTTTTAGAGGCAAGCTGGCAGGCTATCAGGAAGGTTGCAGGCAGTAACACACACACCCTCTAAAGCCGACAGGGCAGGAGGAATGGGTGCAGGTTCTGGAAAATCCTTCTGGAACAACTCATAGTATTTTCTGAGGGACTGAAAAACCTCACTGTTCTCCCAGTGAAATCAGTGGAACATTCTAGCAACAGTATCAGAGAAAGAGAATCTCCCACAGGGAGAATCACAATGTCTGAATCAGAAATCTGATGAAAAAAACAATATAGCCATCCCTGTATCTTTCTGTTCAGATTCACAATCTCAAACTTCTTCAAGAAAACAGTAATTCCGCCTTCTTTTACCAGAAACTAGTTTACAAGAAGGATCAACTGTCTGAGTTAAACCCTAAACCAGAAGCAACAAACTACTCCTTTCCAAAGAAATTTAAGGAGGAGTAGATGCATGCTTGGTTTTCTGATAGGAAAAACGGTGCCAACGGCATTACTAATGGCAGCAGCTGCTTCCCTGGGGATGGGAACAGCATTGTGACACAACAGGGAAACACTTCCTGCTCCCCGAACCAAGGAACAGCATTGTGACACAACAGGGAAACACGTCCTGCTCCCAGAACCAACAAGAACATTTCCCTAGGGATGGGAACAGCATTGTGACACAACAGGGAAACACTTCCTGCTCCCAGAACCAACAAGAACATTTCCCTAGGGATGGGAACAGCATTGTGACACAACAGGGAAACACTTCCTGCTCCCAGAACCAACAAGAACATTTCCTAGGGATGGGAACAGCATTGTGACACAACAGGGAAACACTTCCTGCTCCCAGAACCAACAAGAACATTTCCCTAGGGATGGGAACAGCATTCTGACACAACAGGGAAACACTTCCTGCTCCCGGAACCAACAAGAACATTTCCCTAGGGATGGGAACAGCATTGTGACACAACAGGGAAACACTTCCTGCTCCCGGAACCAACAAGAACATTTCCCTAGGGATGGGAACAGCATTGTGACAGAACAGGGAAACACTTCCTGCTCCCAGAACCAACAAGAACATTTCCCTAGGGATGGGAACAGCATTGTGACACAACAGGGAAACACTTCCTGCTCCCAGAACCAACAAGAACATTTCCCTAGGGATGGGAACAGCATTGTGACAAAACAGGGAAACACTTCCTGCTCCCAGAACCAGGGAACAGCATTGTGACACAACAGGGAAACACTTCCTGCTCCCAGAACCAACAAGAACATTTCCCTAGGGATGGGAACAGCATTGTGACACAACAGGGAAACACTTCCTGCTCCCAGAACCAACAAGAACATTTCCCTAGGGATGGGAACAGCATTGTGACACAACAGGGAAACACTTCCTGCTCCCAGAACCAACAAGAACATTTCCCTAGGGATGGGAACAGCATTGTGACACAACAGGGAAACACTTCCTGCTCCCAGAACCAACAAGAACATTTCCCTAGGGATGGGAACAGCATTGTGACACAACAGGGAAACACTTCCTGCTCCCAGAACCAACAAGAACATTTCCCTAGGGATGGGAACAGCATTGTGACACAACAGGGAAACACTTCCTGCTCCCAGAACCAACAAGAACATTTCCCTAGGGATGGGTACAGCATTGTGACACAAAAGGGAAACATTTCCTGCTCCCAGAACCAACAAGAACATTTCCCCCTTGCCCAGTGAGAGGACCAGAACAGCTGCAGAGGACATGGCAGACCCCTGGTCTATAGTGGCTGTAGGTGCTACACCAGAGGGATCTGGGGTAAAAGATGAGTGGTCTGTGGTACAACAAATGGCCACAGCAGTCACTCACCGGCAGCTCAAGTAAATTGCTAGCCTACTGTGGTGGCAAAGACTGTTTGCTTAATTTTTTCTTCTTGTGGCTGGAAGAAGAACCGACCCTGGGACTGATCGTCTGTTCCATGGTTAAGCAAAAAATGGTGCCACTTCCCCAGAAAAGACAATTGCTGGTAAACACTACCAGTCCACAAAAGTTACATTTTTTGACAGAATAAACACAGTAATAAGCATTTTAAAACATTACGCCGACCACACAAAAGAAACATAAACACAATTCATCCACAGAAAAAAAATGTTCACAGTTACTTTACACTACTTTTAAACTGACAGGAAAAAAAAGAGTGCTCTGTTTAAAGGTATGTTACAGTCTCAAGACAGTCCATTAAAACAAAACACTCCTAGCTATAAAATAATTTTCCTAAAGAGAAAAGTAATAAAACATCAACAAAATTAAGAAAATGGAAGTTTTTTTTTCCTGAAAGGGAACTTATCTGCTCATTAGACAAAAGCCCAAGCCAACCGTCAATCATTCTCTAAAGGGCTTTGAACACAAACTTGTCTTTTAGTAAGCTCAGCTCAAGCTGCTTGGCATTTTGGGCACATTGAAGGTGCACAGCTTTGGAAGATGGCCAGCTGTTATATCCTTTGTAGGATATAACCCATATAATTAAGGCTACTGCAGCAGTAATCAATATTATGAGCATAAAAATATTTTGGATGACTGCAGACTCATAGCAAACCTGATATATGTAAAACTATTACAGAAATTCTGATTCAGGCCATTTAGGATTAGTGAGATAGCATTCCTAGACGTACCATTTGCCAAAGGATAACTCTCCTAAGACAGGAAGGAATAATAAGGTTGCTTACCCCTCTCTCTTGGAAGGTTTGGGAGTGTACACCCATCATAGATGTTACAAGTTAGGTTTCCAGATGGAGACCTGAGAGCACAGAAACATGTTTCTTGTAAGAGATGGAGGGCTTCTAAGAGTTACATTGCTTGTGAAAGGAGTTAACACCCCTTGAGTCATCCCACTGTAAGCCTGCCCCTTGAACATCAATGGGCATGAGTACATGACAGCATTGGACCATATAGTAAGAATCCAAATCCCCTGCATGGTTGTTAGCAGCACTTTCAGCATGTTAAACTCTGTGTTCCAAGGGGAACAAACAAGGCAGAGGGCTCTGCCCTTGAAGGAATGAATGGGTTAGAACTGCAGCTGAGTGCAGCATTTTTCTTCCTGTGTTACTTTTGCCTTCTTGCTTAGAAAGCAATCATATTTTCTCTGGATCAGACAGTTTCTCCACTACGGGGATTTCACAAGTGGCTAAAGTGAGAGCTGTTGGGGGCACCTCATTTAGGCATACCAGAGTGCTTTATACTCTCAGTTGAACAGCAGTACAGAGAGCATTTTGAATGGCCTAAACTCACCCTCTGGTGGGGGAATGAGCAAATCTCATCACTGCAGTTGGTAACAATACTCTCCCTTAACGAGTGCATTCTCCCACACACTTCCTACCAGGGCTTCCACCCTTCTTTGTTAAATATCTTGAATGATGTTTCCATGTGTTAGTCCATCACTGAATTCAAAGTAAATTATTTAACATCAAATATCAAAGTGTTATTGTAAGATTTCCATGAGTGGTCTTAATGGTAGTGAGATGTTATACCAGAAAACTATGGTTTGCTGAAGCTGCATAAACATCCATTGCATTCCTTACCGAGATTAACTGTATCAGAAGAGGCTAAGTCACAAAATACAGATCAATACATGTAGAAAACATTTTAAGGCCACTACACTGATACAGTCTAATGTGGTTTACTTAATACTAATCATTGAAGAAATTATATAAATCATTATGTTGCAGAAATGCTTCCGTTGTTTTACTTATTACACTGAACATTTAATCATTGTTTACCATACTAATACATATGGTGTGGATGTGATATGAGCAGGTTTGGTCAGTAATGTAAGTTTTTCTAATGTCAGAGTTAAGCTAGTTTGTTAGTGCTCTTCTTAGAAAAGTATATGTTTTTTAATGACAATTTCTAGTTGCAGAAGTCAGGCATAGTAATCGGCACAGATTGCATAAATATCTGCTCCAATTTAGTGCTGACTGAATGTGAGGAAACTGTTTTCTGATCAAGTACTAAGAGCGCCAACAGTATTTGATGTTAGGTTTGTGGACAATGGGTGAGATTTCAGAATCTCTTACAATATACTACTACGAATGTTGGGAGTAATTAAAGGGGCAGTTTATGTTCAATATGTACGTGAAATGGAATTAAGAACAGCTCTCGTGTAGTGCGAAAGGGACACAACATTTTCTCCACTTCCTGCATTAACACCATTGTGCTCTCCTGCTCAGAAACTTCTATGAAGGCCTCCAATACAAGGCCAATGGCTAGCACTGGCTTACCAGAGTGGAGCATGATGCCATGAGCATTACCCTCACTGCAGAGCAGTTCCAGCATCATTAGACTAACCAGAAGAGGTGCCACTCTGACCTTGTCCTCCAATAAGATGTTATCAGGGGGGAATTTTATTGTTAGTATAAATAACTGACATGTGATTATAAATGTAGACATTACTGTAAAGCTACATGCACTTAGTGGTGCTCATGGATATATTTTTTTTCACTTCTGTCCGTTTTGTAGTACGTGGTGTGAAAACAAAATGGTAATTATTGTTAACAAACACAGTTCTCACTTCTACTGTACATGTTTTACCCACTCTCTGCAGTTAAGAAAGTATCAGTTCCATTTTATATGAAGACAAAAACACAATGCACCAATGTAATAAAAGCCCTTCCCTCACTGTTTCTGTCATTGTTAATGGCAACAAATATGCATTCAGTAACTTTGCAGAAAACCCCATTTCAAAATATGTATGCATCCTTCATGTAAACCAAACAATTGCTTTGAGCTATTCCTTCAGATATTACAGTCACTCAAACTTTGCCTACATGCCTTAACTTCCAAATCAATCTGTTTATTTTCAACCAATAACAGTTCTACATATATTTCTACTGACTGGTCTCTTACATCATGAGTCTCTTCCACTGCAAAGACAAAATGCTGACATGTCAGCCTTGAAGCAGTGCCATACTATCACTCCTTTACCTGCAATTGCTTTGAATATCTTGCCAATCTATTATTTTGTTAGGTCTTACACTGAACACTGTCTGTTGGCATTTTATACTTGTAATTCAGTTTTACAGCTTTCAACCTCAGCCTCCCCGAGTTTGACTTCTTATTTGTCATATAGGCTCCTCACGGTGCTTTGTGGCTAGAGCTTTCAGCCATGAAGATCTGTCCCTCCCTGAACTCTTATTCCTTTGAAGAACAAGCTGTTCCTTAGGATATAGGGCCTAAGTTTTCATCGACAAATAAATGAGACACAATGGCATGATACACTCTTACCCCAATGTATCTTCCAGCTTCATAGGTTCATAGGTGTTTACCAGGCTAATGACCATAAGGGACTTTTTAATGCCTAGTCAAGCATCCCAAATCTCTGAAACATTCTGCTACCCTAAATAAGTGCAAGCAGGGGTTAGAGAGATGAACATCCAACAAAAGTCAGACACAGTAGCACTTTTGAAGCAAACCTAGATAACTAGAACAGCACTCACAGGTCTACTGAGTCACAGGTCTGTAGGTCTATCAGCACGTCATTTTAAACCTATATACAAGTGATCATCTTTTGGCATGGCATAATGCCTCAATGAGTTACATTATCACCTCACAGAAAAAGGTTCTTTGAACCATTTCTCAAACTTGGTGCCCCTGTGCAGAGTCTGTATGTCCTCCGTGTATTCATATATTTTTTCAGTGGGCACTCTATTTCTTTTTACATCCCAAAGACAAGCAGCAGGCAGACTGGCACCTTGAAATGTCTCTGCAGATATGTGGTACAGGAGAAAGACCTGGCAACTTACTTCCACTTCCTATCTGTCTAGTAAACTTCATGGATGGCAGCAGATGTTCTTGGGATCATTATAGACTCAGTATTGGGTAAATGGGAGTCATGCAGACTCAGTACTGGGTAAATGGGAGTCAAGTAGACTCAGCTTTGGGTAAATGGGAATCAAGTAGACTCAGCATTGGGTAAATGTCAAGTAGACTCAGCATTGGGTAAATGGGAATCAAGCAGACTCAGTATTGGGTAAATGGGAGTCAAGTAGACTCGGCATTGGGTAAATTGGAGTCAAGTAGACTCAGTATTGGGTAAATGGACTTCTCGTAAGTTTGTCTCCTCATGTATTCCTCTCAAGGCTCCTGCCATACAGCTCGTAAGACATCATATCTTCAAGCCTTAGCTCCCTTTTGGATATGTTTTTAATTATGATAGCCTTCTTCAGGTCTTGGCTCTCTTTTAGTTAGGATTCAGCCTATAGGCCAGTCTCCTGCCTGGCTCTGAGTGTAGCAGCCTTTATCCAAATAACTTTTTTGCTGCTTCTGGCCTCATGTTTTGGGCAATTAACGACAGGCACCACCTAAGTTCTGCCCATTCATAGTCCAGAGCAGCAGGTTTCCATTGTTATTCCACTTAAGGTTAACCAAGATATCAGGCATTTCATTTAGCATTCCCAACAGAGCAGGGACAGCACTACATGGCCGCACTGCATTATTCTCATGTCTTATGAGCACACTTTGATTTTCACTGAAGGCAACCCCAAAGCAACCCTCCTGGTCTTCTTCAGGCATGCTCAGTCTAGCAGGACAGAGACAAATGGTCAATAATTAGAGATGAACATTATTGTGTACAGACAGAAAACAAGTGTTAGCTAACAGAAAATGCCAGGAGACTTAATGTAAAAATGTCAGCAGACAATCTATTACCCTTAGACTGGCTTTTTTACTCAGTTAGAAACTGAAGTGTACTCTTCTTATTTATTTATTTTTGGGATATTCAACTATCACTAGCTGACTGCATCTCATATGGTTATCCCTCATTTATTTTTGTGTCTGCCATACCTGGTGGTCTACCCTTTATGACTGCCCCTCTAAAGCAATTCCTCTTCATGGTCCAACATACCTTCTATATCAATCCAACAATTGCTTGGGGAGATGGTTCTCTACCAACAGAACTGTTCATAGCTTACAAAACAAAAGACATTAGCAGATGATTATTTATATACCTTTATTTCACTGATGTTGCAGGTTTAGATTGTTAAACTAAATGAAAAAAAAAGCTTTACTAGGTTGCACTGAGTTAGTAGGGGTCAATCTTGTTTACCTAGGCACTCCGTGGCCTACATGTTATGACTGCTCCTCTAAAGCCATTCTTCTTCATTGTCCAACATGCCTTCTGTGTCATGCCCATTTGCCACTACATTCTTTCATTATGTTCTCTGTTGTATCCAAGATGCAGAGATCTGCTTTCTTCCCCTTTGAAATATAAGTGTCGATCCTGTCCTTGATAACACATTTCTCCTTTCAACTTCTTATCATTAATCTGTACAGCTGCCATGATTTCTTGTTACTTATTTTGCACCGCAATGCCTAACACAATGTCCAATAGATGATTCGGCTGTAACACTCACATTTTTCACATAACTTAGGACACGACAAGCATAGCCTGCACTTGCTAAGCAATGTAATCATTTTGCAGACAGCAATGGAATGTGCCAAAAAAAAAGAAAGACTATAAAGAGAAGGATCATATTAGAAGGAAAGAAATGTGGAAAAGCCATAAATATTGTGGCAAGTACAGAGGCCTCCAGGAGCAACCTCACGCTGATCAGGATTTAAAGCAGGAATGGTTAAGGAGAGGTGAGTTGAAAGCAAAAGGTAAATGGTTAATAATGGTGGCTGAGGACAGTGGACTATGTACATGTTGGTTCACTAAGTCCATTGAGCATGTGGGAGAAACAGACAAATGCAAGTTCTGTAAAAAATAACTGTAAACAGACTCTCATCTTTTTGCTGGATGTGATACACTTATGGCAGAAGGCCTGCATACTGAAAGGGATAATAATGTGGTAAGACTGCTGCATCTGGGATTCTGCAAATGCTACAATACTGAAATAGTTGAGAAGCAGTGGAACCACGAGCTATAAAGCATCGTAGAAAATGATGACATTTATATCCCATGGGATCACTCATTACCATATTTCTGAACCCATAACACTGGTTCAGGTAAACCAGATATATTAATCCAGGAAAAAAGGGAAAAGTAGCATTGATCACCGAAATTGCTACACCCAGTAATTACACTGCCTTATATAGAAAGAGATGCAAAGTCATAAAATAGCAGGATATGTAGGCAGAAACACAAGCAATGTGGAAGAAAGATGCCCAGACAGTTATAATTGTAGTAGGAGCAATAGGTCTAATAAAAAAGGATTTACAGTTGTACAGCAGTAGCGTTGTTGCCTCACAGTAAGAGGTTCTCCTGTTCGATTCTCGGCTGGAGTGCCTTCTGTGTGGAGTTTGCATGTCCTCCCCGTGGTCGAGTGGCCTCCGAAAGACATGCATGAATGGGCGTGCCTTAGCAGAAGGTTGGGCATTGGGCTGGCAACTCAGCACAATAAAAATCGACTGCCAATCATTAGCGGACCGGAGTTCTGCTGTGGCAACCCCTAACTGGGAAAAGCCGAAAAGACAAACTTAGATATACATGTAACTCCATATGAATTACAGAAGGAATAAATTCTGGGCAAATTGTGGTGCTGCCAAGATCACTTTTGTCTTACATCAAAGACTGAAACAATACTAATTTCATGAACATTAATTATACCCTAACTTAGGACTGGGGTACAGTCACTTTGTGGTATTATAAACGTAAAAGACTTGGAGAAATTAAACAGGAATAAACTTACAGTAGAGTACAAAGTATTTCATGTATCACACGCCAGACTCTCAGGCATTCCATATGGTTATGTTTATCGAAGGACAAGACAACAGTCACAACACTAATATATCCTAAGACATGCAAACCAGCTTTTCTGTGTAGACCTCAGTAAGTTTTGTATTTAATTATGATAGTACTGAATACTTTCCTTATATAACATTGTTCTAGTAGAAAGCAAAAGATCCCTAATAACCCACCTCCTTTCTTTAGAGAGGGAATGGGCTTAATTCTCTCATGATACACTGGCTTATGGCCTTAAATATAGTAATCTGCAAAGGAATACTGGAAGATTTCTGATGTGTAAAAACCACATTTCTTGCCCCTTTTCACTAGCAGGTTATATGTGAACCATGTTAAAAGAAATATAATTTCTGCAATACTATCAGCAAGCCAGAATGTGGATTCTTTATATCTGTTTGCACATTTTAAATGGTATTTCCCTTATTATATAACCATAGAGCAGGCAAAGCAGATTCTTTATATCTATTTGTACATTTTATATTGCATTTTCCCTTGTAGAGCAATGAAAAATAGCACATACAATGAGCTATACAATGTAACAAAACAAATGTACACAGTACAGAGAAAATTAAGAACAATTATATACAAGGGTCAAAGTGACAATGAAATAAGCTATGCATTGTGAGGGACGGTCAGAGGAGAGATAGATGGCATAAGACTATGAAAGCAAAGAGAGGTTGTGGTGGGATTAGATAATATGGTTAGAGACACGGCATTGACATTTAGCATGTTTGAGAATATGCACCTTCAGTTGTGCCCAGAATTTTGTCTAATATGATATTTCTTTAAGATGGGAGAGGCGAATTATGCAGCCAAACATTGAGAAGCAGTGATGTGAGCAGCGCTTTGCAGTTTTGTGAGCTTGTAATGAAGGTGGTAAGTGGTTCTGATTTTTGAAGTTGCAGGATGGGAGCTGCCTTATTAGTTTAGCTAATGAGACTGTTTAGTTGTTCGTATGTCTTAATGGTCATGAGCCCAATAGAAGGTCAGTTCTTTGTCTGACCAAGAGCCATTTTGTTTTTGCTAGGGTTTTGCACTGATGTTTATGTTTTGGAGAGAATGTGATCAAACCCCAGATTTTATTTGTGATTTTTTGATTGCGTGGGGAGTTTCTTGTTATAGGTTTACAGGTTCATAGGAGGTTATTAGGCTAACAGCCCAAGGATCCTTACAAGCATAGCCATATTTAGCTCAGGTTTCCAATTAACAAGTTCACAGTGGTACGAGCCTGTGGTATGGTAATTAATATCGACTCCCTCTGTCCATGAGGGACATGGGCACCACCCCAGGACTGAATTTATGATTACCTATCTATTGCTCTAGGTTGTGCATGAAGAGGATCAAGGAGGATCTCTACTTTACATGAATGGGAAGCTTTGCCAGAGAAAGGTTAGTCTATGAAAGATGCATCTGTCTCTCCAGTATGACTTGTTAATGTCTGACACTAGGTTAAGATCCCTGACACTCATGCAGTTTGATTTACAAAAATGTAACATTTCCATCGAGGCTGGATCAGAAACTGCCCTGTAATCCAGATACAGATCTCACCTTAGTAACCTGTAGCAGACAGAATACAGTGACAGGGCTTTCAATCTTTCTGCTTGGGACTTGTTTTGTGTACCCTGTATTTTCTTAATGAGAAACCTCTGGGGGCTCTCTAGCTGTTGCAGGTGTCTGGTGAGGGACATGCAAATGGATTCACTGTACCCAATTATTGGTCTGAAGTGGGCCAAGTACAACATCCTTTGATCTGGATGCCACACCTTTACTTATGAGATGTACCACTCGATTAAAAAAGTTTTGCTTACTGGATTTGTGCTGGAGTTTCTGGCTGGCTACTACCTGGGAGCTGCATTGGACTTTTTTACTGGTACCATGTATAATGACTTCCTCACCACTGAGAACACATGGTGGTCAAAGCTCAGATTGCTATTGTAATGCCCCAACACTGGCCCAGTAATCAAGGAGCCTCAATCCTCACTACTGGTAACAGTGAAGGACGTACACAATGGGAGGATAGCAAATACACACACAGTAAAGTGCAATTTCTCTTAAGAGCACACAGAGATCACAGTCAGTCTGGGGCTGTTTTTTCCCTCTTTCTCCAGATCCACAATAAGACTCCCCACTGGCACAGCTATAGAAATGAGATTTCAGCTGAGTGGCCAAACTAAGACCTCCAGCACCCTATCTGTCCAACAAGTGCTTTGTGTCCCTGCCGAAGTAGCTGGCACACACACGCTTTGAGATTTGATTTATACACACACACACACACACACACACACACACACACACACACACACACACACACACACACACACACACACACCTGGAAAAGACTGGCACAGCTTTACTAGTTATGCCCCCTTCTGCTCAGACTATAAGGTAGTTTAGACTGCCACCATCCACTCATTACCAGCTGCTTTAAGGCCCGTAACAAAGGGTGTCCAATCTTACTGTGTAATGCTACTGTTAATCCAAATGGTAGTTTGACCAAGAGCAAGGCTATTAGGAGTGGCCTATACAGTGTCACCAAATAAATATGCAAGTACGCTAAGAGCTTAAAATATGTCTCACAAATATCAGCCACGATGACAGATTTAAATATATTTAAGTATAAATAATAAAAGAACAAGAAAATACTCATTAAATAATCACAGTAACTTCAGAGTTCAAAATCACAGGAAATATTTAAAACAACATTGCAGGACAGTCTCAAATAAATAAAGAAAACATCTAAGTTATACTTTACTATATTCCTAACTGCATCTAAGAGAAATTACTGTACCCTAGACTTACTCATAGCAACGCAAGACAGATGTGGTGAGTCGGTTTCCCAGCTGATGCTGTTAGGTCAAAAGACAAAATACAAAATGTACAGTCTTATTACAAAGAATTGTAGTAGGATGATGCTCTGAAGAGCTTATTCTCGGTAAAAAAGTATATATTTTGTTCTAAATAAGTTGAGTACAAGATTTTTGTCACTGAACTATTGAAGGAAAAGGATATCTGAATGAAGTTCTGAGAGGGACTGATATGAGGGGAATAATGCCACGTCATCAAGGCTGGAGCCTTGCAGAACATCTTTTTTTTTTAAAGTTTTCCGATAAAGAGAAAGAAGACTGGACTTTGAAAGTGAAGTGGCAGTTTGAAAGATAAGTTTGGAATTAGGGAAGGCATCAGGGCCAATGCCTATTGTAAGTATGCGATGTAAGAGAACAGTGTCCCAGTAGACGTGGTCAGTGTCTTGGTAAGTTCAATAAAATGATACATGTACTTTGTTTATACCTTTTGTGCTTCCATATAGGAGTCGATATGCTGTTATTGTTCTGTGGCCTGACAAGAAGCCATGTTGCTGGTGCGAGAAAAGATTATAGATGCTGATGTATTGTGAGGAATGAGTGCAGATGAATTAATTTATCTACAGTTTTTCCTAGGGTGAGGTAAATGGAGATTTCGGACTTGTGTGAAACTTTGGTGGGGTTGAGTTGTTTTGGAAGTGGATTTATTGTAGCACTTTTCCAGATATTTAGGACTCTGTTTTATGCTAATCGCAGCTTGCATATACGTTGGAAGGGTGCTGTGATTTAATCCCTGTAGTAATAAATAAACCTGTGATGTAGGTCATCCAAGCTGCAGAGTGGATGGGGCTGTCAATACATATTGCTCAAGCAGTGAGTCAGTGTCTGTGGTTTTAATGTGTTTAATGTAAATCAGAGAACTGTAGGGGGACAGTCAGGATTACAGGTAATGAGATGTGATGATGTTAGAGACTGTAGGGAGGATGCTGCAATCTGTGAGGAAGTCGGAGGGGGTAAATTTAATTGTACAATACTGATATGTTGTTGGAGTGTTCCTAACAGTTGGTCAATTGACTTCTTTTAAAAACTGTTTAGGGGTTTTTGACAGAGGAACTCTCCTCTGATTTCATGAGTTGACATTTATGCCACTTTACAGCTTATAGCTGTTTAAGTCAATCAGAGTGCAATCTTCCTTTCAAAACTAAATTGGAAACATGGCAGCACTAAATTTCTTAAGACATTTTATTATTCCTAGCCACATTAAAGACAATTACTGGTGATGGCACAGCTATATAGTTTAGACACAATTCCATTACAGTTCTTGCACACAAATATTTCATTCTAAATGCATTCATATCTGTACAACTATGACTCTCTTCTAAACTCGCTGCACATAAAAGAGGTTTTAAACAATGATATTCTAAAATATCTGCCAGCAATAGATCTCCCTTTGGGGACAGTGACGTCCTCACAAATTATCACATTAATAACAACATCCTAAGCATGCAATCAGTCGTGAGGGACTTGGTCACCCAGGTTGATAGCAACCTGACGTTTGACCACCATGTTGCTTACATTGTACGGAAATCTATCTACATGGCCCACCTTATAAGTAAGGATATCTCATCCAGGGACAAGGAGATCAAAATATCTCTGTATTCTTCCCTTATAAGGCCCATTATTGAGTACAATGCCCCTTTCGGCATGCACCTCGCAAAGCACATGCAGCAGCTGTTGACACCGCAGAAGTTCCTCACCAGGAGAATCCAGGGCCTCAATCATGTACCCTATACAGACAGGCCAAAAGCCCTGTCTTTCTACTCAGTCTCCTACAGACTCCTCAGAGGTGACCTCTGTCTGCCATACAAAGCAATCTCAGACCCTGACTTGATGGGAATGCTGCATATCCACAAGTCAAGCTCCACTCGAGTAACCCTCATGTGTGACCTCAACCTGGTCTGTGACATCACTAGGACTTGTTGGTGGGATAGATTTGTGTTCCAGAGCCTCCCCCTTTTGTGGAACAGACTCCCTCTCCATGTCAAGCAGAATACCTCATTAACCCTTTTTAAGTGCAACCTGGATAACTGATGGGAAACAGAAAATATACCCCTGGGATTCCACCTATGTCCCTGCTGGACAGGGGTATCGGGTGCTGACTTATCAGAACATGGCTTAAATTCTTAGCAGGGCTTGTAAGGGCCTCAAGACCAATAGCCTAGTAACTTCCTATGATCCTATGAATGGCCCAATCATGTGCTCCAGTTAACTTAATTAATCCTAAACACTTACAGGTTGTGCAAAACAGAGCAAAAGTGAACCAACAAACCCTTTACATTAACATATTTTCTATGATTGATAGCCTCAGAATTCCTTGCTGTTGATCATATTTT
This sequence comes from Protopterus annectens, assembly GCF_019279795.1. Taxonomy (NCBI): domain Eukaryota; kingdom Metazoa; phylum Chordata; order Ceratodontiformes; family Protopteridae; genus Protopterus; species Protopterus annectens. The sequence goes on from NC_056745.1 coordinate 41,054,179, forward strand.
AAATTATCAAGTTTCATTCACTCCCTCTCACCTTCAACAATCCCCCAAGTAATACCCTCAAACATAACCCCTTCAGCTATAACTAGGGAGCATGTATTGGCTGCACTCACTAAAGCCAAGAACATGGCCTCAGAGGTCCCTGATAACATCTCAGATTGTCTTCTGAACAATCTAAATAAGACTTATCAGGACTCCTAGAGTCACTATTTAACTAGTGTTTTACAACAGGCTTTGGACCACATAAATGGGGGACTGTAATGGTCATCCATCTTCATAAAGGGAGGACCTTCAACAGATCCTGGAAACTACAGACCCATTAGTCTGTCTGACTAATTTTATTTGCAAAACCACAGAAAGAATTATCATGGAAATTATAAGCAAGGACATAGGAGACCTCCAGACACTGGATCCATCCCAGTTTGGATTTCTCAAAAGAAGGTCATGCTTACTGAATCTGGTGGACTTCTTTGAAAAGGTCACTAAAGCAATGGATGAGGGGAAAACTGTGCATACTGCCTACCTAGATATGGCTAAGACATTTGATACAATACCCCACTCAGGCATCGCCAACAAATTTACAGAACTAGGTATAACATGCTGGATAGCTAGGTGGCGCACTGGCTCATTGATAGGTCCATCATGACCATGCCCAGGGGGGAGCACAAATGGTCTCCTGTTGGATATAGATGGAGACTCCAAGCACCACCTGACCTGCTCTCAACATACATTTGTCAGAGTTATGGGAAATTCCATTGTATGTGTTACATAAGACCATTGTACTGCCAGACTCCATTGCAGAGCCCTCATGTGATTCCTGGCTAGTGGGATCAAACTGATGGAAGCTGTTATGTAACCCAACAGCTTCAGAAGTAGAGAGGCTGAAGTCATTTTTTTAAGAAAGCAAACAGACTGCCTAAGATCAAAGACTCGAAATTCCTGATACTGGAAGTTTGGCAATCTGAGAAATGGCATCTAAGTGGCGACCTTTAAATTCTAGTGAATGAACTGGATGGAGACTTGACTTCTGGTAATTGATGTAATCCCCAAGGAACTGCATCATTGGAGTAAGGTGTCTCTTGCTCTGACTAAAGATTAATCACCAGATAAGAAAGACCTGAAATCCCTGCAGTCTGAGCCAGGCTGCTATGACTGCCATCACTTGCTGAACACCTGGAGGCAGTGGTAAGACCAATGGCAGTGCTATGAAATAGTAATGACTGATTCCCAGACGGAAGCATGGAAACCTCCTGTAATGCCTCTCTAAATTTATATGATAACAGGCCTCCTTATGGTTGACAGAACACATCCATTTGTCCTTCCTGACCAGAGGTAATACAGACTCCACCACAACCATCTGCAACTTGATCTGTTTTACAAAGGGAGTGAGCTTGCTCAAATTCAAAACTGACCTAAAGTCCCTTGTTCATCTTTGGAACAAAAAAAATCTTGAGTAGACACCAGATCCTCGTTAGCCTGGTGGGACCTCTTGGATGACCCAATTTCTCAGTAGCTTCTGAATTTCAATGGCTGCTTCCTGTCACTGACTGGGTAGAACACCTGGGAGATGTGAAATATTAAATTTGGAAACTTCAAAAAATGGAAATGAATAACCTCTGGATATGACTCTTACCACCCTCATGTCCCAAATGATTTCCTCCCAAGCATTTGCATGTAGAGCCAAATGATCTCCAACTGCCTTCATAGCAGGAAAATCAGGCAACCTTTCAGGACCACTCCATGGAAGTCATGATTCTGCAGACTGACCATGCCCCATGGGCAGCATCCATTCTGATAAACCCCCCGCCATGGGGGGATCCCTCAGGACGAGTGCCTTGAAAAGACTGTTGTGGCTTCCTGAAGAAAAGACATTCCTCCTTTGGTTCTGGGTAGCAAAACCTACTCCACTGGCAGACAGACAATGTCTTTCCATTTATCTTAATCCTGGTCAAAGTGTTTTTAACTTTCGATTCAAACAGTGAGGAGCCATCAAATGAGACATTAATAAAGGAAGCCTTGAAGCAGTCTATAGAGTCACACAGATTCATCCGAGTGTGGCAACTCAGGGCAATGCAAGTCCCAGTGGCTCAGGAGGTTCCATTGACTATAGCGGATAGTAACTTCATGGAAATGTTAGCTATCAATTGTAAGGTGAACAACTGAGTCTTCAGAGACTTCTGAGACTCTCTCCCCTTGAAGCCTGGTCAAATGGGCTAAATAATTTAGTACCCTCAGTGTGAATGTAATTGAGGTATAAAAGAGCTCCCCTAAATGGATTAACATCTGAGATTTCCTATTTGGGGGAAGGACCTCCTTAATGGCTGCCGCTGACACCACGATAGCATTCACAGCTAGACCCTTACTCCAGTGTACCTGGTCTTTTGGAGGGGCAAATATCTTAACAGGTTTCTTGGAAACTGGTTCCACCATATGGGACTCCTTCCACTCCCTTCAAAACACCAGGCTGATCAGTGCATCCAGAGGTGTAAGCCACCCAGGCCATGGATGGGCCCACCCTGAAGGCCTCCAAAAATATTGGCTCCTCTGAACAACGGGCTTCAGCAGTCAATCCTCTGTGCTGATGAAGAAGCTCCAAAAGATCACCAAAGGAGGCATCACCACAGGAAGATTTGTGGACCTCTCTCCTTCACTGAGGTCAGTATTCTCCATCAGGAATTCCTCAAGGGAGTCCAGGTACTTCCTCTTGCACCACCTCTTACCTGAGACTTCTTGCTCAGGAGATTCAGGGGGTGAAAGGGGACAATGCAGGGGACTCCTGCATGAGCAGGAGACTGGGAGTGAACCAGGGTGGGCTGGCTGGGAATAGACTGAGGAACAATCACAGGCACTGATGTAAGAAAAGGGGGACACTGATTGTACTCGACCATTCCTTCTCCTGGGAGGCTTTGCATTACTTCACAGAGTATAAATATGTTGTTTTCTGAACAAAAAAAGACAGATGTTGGTTGCTTCCAAACAGTGCTACAAATTAGGAAGAAATTAATGTAATTGCATCTTCACTCACCTTTGTAGCTGCCTGAGCGCCAGATCAAGCTCTAGAATATTGACAGATAGGTACACTCTGGTCATACAAACTAACATTGCTTCCTTCTTAACAACTGGGAGATGTGCCAACAAAAAAAACCTGCCTCACAAACTAGTCCTTACTATCCCAGTGAATGGAGATGTAAGTTTGCTTAAAATGAAAGCGCCGTGCATGATAAAGGCTCTGGTTACATAACAAAATAAATGAGGCACGTTGAAATGACTACAGCTGTCTACTAGTGATCCAAGGAAAATGTTTACTTAGCGGCATTAACTCTGATCACACTGCATAGAAACTGCCCTTCGGGTCAGCTGTCAGAATACATAGCCTATCCTGCTACACTGTTCCTCATTATTCTTTTCCTGTTGGGTTGTAACAGAACCTTGGTTCTGTTTCATTCTACCTCACAAAGCAATTCATTGCTTTAAGGCTTCTTTGTTGTCAGAGCAGAACAATTCACATTGGCATGTTCAGTGAAAAATGACAAATAAGAGACGGATTTACTAATGCATCATTATGGATTAAATGTAGAAATATGTATGGCGGCTGAATAAATGAAGATGCACAATGTTCTAATTATGTTCTCACAAACTATCTGTATATCATGAATATTATTTCCCTAACGTTGCTATCTCTATAAACTTTTTACTAGTTTAATAACCTGAACATTTTTCAGCTCGGAACGATATAAAAAAGCAGCCTAGATACAAATATTATTAAAGTGTTAATGAAATGGAAATATTAAATAGGGCCCAATGCTGGAATAAAGAAAGATAAATGGCAGTGTACTTTATACAATACATTATTTGCTCATAAACGCTGGAACTTGTTTCCCTGTGCTATATTTAATGAGAGCATTTATCCTGAGTGGCAATATTTAGGGCAGAGTTATGTAGTTAACCTGAACCATGATATTCACCACTGATTTGCGATGGCCCCTGCTATTTATCTTCAGACTGTACAGACTAACTGCAGAAACTGTATTTATTAATCTTTAACAATATTAATTCCTGCTGGAGTATGGCAGGCATTCAGCCTTCAGGCATCTGTGGGAGCTGAAATATATCAACCCTTTAAGGAGTAATAATCCACTTTGAGTTTTGTCTTCCTGCATGTAATAGGTAGAGCAGTTCAGAATCTAGATCAGCTAGGGAACTCAAAATGATAATCTAGCCCTGCTCAATACTAGATTAAAGTAAAGCTGTCTCATTACAAAGAGAAAGGTACAAGTGTTCATCTCTAACTTTCATCACACTCATGGCTACTGCCTTTAATTAGTGAAAAAGTACTATAAACAGATATTAAAAAAATTAGAAAAAAATAACTGTCTTTTAATATCATATGTTAAATACCTGAGAATCTCCTAAAAAACAAGGTAGCAAACTAAATGAAGTTAAAATTCATGATGTCTCCTTGACAACTATGAGAAGTTCTTTTTCTCATTCTCTGATTACCAGTTTAATCAAAATATTATTGAGGCATTCGGTGTTTAGAAGTAAATAAGTTCATAGGTAAATTAAACTAATTCTGGATTTGATGCCAGTCCTTTACAGGATGCACATATACACACGAACGCATGCCATGCTTATCTATGGACAATTTGGGGATGTGGGAGGTAACCCACCTAGCAAAGGAAGACCACGCACATTTTACACAGAAGACACCCCTGCTGAGAACCGAAGAGAAGAAGCAAGTATTGTCAGACAGCAATACTAACTGCTACATCTGTGCGCCACCTAAGTGTGAGAAAATCCTCTTCCAAAATTATTTTCTTTATGGCATATCCAAGTCACTGAATCAGTTTATGATGCATCAAAATCAATGTCAGTGCCCTGTGCCTTTGCCTGCCATAATGTGAGAGTGGAATAATCATTCAGCCATTTCAACAGAGCTGACTATTCACATTCCAGTATTCTGCACACTAAACATTCAATTTTATACAAACAATTCAAAAATTAGTACTGTATATTGTTTTTTGTGTATGTTTTCGACACTGTGTATATTATAAATATCTTGGATTTTCAAAGAAATTTGTATTTGTCCTTTCAAGGGTAGACTATTTTTAATTCTACATTACATTTAGATAGATAGATAGGCAGAGCCAGGAATTAAAAATATTTATAATTATTTTATGTTATTTTTCTTTCATTGTGAATTAATAGCATCTATATGGACGACAAATGACAATTTAAATTTTAGAATATCACCATAAAAAGGTTATAGACAATAAATACGATTATGTTGAGGCAATAAACTTTTTTTCTATTAGAAAAGAATTATCCTGCAAATATACTATAAAAAAGTTTGATAGAGTAACTTCAGCCAAATATCTGCAGGTTGCATTGGCATAAACTATGACTATGTGCGAACTCATAACAAGCCACTGCTCATGAATTATGCAAAAATAAATGCATGTAACTCACTGCAAATAACGATCTGCAACTTTTACTTACAAGTCCTACAGCTGAGTGAATATGGCAGGTATTGTTACATTCCCTAAGACCAGCTGAGATAACGGGTGTAGCTGAGTGCTTTATTAATAAGCTACTAAATCCCTGTATTTTTATATGTGAAATAAGACATGTTAACATGTGATAACACTGACAAATGTGCACATTAAGAAGCAGAATGCTATTTTCCTTAGATATATGCTTAGCTCACCGCTACCAGCACCCATCTATGTCTTACCTGTTCTTACTGTAGCTGATGTTTACTTGGAAGTGCACTGCTTATAAGCGGTTTGTGTCAAAGTATAATTAGTTTAATTTTTATCAGGTACTACAGGTGAAATAAATGGCTTTATATATGCATGCCAGTTGATCAACAGTCTTAAAAAGTTACAGCTGTTAAAAAGGAATTCAGAAGTATCTGCAGTCTCAAGTCCTGAGTTCAAGACTTGGCTATATTTAAATGTTCTTGCCAAAATTTCAACAAAATGTATGTCATGTCTGGTACTTTAAAAACATACCTTCACAGGACTTTTAAGTGTGTGTGATTTCTTTGCATAAGATTTCTATTCAACAATACTAACAAATCTGGTTAAAACATTAATGTTCCACAATGTAAGCTAAGATCCTCCAGCTTAAAACTGATGCAGCATTATGTTCATCACAATAATAAGTTTAATAAGAGAAGGTGCCCAAGTGCTGGTTAACAATGATGATAATCACCAGGTTCAAACCACACAAGAACTGTTGTCTGCTATACTGCAATTTTTATTTCAGGTGTACATTAGCACTGGGTAGTACAGTTGTGCCGGCAGGTAATTTTTATTTCAGGTGTATATTTGACTGGGCAGTACAGTTGTGCCAGCAGGTAGTGTTGTCACCTCACAGAAAGAGGCTCTTCAGTTTGATTCTTCCCTAAGGAGCCTTCTGTACAGAGTCTGCCTGTGTGTGTGGGGGTTTTCTCTGGGGTACTCTGACTTTCCCAACATTCCAAAGGCATGCAGTAGGTGGAGTGGACACTCTTAACTGACTGTGAGTGTGAGTATATGGTACATAAAAATGACCACAGCAAGGCTAGCCAACTTGCAGTGTGAACGTTGGCTGTAGGTGATGGTCACTGTTGATGTGACACCCTGATCCCACATACAAAATGGGAAAAGAGGGGTTGTGACAATGCGTATATTAACATTACTACTTTAAGACACATTAATTTGATATTCATAAGATTTTCATATGGCTCTCCATCTGAATGCAAACATTACTACATTTGCACTTGGTAGGGTTTCTGCATGTATAATTATTTTGCCAAATTGCAGAAGCTCTGTACATTAGATGGCGTAGTACATTGTTCCATTTCTGTGTGGTGTACACTGTCCCCTCATCAAGGTGTAGAACAATACAAAGATATGATGTGGAATTCACAAAGGGGTTCTACCGTGCTACTCTCACAGGACTGAACAATACAAAGATATGATGTGGAATTCACAAAGGGGTTCTACCGTGCTACTCTCACAGGACTGAAGCTGTTACTGTTCTGAATGTGATACGGCTTATGGTACCAATCTACCATTAAATGGGATGCCAAGGCAGAATTTTAACTGCTAACCAGCTAAGTGAATAGTAATATTTTGGGAAATACTTAACAGTCTGAAGATGACAGAAAAGTACAGAAAGACAAAAAACATCAAACCAAGTTAATGTAGAAAGTCCAAAAATAAATGCATTGACAGAGAGAGAGACAACGTATTTGTTCTATGAAGGGCATATGGGTAACATCACAAAGATCGGTTCAGTGACTAATGCAGAAAATATATTAAAAATCTGATGCAAAAAGAAACTCCACAATAAAGTAATAGATGAGTGCCATTTTCCAATTTATGAGTGCTGTTTTAAGATCATCAGCACACCCAGAAGCACCATGATTTGTTAGCAAATGCACTATTTTAACTTTAGGTTGTTTTTTGACAAAGGATCATATGTTTATATATACATACACATATATATATATATATATATATATATATATGTACACACACACACACACACACACACACACACACACACACACACACACACACACACACACACACACACACACACACTGCTATAGTAAGACTTGAATATTTAATTCAGTCCAAAAATGTTTTGGTATCTGCTGTGTATTTTGAAATTTATCTCTGCTGTAAAGTTGTTTGAGGCAAGAAGCATAACAGATTTTTTTCTGGGTCTAAAACATTGGTGCGTGTGTGTAGATGTATATAAATATATATATCTACACACACACACATATCTATATATGAAACTTTATGCATGTGTGTGCACGCAAGTGTGTGTCTGTGTGCATGTAGGGGTCTACTTCATAATGTCAAAGACTCACATACTCAAATTACATAACATCAAGGCAATAACAGGGAAAACCCGTTTACTCGAAATATTAAAATAATGAAACCTGGAACACCAAACTTTTCAACCTGCCACAAGTCCGGTCTTCACTTAACGAAACACTGCTCCCTTTCAATACAGCCGACACTAAATAAGTATCATTGGTTTTGCAGGGGGCAAGCTCCCCTGCACACCCAATGTGGGAGACTGCATCTCTCACACCCCCTCTAACTTATATATACCAACTCTGAGATCACTCTACCGTCAGAAAAGGGTAAATTTCCTGATTCTCACTGTATTGTGATCTCCATTTCAAACACTGATACATACTTGGTATAGGCTGTATTTAAATGGTGCAGTGATATACTTGGTATAGGCTATATTTAAATGGAGCAGTGATCCTTTAAGTGAAGACCAGACTTGTGGTAGCTTGAAAAGTTTGATGTTCTGGGTTACATTATTTTAAGATTTCGATTAAATGCGTTTTCACTGTTATCATCTCGGTGTTATGCAATTCGAGTATGTAGGTCTTCGACGTTATGAAGTAGACCCGTATGTACACACACACGCACACACACACACAAACACACAGACAGACAGACACACACACACACACACACACACACACACACACACACACACACACACACACACACACACACACACCACATATCTATATATACAGAGACAACATTTATGTGTGTGTGTATCCCTTACAAGAAATGGCATGTCAAAGCAGTTTCAAAAGGTTCTATCTTGACTTACAGAAAAAGGAAATTTGCTCACCAGTGGAATGAAAACCATCCAACCAAATGGTGCATAATTTTTTTAGAGGCACTGCATTGAGTGAAAGGATGTACGTTTTGGACACTATGTAAAAGAGTTAAGTAGTGTTAAAGGTTATGTCTATTTAGTAAGTATAAAAGTCAATTCATTAATAACAAAAAGTTTCATTAACATGGAGAAAGACTATGATAGGGGCCACAAAAGGTGCAGATTATGACACAAATCATTTACAACTTTGATTTTTTTTTTATTAACAACTAAATATGGAGCATACATATCTATGTAGCACAGCAGGATAAAGTAGGTACTACCTTCAGACTGACCCAGAAAATTTGGGTTCAAGTAGTGGTCTGAGCACTGAAGCATTCTGGGAGTTGTCAGTGGAAGTGATCAGCCAGTTCTGATCATTCATCTACAGGAAGGGTGGTCGAACTTCCTTAGTATGAGTGTCCCACATCAAAGGCTCCTATTCAGAACCACTGTGACTGAGGACATGTGCTTGACTTTGCCAAGCCAGTGATGATGGCCTATGCTGCCCATGTGTAAATAGGCTGCACTGTATGCCCATGTAGTGATGCAGGTGTTCACATGTCAACTGCCAGGGCAATAGTTAGTCCACTTGAAATATCCCAGTTTCTATGGGTTAGGACCAGCTGGTAGTCATTCAGTCTGGAGACAACTGGGAATCAGCCTTTAAACACAGGCAGCCTTGATCTTGAAGAGTGAAGCCAGATGAAAAGTTGTTTGTATAATGGTGTTTCCAATCCCTTAGGGCAGAAGCTATAACAAGATGTGAAAGGCTACAACCAAACTCTGTGCTTGCCTTGAGCAGTACTCATGTTAGCCTCTTCAGCCCAAGAAATTACTGAGCGGAAACAAACAAAGGAAATGGAGATCACAGTCAACAGACAGAGACGCAAAAATATACAAAAAATGTGAAACTTAGTGACTGAGGTACAAACTTCAGTTGGTGGGAAAGAGTTTGATATTACAGAATACTCATTCAGAAGACCTAAATTTGCCTGAGCTGCAAATTAATTTTAAGAAAAGCAAAGGTGTCAAGCTCACAGTCGTTAAAACAACCCAACATGTTCAACCTGACAGATAACAATCCAGGCCAGTCTGGATCTCAAAATGTGACATTTCAAATGGTTTTGTAAGCGTACCATTGGATGTATTCACTTTAAAGGCTCAGAGTATGACCGGCTATGGGGATAATCAATGTATGGTAGTAATCTGGAATGTGTGTTGTACACAGGAGGTCCATGTATGGTACTATTCTGGAATGTATGTTGCACACAGGAGGTCCATGTATGGTAGTATTCTGGAATGTATGTTGCACAAAGGAGGTCCATGTATGGTACTGTTCTGGAATGTATGTTGCACACAGGAGGTCCATGTACGGTAGTATTCTGGAATGTATGTTGCACAAAGGAGGTCCATGTATGGTACTATTCTGGAATGTATGTTGCACACAGGAGGTCCATGTATGGTACTATTCTGGAATGTATGTTGCACACAGGAGGTCCATGTATGGTACTATTCTGGAATGTATGTTGCACACAGGAGGTCCATGTATGGTAGTATTCTGGAATGTATGTTGCACACAGGAGGTCCATGTATGGTACTATTCTGGAATGTATGTTGCACACAGGAGGTCCATGTATGGTACTATTCTGGAATGTATGTTGCACACAGGAGGTCCATGTATGGTAGTATTCTGGAATGTATGTTGCACAAAGGAGGTCCATGTATGGTACTGTTCTGGAATGTATGTTGCACACAGGAGGTCCATGTATGGTAGTATTCTGGAATGTATGTTGCACAAAGGAGGTCCATGTATGGTACTATTCTGGAATGTATGTTGCACACAGGAGGTCCATGTATGGTACTATTCTGGAATGTATGTTGCACACAGGAGGTCCATATATGGTACTATTCTGGAATGTATGTTGCACACAGGAGGTCCATGTATGGTAGTATTCTGGAATGTATGTTGCACACAGGAGGTCCATGTATGGTACTATTCTGGAATGTATGTTGCACACAGGAGGTCCATGTATGGTACTATTCTGGAATGTATGTTGCACACAGGAGGTCCATGTATGGTAGTATTCTGGAATGTATGTTGCACAAAGGAGGTCCATGTATGGTACTGTTCTGGAATGTATGTTGCACACAGGAGGTCCATGTATGGTAGTATTCTGGAATGTATGTTGCACAAAGGAGGTCCATGTATGGTACTATTCTGGAATGTATGTTGCACAAACGAGGTCCATGTATGGTACTGTTCTGGAATATATGTTGTACAAAGGAGGTCCATGTACGGTAGTATTCTAGAATGTATATTGTACACAAGAGGTCCATGTATGGTAGTTTTCAGCAATGTATGTTGTACACGGGAGGTCCATGTATGGTAGTATTCTGGAATGTATGTTGTACACAGGCAGTCCATGTACAGTAGTATTTTGGAATGTATGTTGTACACAGGAGGTCCATGTATGGTAGTTTTCTGGAATGTATGTTGTACACAGGAGGTCCATGTATGGTAGTATTCTGAAATGTATGTTGTACACATGCAGTTCATGTATGGTAGTATTTTGAAATGTATGTTGTACACAGAAGGTCCATGTATGGTAGTATTCTGGAATGTATGTTGTACACAGGAGGTCCATGTATGGTAATATTCTGGAATGTATGTTGTACACAGGAGGTCCATGTATGGTAGCATTCTGGAATGTATGTTGTACACAGGAGGTCCATGTATGGTAGTATTCTGGAATGTATGTTGTACAACAGGAGGTCCATGTATGGTAGTATTCTGGAATGTATGTGGTACACATGAGGTTTGTTTTCCAGTACTGACAATGGGGTTTGCACTCCTGAAGTGCCATGCTTTAAGTGGGATGTTAAACTGAATCCCATCTACCAGAGTTAGTGATGGTTCAGAGAAAGGTTAAAGATCATGAATTTTTCTATAGTCCTGGCTCTCAATTTCTGCTAGTCATTACGAAGATTAACACATCTGCATAGAAATGGACTAATGCTTAGTGGGACTAAATCAAAAAGTAAGTAAATGAGGAACTAATTAAGTAAATATGTAATGCTAGAAATTGTAATTACAACTGTTTCTTGTTAGTAAAAGAAATGCATCCCTATGTCTTTACTTAATCATAAAGCAAAACTACTGCATTGACACATAATTGCATTAACTGACTCCCACTCTGTGCGACTGTAAAGTCCATTGTCACTGCGTATATTTGTGTGCATCTGTATGCATGAGTGTATGCAGCTCTCTACGTATGGTGGGTAGCGGGCATGCAAAGAATTTTGTAAGGGCAATACTTTACAACAGCATATAAGCGATCCTTTGAAGATGTGTCCTATGACAAATAACTTCATAATAAACTTTCTATTGTCAGTGTGTTGAAAGATAATAAAGGCTGATGTCATTCAGAATAATGTGAGCATCTAGGTTTGCGCAGCTGCTCCTAAGAATTATTTGTTGTAACAGGAAAGAATATGCTTTCATGATGAGAATGTTGTTACTAGATTTAAACTATTCTGCCAGACTCATTGGTTATATGAACTATATCTGACTCACTGGTTATATGAACTATATCTGACTCACTGGTTATATGAACTATATCTACTCATTGGTTATATGAACTATATCTGACTCACTGGTTATATGAACTATATCTGACTCACTGGTTATATGAACTATATCTGACTCATTGGTTATATGAACTATATCTGACTCACTGGTTATATGAACTATATCTGACTCATAGGTTATATGAACTATATGTGACTCACTGGTTATATGAACTATATCTGACTCATTGGTTATATGAACTATATATGACTCACTGGTTATATGAACTATATCTGACTCACTGGTTATATGAACTATATCTGACTCATTGGTTATATGAACTATATCTGACTCATTGGCTATATGAACTATATCTGACTCACTGGTTATATGAACTATATCTGACTCATTGGTTATATGAACTATATCTGACTCACTGGTTATATGAACTATATCTGACTCACTGGTTATATGAACTATATCTGACTCACTGGTTATATGAACTATATCTGACTCACTGGTTATATGAACTATATCTGACTCATTGGTTATATGAACTATATCTGACTCACTGGTTATATGAACTATATCTGACTCACTGGTTATATGAACTATATCTGACTCACTGGTTATATGAACTATATATGACTCACTGGTTATATGAACTATATCTGACTCACTGGTTATATGAACTATATCTGACTCATTGGTTATATGAACTATATCTGACTCACTGGTTATATGAACTATATCTGACTCACTGGTTATATGAACTATATATGACTCACTGGTTATATGAACTATATCTGACTCACTGGTTATATGAACTATATCTGACTCACTGGTTATATGAACTATATCTGACTCATTGGTTATATGAACTATATCTGACTCACTGGTTATATGAACTATATCTGACTCATTGGTTATATGAACTATATCTGACTCACTGGTTATATGAACTATATCTGACTCACTGGTTATATGAACTATATCTGACTCATTGGTTATATGAACTATATCTGACTCACTGGTTATATGAACTTCACTGATTTTGTTTTCCCTGTTTCTTTTGGTGGAGCAAAACTGTATTTAAAGATGAGGTACTTACGTATTATTGCAACCACATTTTTGCCCTAATGCTGGTTGCTTCTCCTTGGTGTCAACTGGGACCAATGAAGTATGACAAAACCTTAGAGACATGTTTTCTTTAATGTGTTATTGTTTTTAGGATGTCTTTTCACTTCAATGGCTGAAAAAATAAGGTTTGAAAAATAGGTTTCCCCATTTACTGCCAGCATCTCAAGATGTCAGTTAAGCAAGTCCCCCATTCCACTTAAAACGCGTTCCACGTTCCTTTTTCTCAGCCTTTGCATTGAGAACGGAAAGCATCAGGAAAGAAAAGCAAAGCAGTGCCCCGTCTAACTTCTTAAAAAAGTAATCGGGAAGGGGAGACTGTTAAAACACGATCATGATGGTAGGTTTTTAACATGAGTAAGGGTTTGCACATGTTAGGATTTGTGGCTAGTGTGCTCAAAAGCAGCTAATTCACTGGAAGTGTGTGTGTGTGTGTGTGTGTGTGTGTGTGTGTGTGTGTGTGTGTGTGTGTGTGTGTGTGTGTGTGTGTGTGTGTGTGTTTCTAACATCGTACACTATGACTGCCCAAACTCCATTCAGGCCAAAGTACGTATATACAGACAGCCCCTGTGATCGCTCGCTGAATTCAATGCTTGATGTCTTTCAAGCACACTAGCCACAAATCCTCAAATTTGAACCCTTACTCATTTTAAAAAGCCACCACCAACATCCCAGAAGAGTTTTTTTACAGTCTACCCTTCCTGATTACACTTCCTTGTTGTTTGAGTAAAAGAGAAGAAAGTTCAGCACGTCGGAAAATGTGGTTGCGATAATATGTAAGTACCCATTACCAAAGATGACTAGTCCTAAAAATTCACAATATGGATCATCTTTAAAGAAAGTCTTCTAGCAAAGTATATCTTCCCTTCAATAACTCTCCATGAATATGGAAGATTTTCAGTTAGGAATGGAAAATTATCAACAAAATTTTTAGTAGAATGACCTTTCAAAAGGTTTAGTTCATCAGCCTGGTCAGGAAATTAAGGACATGGACTCTCCTTTACAGGATAATGATAAACTAAAAGTGGTGGAACTCTGAATTTCTCCTTAAAATATTTTGTCAATAGTAAAAAATGAAAATTTGGAAATCAAAATATAGAAAATTAACTTAAGAGTCTGTAAATTAAATGAGAAAATGGAAGGAGATAATATGGCAAAATTTTAACAGCTTAAATACACAATGTGTTAAGTTATGGGAGAGCTTTTCATTTTGTACGGAAAAAGCATGAAGATCTTATTAAAAGTCCAGCAAATCCTAATGTTTCACCTATATATATAATTGTTAAATTCTTCTCTTATACAGTCACAGAACTGGTATATAAGTTGCCTGTAACAGTGCTCCAAACAAAGCTGGTAACTGATTAATTAGATATCATAATGCCTTCTCATCTAATACTAGTGAAAGCAAAAGCATAAGAGCCTTTAATAAAATGATATCGAGACAATGGCCTGGAGTTAGAATTTCATTAAGAGACAATCTGAATCAAAGAACTAGAGATCTGGTACTGCAGATTAAAAAAAAGCTTCCTGATAAAAAGAAGGACCAAGTTTGATATCCTTATTTTTATTTCTGGTTAGGTTTAAAAAGATGCATTTTTTAATTTGTTTTAATTGTTTAATATATAACATTGTATCTTATTCATTCATGAACTAAGGGATTTATTTTTATCACTGTACATATATTAGGGCAGATTCTGAAAAAAGTTGTAGACAGTGCAGCACGCTGAAGGAACATGTCACTGCATCAAATAGAAGACGCAATTTCATAATGTAAACTAAAATACGACCAAATAATTATCTATTCAGCAATGGATAATTATGGACTCCGTACACACCTGCTGGATTCCAAAATACAGTAGGTGCTCCCAACACAACTTAAGTGCGATAAAGTACTTTGCCAACAACTTTAAGAAAGCACTCAGCAGAGGCCATATGTGGTTAATCTTAATGCCAGTATACTCCACAAATTTGTAGAGAATCCTGTGGAATCTACAAACATTTGTAAAAAATGCAACTGGCATTTAATGAACTACAGTAAGCTGCAGTATTGCAAGCCATACTAGAGGATGACATGCATCCCAAAAGGCAGCAAGCTAGGCACCAAGTCAGCCTACAGTTAAGCCAGCTCTCTGACTTGGAAATAACAGACAGATACAGATAAGACTGGGAGCTGGTGCAGACTGAGTGCAGGACATGTGCACCCCATATGTATACTCATAGTCTGTGGGGTAACCCAATACCTATGGAAACAAAAGTGTCTCTGAGTCTTGGTATACAGGCCTCTCATTCATTTCAGTGGCATATGGAAGACACTGTAGTATTGTCCCAGAGAGCTGCTAGTCGCATCCTCCTGCATTTCCTGGCAGCACTATGAACCAATGTGGATGATTACATCCACTTCCCAAAATAGTCTTAGAGCACAGAACTGGCCTGCAACAGTTCAATGCCACAGCCAACTCCCCCCCCCCAGTCTTAGGGGCAATAGACTGCACCCACATCCCAATTAAAACCCCAGCTGTACTTGATGCTGAAGAGTACATCAGCAGAAAGGGATGGTCATCACTCAATTGTCAGGTGGTACGCTCAGCCAGATCTGAGGGCCACTTTCCAACAGAAAGGGATGGTCATCACTCAATTGTCAGGTGGTACGCTCAGCCTGATCTGAGGGCCACTTTCCAACAGAAAGGGATGGTCATCACTCAATTGTCAGGTGGTATGCTCAGCCTGATCTGAGGGCCACTTCCCAACAGAAAGGGATGGTCATCACTCAATTGTCAGCTGGTATGCTCAGCCTGATCTGAGGGCCACTTTCCAACACGGTGAAATACCTGAGGGACTACTACTCGATAAGCACAGGACCACAGCAATGACCAAACCAGAATCCACACCTATCATTATTAAGTACGAAGACAACATATGCGTTATTTCCTTCCTAGAAACAGGTGACTGTGGTTATCCACTGAAGCCTTCGTTAATAACACCATACAGAGCCCCGTCAACCCCTGCCAAGGATGCATACAACATAGCATACACCACAAGACAAAACACCACTGAGCATGTGTTTGGCATGCTGAAAGCAAGATTTGGATGTCTGAACATATCTGGGGGTACACTCCAATACACACCAGAAAAAGCATCACAGATGGTTATCATGTGTGCTATGCTACACAACATGATTACAGCAAAACGTGGTGGCTTGTCAACCGCATGTGTGGGAGACCTACCCCAAAACCTCCAGGTGTCTGATGACATATCACAGCTGTCACAGGATGATCTGGAGGACAATGGGGTGAGAAAAAATAGGCATGGGTGACAGACGATGTGGTCATATGTCCAAGCTCAGGCAACATGACAGCATCTGACACACACCTTTGAGTCATGACAGTTAACGCATACAGAAGGATAAATACTAAACAGTGACATCAAGGTGTTGCCCTACAACAGCAGTACAGAGTATGACTAATAGGAAGAACCCATTAGCTGCCAACATTGAACATAATACATGAAAGAAGCACGAGGTATGCCAGTAAGAACACACATACAACATTCAGGGGAAACATCAATGCAGGAAGTCTCTCTGCAGAGCAAATCAATAAAGACCACCACACAGGCAAATGTGTGGGATGCAGAAAGTGTGACAACAGAAGATGTCATTTGACAGATAGCATGTCATCTTACAGATAAATAGCATGTAACATTAACCATAAAACAGCTAACATAAGAAATCTAGGTCCATGAATTACTGGAGAATGTATCATCACAAATATACCCCAAAATTCTGTACACTAACATTAATGCATCACACATACCACTGAACAATGTGTCATAGTGAAGTGCAACACAAAAATTCCTACAGCAGCATGAGTAATTACAAACATCCCAACAACTGACAGGAAAAAACATAAGCACAAAGAAGCATCACATCCCATGCCTGATATGGATTGTCATACAGAACGCAATACACTCAAAAAGAAAATGATAGCCAAGCAGGATTCCAACACACTAATAACCACCAATCTAGAATCCAACTGGTAACCCTTTCAAATGGAATCAGCAACAAAGTAATAGCACAGCAAACCGTTTGTTTAGCATAACACATCCACACACTGAAGAATCAAAAATCAGTTCAGCACAATACAAAAACCTCGCATTTTCTTCCCTACCGAAGGCAGAACTTCATCAGAACTACTGGCATACCATAACAAATTCAACTATATATGCAGTTCAATTAATCTATTAAAAACTGAAAGCAGTAAACTGAAACCACTAATCAAAAAAGTCACTGTCAACTGAACTGGCTATCGTAAAATAAAGTCAAATTGAAAAAATTAAATATCCTTTCATTAAAATGCGGTATAGTGAGAAAAATACAAAAATTTAAAAAATACAAAAGTTAAAAAAAGTTAGAAAAGTTGAAACGGGGGGGGGGGGTTGTGAAGTGGAACAAGTTATCATACAGGCAAGTAAATAAACACAGTATAATGCTATATATAACAAATGTTTTGTTAACCAGTGTGGTATAATAAAAACATATAAATATATATATATATATATATATATATATATATATATATATATATATATATATATATATATATATATATATATATAGGTCTAGCACTATTCACTGAAAGCATATTTCACTGAAACACATTTGACTGTGCACAATTCACTTAAAGCTCAATTCACTGAAAACACATTTCACTGAAAGCCATATATGTCATTTTCCCCACTGTAGTGCAACCCTGGAGTTAGAATATATAGTAATGGGGGTGTGGGGGGCATAGCCCCCACCTATTTTAAATATTTTGAACTATACACATGGATATTTGCAATTTCAATAAATTACTCTTTTGTAAACTTAATATATATATATCCAAACTATGTAGGGGGCTACACCCCTCACACCCCCCAATGTGGGGGGTTGTGCCCCCCACACACCCCCTATATATATATATATATATATATATATATATATATATATATATATATATATATATATACTAACTCCAGGGTCACACTACAGTGGGGAAAAGGCCATATATAACTTTCAGTGAAATGTGTTTCAGTGAACTGAGTTTTCAGTGAATTGTGCTTTCAGTGATTTGTGCACAGTCATTTGACTTTCAGTGAAATGTGCTCTTAGTGAATAGTCCTAGACCCATATATATCTATCTATATATATATATATATATATATATATATATATATATATATATGTGTATGTATGTATTTATATCCTCTTCAAAATGTCAAATCACCAGAATATTGAATCCAACTTCATCGAGACGACTTCGCCAAATCTTCACATCATCAAACTCCAGGAACAACGAAAACTAACCCCGGGTAAACAACCACTTGATCACCAGGACAAAACAAACAGCAAAACAAGGAAACCCAGCAAGTGGGGGGGGCTCTACCCCCCCAACTAAATATACCAACTCCGAGATTGCACTATAGTGGAGAAAGGGTAAGGCTCACCATGGTGACAAGTTCTTTTATATATATATATATATATATATATATATATATATATATATATATATGTATATATATGTACCAACACCCTTAAAAGTAAACATACATATGTAAAAATTCTGTGCGGAGTCTGCATGTCTTCCTTGTGGTCGCTTGGGTTTCCTCTGGGTGCTCTGGTTTTCTTCCACATCCAAAAGACATGCTGTAGGTGGTTTGGATACTCTAAATTGGCCCTAGGCGTGAGTGCGTGTGTGTGCCTTCTGTGGAGGCTTGGGTGCCAGGCTGGCAACTCGACACCATAAAACTCCAATGCCGATCATGAGCAGACAAGGAAATCCGCTGTGGCGACCCCTAACCAGGAAAAGCTGAAAGAAGAAGAAGAATGTAATTAAGGTCAGAAATGTATAAATTAACAAACTATACTCTGGGACCTAATTAAAACTTAGTTGCCCTCAATTTTAAAACTGGAACAATAGGGACATTTTTGTTTATACCCGGGGGTGGGTGGCATTCAGTTTTAATTGCCGGTATAATTCTTTGTACTCCATTCTTGTTTCCCATGTCCCCCCTCTGGGATTAAGAAGAATAATATCTAACATTCCAAACATCAATGTTTTAAAATTTGTAAAGACAGTAGAGTACTTATGTAGTGTATTATTGATATTGTGATGCTCAATATCGTAAAAATGCTAGTAAATGTGTTTCTTTACTTGCCTCTCTGTTTTGCCAATTTAAAAAGCAGAGCAAGAGTTACATTTTGTAATGTACACTAAACCACTGCTATTGCAATTTCCATATTTCAAAATCAACTTGTATTTACCCTGGTCTTACAACTGTATCTTGAGGTCTTCCAAGATATACTTACACTAACCACACAAACCACACCTTTCTGCACCTTTCTTGTTGGAATCAAGACTTTTTACCTGACTGTTCTAATATCTTTTTAAAATTACATAGTCTTGTGTACAAAATGATAGGAATCTCCTAATAAGTTGTATAATTCATTGTTCACCCTAAAAATCAATTTTTTGCAACTTTTTTGTCTAACCTTTTGCAAACCTATACTGTAAGGAAGAATAAAGGCTCTTTCATGACCAGAAGTGGTAGCAGGTCTATCTTTATTCCTTGTGGTTAAAGTTCACCCTAAAAGGGGCATATGTTTCAACCCCCACCAATTTAAAATCTCTGTCTTTATGGATCTAATAGAAGGTTGAAGGTGGTCTGTCTCTAAAAACATGTTTTCCAAAAAAATCAGCTTCTTTAATAAATCTATCTTTTGTGGAAGTCATCCTGTCAACCCTAACAAATTGACCCATCAAGGATTAAGATATATTTCCCTCCACTAATTACCTGTAATATATTTGTTGAATCTTTCACCCTACGCTGTTTTTACCTTTATACTGTATGTTTTGTGGTGGTGGTGCTGCGGTAGTGTTGTCGCCTCACAGTTAGATGTTGCCCATTCGATTCTCAGTCTTCTGTGTGGTGACATGCGTGAATGGGCATTCCTTCGTTGAAGGTTGTGCGTTAGGCCTGGCAAGCCAGTACGTCAAAATCTACTGCCAATCATTAGCGGACCGGAGTTCCGCTGTGGCGACCCCTAACCGGGAAAAGCCGAAAGAAACAAACTGTATTGTTTTATCATTTTGAATATTGCCTTATATGCTTTACGTATCACTCTTTTCCAGTCTGCCATGTTTGTGCTGGCCTCAGTTATAACATTTACTATTTGTGGCTTGACATCATTACAATCCGATCACTGCATATCTTTCTTGAGCTATGATATTACTAGACCTATCTATGCAAGCTGATCTGATTTGAGTAAGCAAACAATCTGTTAAACTTCATCCCATTTTATTATCTCATCTCTTTTAATCAAGTGATCCCAAATTTCTGTTCTTTGTTCTTTCTTCTCCAAATACTTATGGCATTCTCTTCTGTTCCTTTCTTTCTTTTTCTCATATATACACTATAACCTTTTTTGCAAGGTATAACTTCCTTTAACATAACTTGTTTAATACTTTTAAGTATATAAGGCTGCACATAATGTTCTTTATATTCATTTTCTATATCTGCCCAACTGCCCATGCATGATTTTGTTGTTACCTGTCATGTGTTCCTATTTGAACATATATTCCATAACACGGATCAACTACATTAATCTTAGTTGTGTAGCTGGACAGTATTCCTTCAGATCTGGAAGTCCCAAACCACCAGGATCTTTTGTCAGTGTTAGTTTTTCCACTATACTCTTTCCCTTTTCTTATCCCACAGAAGCTCATCAATTTCTTTAGTTTTTTTCCATATTCTTCTATACCTGGTCTCTCAATTGATACATATAACCATAACCTACATAAAAACAGCAAGACCAAAACATGTTAAGCACTTGTATTTTATTATCAATATCCATAAAAAACAGTTTCCATAGTCTTGTCTTATCTTATCATTTTTTTTGAGTAATTTCTTCCAACATTTTCTTAGCGGCTTGCTTCATCACATTCTATTTCAATCAAATTCCTAAATATCTACTCCTGTCATGACTCCATAAAAAGAAGAAACTCTGTACTACAGCCTTTATTTTTTACTTTATTTACTTTATATCCTGCTATATTATTAAAATATTTCAATTTGTCAAGTATACATTTTCTGTCATGTTCTGGATTGGCAACATATATTATATCATCTGCAAAAATGGCTGTTTTCTCATTAGTATTTTTCCATTTATATCCAATTACGTTTGATCACCTTATGTCATTTACAGACATTTTTTATTATAATGTTCATTTATTTCCTTCAAGCTAACCACTGACTATATATTACACCTGATTTGAATTTATTTATCTATTATATTTTTATGTATTTATCTGACATTTGTTTACTGGGAAAATCCAGTTGGGTGGATGCCCATTTTCAGCGAAGGCCCCGGGAGAAAAGCTCTAGAGACAATTAGCATAGTACATTAGCTTATTACAAAGCAACAATGAAAGTTTTCACATACAAGAAAGAATATACAATAACGGATAGAACATCATTTTTATATATCAGATGAAATATACTTGCAAATTAATTACAGACATTAGAAATTACTAAGGAGACAATATAAATGAGACAAGTGGTCATTACAATTATATGACTCAGATCAGTATGATTCTGCTTGATAGTTAAATAATTTTTGTTTATTATAACGCACTTAGTATACATATCTTATAGTACAGGGTTGTGGGGGGGAATTACAGGTGAGGGATAGTAGGAGGGTGACACGTATGTGTTTATTAGTAAAGTATAGGGTATGGATACAGGAGAAGCAAAAGAGAGAAAGAAAAGTTAGGCGACTGCATAGTGATAATAGTAGTGTCAAGTATAGGTAAAAGAGGCAAGAAATTATCACTGGTATAAAATATAATAGCAAGCTGGGGGATAATGTTGCTATAGTTACAAATTAAGGAGCTATTTCATTAATGTGGTGTAGAACATGAGCACAGCCATTTATTTTTTAGATAGATTTTAAGTGTGTGTCTGTAAAGGATTTGAGGAGTGTGTCTGTCCTTACAGATGTCATATTGTTCCATATTTTAGCTATGGAGTGAGAACACCATGTGATTTAGTTGGTTTATAGATGGTTTAGAATGTTTTTTGAAAGCTCTTTGGCATTTTATGTTAAAGCTTAAATGTTGTAATTTATTCAGAGTTGACATAGCAATATTTTTAGTACAATAATGGGGTTAAAGGACATGTGTCACTTTTGCGCACATAGGTTCATATGTCACTTTTGCACACATAGGTTCATAGGTTCATAGGGTTAGAGGATGTGTCACTTTTGCACACATAGGTTCATAGGTGCATAGGGTTAGAGGACATGTGTCACTTTTACACACATAGGTTCATAGATGCATAGGGTTAGAGGACATGTGTCACTTTTGCACACATAGGTTCATAGGTGCATAGGGTTAGAGGACGTGTCACTTTTGTGCACATAGGTTCAAAGGTACATAGGGTTAGAGGACATGTGTCACTTTTGCACACATAGGTTCATAGGTGCATAGGGTTAGAGAACGTGTCACTCTTGCACACATAGGTTCATAGGTGCATAGGGTTAGAGGACATGTGTCACTTTTGCATACAAAGGTTCATAGGTGCATAGGGTTAGAAGACATGTCACTTTTACACACATAGGTTCACAGGTGCATAGGGTTAGAGGACATGTGTCACTTTTGCACACACAGGTTCCCAGGTGCATAGGGTTAGAGGACATGCATCACCTTTGCACACAGTAGGTTCATAGGTGCATAGGGTTAGAGGACATGTGTCACTTTTGTTCACATAGGTTCATAGGTGCATAGGGGTAGAAGACGTGTCACTTTTGCACACATAGGTTCATAGGTGCATAGGGTTAGAGGACATGTGTCACTTTTGCATACATAGGTTCATAGGTGCATAAGGTTAGAGGACATGTCACTTTTGCACATATAGGTACCCTGGTGCATTGGGTTAGAGGACATGCGTCACTTTTACACACATAGGTTCATAGGTGCATAGGGTTAGAGGACATGTGTCACTTTTGCACACATAGGTTCATAGGTGCATAGGGTTAGAGGACGTGTCACTTTTGCACACATAGGTTCATAGGTGCATAGGGTTAGAGGACATGCGTCACTTTTACACACAGGTGCATAGGGTTAGAGGACATGTGTCACTTTTGTACACATAGGTTCATAGGTGCATAGGGTTAGAAGACATGTATCACTTTTACACACATAGGTTCATAGGTACATAGGGTTAGAGGACATGTGTCACTTTTGTTCACACAGGTTCATAGGTGCATAGGGGTAGAAGACGTGTCACTTTTGCACACATAGGTTCATAGGTGTATAGGGTTAGAGGACATGTGTCACTTTTGCACACATAGTTTCATAGGTGCACAGGGTTTTTAGAGGATGTGTCACTTTTGCACATATAGGTTCATAGGTGCATAGGGTTAGAGGACATGTGTCACTTTTGCACACATAGGTTCATAGGTGCATAGGGTTAGAGGACGTGTCACTTTTGCACATATAGGTACCCAGGTGCATTGGGTTAGAGGACATGCGTCACTTTTACACACATAGGTTCATAGGTGCATAGGGGTAGAAGATGTGCCACTTTTGCACATATAGGTTCATAGGTGCATAGGTTTAGAGGACATGTGTCACTTTTGCACACATAGGTTCATAGGTGCATAGGGTTAGAGGACATGTGTCACTTTTGCACACATAGGTTCATAGGTGCATAGGGTTAGAGGACGTGTCACTTTTGCCCATATAGGTACCCAGGCGCATTGGGTTAGAGGACATGCGTCACTTTTACACACATAGGTTCATAGGTGCATAGGGTTAGAGGACATGTGTCACTTTTGCACACATAGGTTCATAGGTGCATAGGGTTAGAGGACATGTGTCACTTTTGCATACAAAGGTTCATAGGTGCATAGGGTTAGAGGACATGTGTCACTTTTGTACACATAGGTTCATAGGTGCATAGGGGTAGAAGACGTGCCACTTTTGCACATATAGGTTCATAGGTGCATAGGTTTAGAGGATGTGTCACTTTTGCACACATAGGTTCATAGGTGCATAGGGTTAGAGGACATGTGTCACTTTTGCACACTTAGGTTCATAGGTGCATAGGGTTAGAAGACGTGTCACTTTTGCACATATAGGTTCATAGGTGCATAGGGTTAGAGGACATGTGTCACTTTTGCATAGAAAGGTTCATAGGTGCATAGGTTTAGAGGACATGTGTCACTTTTGCACACATAGGTTCATAGGTGCATAGGGTTAGAGGACATGTGTCACTTTTGCACACATAGGTTCATAGGTGCATAGGGTTAGAGGACGTGTCACTTTTGCATAGAAAGGTTCATAGGTGCATAGGGTTAGAGGACATGTGTCACTTTTGTACACATAGGTTCATAGGTGCATAGGGTTAGAAGACGTTCCACTTTTGCACATATAGGTTCATAGGTGCATAGGTTTAGAGGACATGTGTCACTTTTGCACATACAGGTTCATAGGTACATAGGGTTAGAGGACATGTGTCCCTTTTGCACATATAGGTTCATAGGTACATAGGGTTAGAGGACATGTGTCACTTTTGCACATATAGGTTCATAGGTACATAGGGTTAGAGGACATGTGTCACTTTTGCACATATAGGTTCATAGGTACATAGGGTTAGAGGCCATGTGTCACTTTTGCACACATAGGATCATAGGTGCATAGGGTTAGAGGACATGTGTCACTTTTGTACACATAGGTTCATAGGTGCATAGGGGTAGAGGACATGTCACTTTTGCACACATAGGTTCATAGGTGCATATGGTTAGAGGACGTGCATCATAGGTTCATAGGTAGGTACTAGGCTATTGGCCCTAGGGCCCATACAAGCCTAGCCAAAAAATGTACCCTGGCTTTCACCACCCAAGAAAATTATTTTCCTGTGCCCCTGTCGAGCAGAGCTGCAGAGGTGATCCCCGGGGTGAATTTCCCATTTCCCATCCAATCATCAAGATTTTTCTTGAAGAGTGCTAATGAGGAGCTCTGTTTGACATAGATAGGTAGTCTGTTCCAGAGTATGGGAAGTCTCTGGGACAGGAATCTATCCCTCCAGCATGTTCTGTTTATTGTGGTGACAAGGTTAAGGTCCCTAGAGCGTGTAGCTTGGAGGGATTGGGATTTCTTTAAGTGGAGCATGTCCAAGAGCTCTGGGTTTGACATAGCTTTGTATGTTAGGCAGAGATTGCCCCTGAGTAGGCGATATGCGATGGAGTAAAGCTGTAGTTTTTTTAGACGGTCTGCATAGGGCATCTGTTTGAGGCCAGTAATCCTCTTTGTGAGGTATTTCTTGTGGTCTTTCCAGTTGTTGTAGATGTCTTGTGAGGTACATACCAAAAGGGGTGTTGTACTCTATAATGGGTCTAATGAGTGATGAGTAAAGGGGAACAATGACCTCTTTTTTTCTGGATGAGAATCCTTTTGTGATGAGATGAGCCATGTAGAAGGATTTCCTGACCACTGTGGCGATGTGATTATCAAAGGAGAGACTAATGTCCACCTGTGTTCCCAAGGTCTCATCACATTTTTGGCATTAAGTAGACTACCAGCTATGTGGTAGTTCATGGGTACAGAGTTTTTACCAAAGGGGATGACAATACACTTTTTGGCATTGAGCTTCAGGCCATGGCTTTGACACCAGGTATCTGTCTCAGTGAGGCCCTTTTGTAGTTTGTCCGCATCGTTAGGAGTTTCGATTATGGCTCCTAGTTTGCAGTCATCCACACACTTTGTTAGCCAAAGACCTTCTGTGTTGGCCTGCATTTCAGAGAAGTAGATACCAAACAGGAGAGGACCCAGGACTGAACCCTGTGGTACTCCACTTGTCACTGGTCTGATGTCGGATTTGGAATCCGCTACTTTCACAGTGTGCGTTCTGTCAGTGAACCAGTTGGCAACCCATCTTGTGACATAGGGATTTATACCTAGTTTACTGAGCTTATCTATAATTCCAGAGTGGGGGATGGTGTCAAAAGCCTTGGCGAGATCTAGATAAGCTGTGTGAACCATTTTACCCTCATCTATGGCTTTGGTGACTGCTTCAAAGAAGTCAATCAGGTTTAGGAGACATGATCTGCCTTTTACAAATCCAAACTGAGTAGGGTCCAGAGTTAGGAGATTACCAATGTCTTTGTTTATGAGTTCCACGATGATATGTTCCATGGCCTTACAGACCAGGCTCGTCAGCGATGCACCATTCAGTGGGTACAAAGCCTGAAGTGAGGCTATAATTGAACATGGTACTTAGGTAGGGTGCCAGTTCATTCTGTAGTTCATGTAGAACGCAGCCTGGGATATTGTCAGGTCCCATGGATGCTGTGTTCTTGGCTTTGGAGAGTGTGTTTTTACCTGCGCTGCTGTGATTATAGGAACTTTGCATTCTTCCAGTATAGAGATGAGCCCTCTAGGGGGTGAGAGGGGGGTAAAGTTAGCACTGAACCTATCTGCTAGGATGTTGGCAATATCAGTTGGTTCTGTATATTTAGTGCCATTATGCTGTAACTCAGAGCAGATTTGAGTGTTCCCATTTAGATTCTTGACATAGCTATAGAATGCTTTGTGTTTGTCTTTAGAGTCAGTGGCAACAAGCTTTGGAGGATTTTATGAGGGATCTCAGCTTCTTACTGAGGTTGACCAGGGAGTTCCTCCGGTCATGGGATTTTATTCTTTTTTGCAACAGTTTCTTTCTTCTGTTGTAGAGTTTGTTTATGGCAGAGGACCACCAGATTGGCTTCCTTTTTTTGGAGGATAACATCTTGGTTCTATTAGGGATAGCATGATCTATGCACTCGTGTAAGTGCTTATAAAGTGCATATGTGTAGGATTCGGCAGTCATACCTCTACTGTCCGTCTGCATGGGTGTCATGAAGTTTGCCACTTCTGTCTTAAGAAGTGTGAAGTTGGCTTTTGAGAAGTTTTTTATGATGGTTTCCCTAACTGGGGCTGAGGGTGGGATGTGGATGTCTAGGCTGGTTAGCTTGTGGTCGGATTTGACCAACGAGGAATTGACCTCTGGTGTGGAACACCGGTTTACCATGTTGGTAATGACCAGGTCTAGGATATTGCTGCCCCTGGTGGGGGTGTGAATAAGTTGATCCAAAACATTGGAATTTATGAATTCTAGAAAACGTTGAGCAAAAGAGTTGGTACATGAGTAGTTTTCCCAGTTAATGGTGGGGTAGTTGAAATCGCCCATTATTAGGGTGTTGGGTTGTACCCTAATACTTTCCATTGTATCAAGAAATGAGGAGTGTCAATCTGGGGCATGGTGGGGGGTCTGTAGCAAGCTACAATTTGGATTGTGGTCTTGCCCACAGTTAGTTGCACTTGGATAATCTCGGATGCATTATGCTGTGCAACTAGCCTGGAGGTGTGGATATCCTTAATGAATATGGACATGCCTCCACCTTTAGTGCTTCTTTCTGGGTTAGGTGGCCGAAAGGTGTGGTATGAATTGAAGCCTGGTAATGCAGGGGTGCTCTCTGGAGCTTTGAACCAGGTCTCTGTCACTGCACAGATGTCAATGTTCTCCATTTTAAGGAGTGCCTCGAGTGAGTGCATTTTGAGGTTTAGACTTCTAGCATTGAGTAGCATTACCCTCAGATTTTGTTTGCTTGTACCTGTTACAGTGGTGAATTTGTCATTTGAACTTTGCCTAAAAAAGGCACTATAGGGGTGGCAAGAGCCTTAGCCAGTATCCGGAATCCTAAGGGCGACAGGTGCAGGCCATCTCTGGCAAAGCATCGTGGACTGTCGATCATGTCGTCCCAGGCAGACAAATACTGGATCCCCTTAGAATGACAACAGAAGCTTAGCCAATTGTTGAAGTCAATCATTTTTTGCACAAATGTTTGCACACATAGGTTCATAGGTGCATAGGGTTAGAGGACATGTGTCACTTTTGCACACATAGGTTCACAGGTGCATAGATATATACTAGGCTGGTGACCACCAGGGCCTTTATAAGCCTAGCTATGCAATCTAGCCCAATTGTGTTCCTATCTATCATGGGCATTTATTTAGACGGTGTATGATAGTTAGGAAGTTTCTAGAAGTTATGTGTGTGTGTGTGTGTGGGGGGGTGCATGTTAGTTTGGACATTACTGTCTGTCACTGTCTATTAGAGATCCAGGGGCCAGACCCAGGGTGAATTTCCAATTTGTCATCCATTGGTCAATGTTACATTTAAACAGAATTAGGGTGGACTCCTTCACATGGCTGGGGAGTCTGTTACAGAGCAGGAGGATTCTCTGAGACACATATCTGTCTCACGAACAGGTCTTATTTATGTCAAAAGCAAAATTTAAATCCTTGGATCTAATGGTTCTGATGCTGTTCATTTTGAGGATGTGCAAAAGGTCCATCAGAGCTGGATCTGAGTATGCCTTATACACCAGGCATAGATCATCTCTCAGTCACCTGCAGGACACTGAAAATAGAGATAGGGCTTTAAGGCAATCCATAAAGGACAATGTGTTTAGACCCTAGAATCTCTTGGTAAGGAACCTGTTAGAGAATTCCAAATTATGCACACATTTGGTGAGGTACATGCTGAAGGGGGGCATTCTACTCAATGATGGGTCTAATAAGGGCAGAATAAAGTGGCACTATGACTTCCTTGGAACTGGATGCCATGCCCTTACTTATCAGATGGGCAATAAATAATTATTATCTTACTACCTTGACCATATGTTGCTCAAAAACCAGATTCCTGTCTACATATGTTCTCAGATCTCAGACTACTGGGTCTACTTTTAGGTGGTCTTATCAATGGAGTAATTAGCCCGGGTATAATGCATTTTCTTGTTTTAATCTATGACTTTGACACCAGTCATTTGTCTGTGTTCAATCATCTTGTAAGATGTTTGTGTCATGGGGGGAATCTATGATCCCTCCCAAATGTGCAGTCATCTGTGAACTTGGTCAGCCAAAGGCCCTTGACATTAGTCTTTACCTCCAAAAAGTAGATGCCAAATAATAGTGGTCCCAGCATAGAGGTCTGAGGTTCCCTACTGGTTCCTGATTTTCTGGATCCTTTCTCTGTGCCAGCTGGCATCCAGTGAGTTATGTAGGGGGTTTATGCTCAGTTCAGTGATGTATCAACTATATCCAAGAGGGGTATTGCATCAAACAGCTTAGCCAGGTCCAGGTAGGCAGAATGTACTGTTTTGCCCGTATCCATTGCCTTGGTGACCTTCTCAAAGAAGTCCAAAAGGTTTAGTAGGCATAACCGTCCCTTGATAAAGACAAACTGGGTTGGTTCCAGTGTCTGAAGGTTGCCTATGTCTTTGTTGGTCATTTCCATGACAATTTGTTCCATAGCTTTGCATATTATACTAGTCAGAGTAATAGGTCTGTAGTTTTTAGGGTCAGTTGATGGTCCATCCTTGCGAAGGGGGATAACCAATGCAATCCTCCATTCTCATGGTACAAAGCCTGTTTTGAGGCTATACTTGAAAAGTGACTTAAGTCATCCTGATAAATCATGTTTCAAGCTATTTAGGAGAAATCTTAGGATATTGTCTGGGCCCACTGAGGCTCTGTTTCTGGCCTAAGAAAGTGCTGCCAGGACCTGCTCTCTGTTAATAGTTGGTAGGGGTACTTATGGTAGTAGGTATTTCAGGGGGAAGACAGGGGGAGTGGGGGTGAAGTTAGATCTGAATTTATCAGCCAGCAAATTTGCTATGTTGCTGTGCTAAGTGAAGGTGGCACTGATGACTACCAGTTAGGCGCACTGATAAGTGCTGCTTTGGAAGTGTTGGACACAGCTATAGAATCCCTTATAGTTGTCTTTAGTCTGTGAAGCTATCTTGACCTCATAATTGGCCTTATTGGTCTTAATTAGTCATCATAGTTTCCTATTTAGTTTAGTAGAGAGCTCCTATCATTAAGGCAGTTGCTCTTTCTGGTTTTAGCCATGGCTTTTTTTCCTTTTGTTATATACCCTATTAAGGTTAGGATCCCACCAGCATGATTTGTTTTTACATTTTGTTTTATATTTACAGTGTATATAAAAAGTTTACACACCCCTGTTAAAATGCCAGATTTTTGTGATATAAAAGAATGAGACCACAATAAATCATTTCAAAACTTTTCCCACCTTTAATGTGACCCATAACCTGTACAATTCAATTGAAAAACAAACCAATCTGTTAGGGGAAAAAT
The DNA here is from genome assembly GCF_019279795.1 of Protopterus annectens. NCBI lineage: Eukaryota > Metazoa > Chordata > Ceratodontiformes > Protopteridae > Protopterus > Protopterus annectens. Next base: position 41,084,803 of record NC_056745.1, read on the forward strand.
ATAAAAAAAATAAAAAACGTACAATAAGCTGGTTGCATAAGTGTGCACACCCTTAAACTAATACTTGATTGAAACACCTTTTGATTTAATTACAGCATTAAGTCTTCTTGAGTACACACCTGCCATCAATTAAAGAGACTCTGATTAAACCCAAATAAAGTTCAGCTGTCCTAGTAGGATTTTCCTGACATTTATTCAGTTGCCTGCTACAGCAAAAGCCATGGTTCGCAGAGAGCTTACAAAGCATCAAAGGGATGTTCATTGTTAAAAGGTATCAGTCAGGATAAGGGTACAAAAAATTTCCACAGCATTGGATATACCATGGAACACAGTGAAGACAGTCATCAAAAAGTGGAGAAAATATGGGATAGCAGTGACGTTGCAAAGAACTTGAGGTCCCTCCAAAATTGATGAAAAGACAAGATGAAAACTGGTCAGGAAGGCTACCAAGAAACCTACAGCAACACTGAAGGAGCTGCAGGAATTTCTGGCAAGTACTGGTTGTGTACTACATGTGACAATAGTCTCCCATATTCTCCATATGTCTGGACTATGGGGTAGGGTGGCAAGATGGAAGTTTTTTCTTACACAGAAAAACATCCAGGCCCAGATAAAATTTGCAAAACAATACATCAAGTCTCCCAAAAGCATGTGGGAAAATGTGTTATGGTCTGATGAGCCAAGGTTGAACTTTTTGGCCACAATTTCAAAAGGTACTTGTGACACCCATGCGCTGGCACAGCAATCAAGGAGCTTTAATCTTCAGCACTAACACCAGTGAGGGGCATCCACATAGGGGAGGATAACAAATACACACACAGTAAAGTACAATTTCCCTTAAAAGCACACAAAGATCACAGTCAGTCTGGGACTGGTTTCTCTGTTTCTCTCCAGATCCCCAATGAGACTCCCCACTGGCACAGCTATAGGGTCCAGATCTCAGCCTAGTGGGCAAGCTAAAACCACCAGCACCCTCTCTGTCCAAACAGTGCTTCATGTCCCTGCCCAAGTAGCTGATACACATATACACATACACACACACACACACACACACACACACACACACACACACACACACACACACACACACACACACACACACACACACACACACACACACACACACACACACACACACACACACACACACACACACTTTGATATAAGAGTTATATACAACCACACAGACACTCCTGGGGAAGGCCAGCACAGGTTCTCCAGTTGTGCCCCTTTTACCCAGACTAGACAGTAGAAATCACTGCCACCACCCACTAATATTTATCAGCTACCAAATAGGCCCTTATAAAAAGGGTGTCCAGTTCTTCTTCTTCTTTCAGCTTTTCCCAGCTAGGGGTCACCACAACAGATCACCTGTCCACTCATGATTGGCAGTGGAGTTTTATGGTGTCGAGTTGCCAGCTTGGCACCCAAACTTCCACAGAAGGCACACACATGCACGCACTCATGCCTAAGGCCAATTTAGAGTGTCCAATCCACCTACAGCATGTCTTTGGGATGTGGGAGGAAACCAGAGCACCAGGAGGAAGCCCATGTGACTGTAGGGAGGGCATGCAGACTCCACACAGAAGGCACCCCAGCCGAGGATCAAACCGGAGAACCTCTTGCTGTGAGGTGGCATTGCTAACCACTGCACCACCACGGCTGCCAAAGGGTGTCCAATTCTACTGTGCAATATTATTATCCAAATGGTAAGTGTAACTGAACAGTCAAGGCTTATTTGGAGTGGCTTTGTACAATATCGCTATATACATACAATGTACTCTAGAGCTTAAAGTATCTCTACATAAAACAGCCACAGCTGAAAGGTTTAAAAATATTTAATAATAAATAATAAAAACACAAGACAATACTTCTTACTACACAGTGCTAGTCAAGAGTTCAGAGATCACAGAGAAATACTTAAAATAATACAGTAGAAAAGTTCTGACATCAATACAGAAAAAAAACTAATCTAATCTTAATATTTCCTAGCTACATCTAAGAGAAAACAAAGTTCTAAAATAAACTTACATATAGAACACAGGCAGAGTGCTGGTCAGTTGGATGTTTTCAAGACAAATGCTAAATGCCCTGAGTCTCACTGTCCTTAAATTGATAACACAGTGCTGCTTCACATTCGATCATTCTTAACAATTCTCTGGTTTTCCCAGGCTAACAGAAACTCAGAGGTTAATACCTCTTTTGATCTTGCAGCTGGTAAGGAAGCCAGAGCAATAAAAGAAATTATACATGTAAATTCTAGCAATTAACTCTGGCCTCCAAACAATAGACAGAATGCCTTTATCTCAGCTCCGAGTTTTGACATCAATTAAACAATGCTTGACTTATTAGATTTCCTCCAGCAGAGTGCAATGTGGTTACATTTTGGAAGTTCAACATTTACCATAATTTTCTTATAGTTAAGAAAACAAGCATGTGACTTAAATTAATATTTACAAATGACAGAATTTTCTACAAAATTATATTTGGCTAGGCTGGCAGCCTTCACATATATTCACAGTACGTTTGGCACAAAAACAATAGTTTGCACCACCAAAAGAACATCATCCCTTTGGTGAAGCATGATGGTGGCAGTATCATGCTTTGGGGTTGCTTTTCTTCAACCAAAACTGGGGCTTTAGTCAAGGTGGAGGGAATTATGAACAGCTCCAAATACCAGTCATTTTTGGCCCAAAACCTTCAGTCATCTGCTAGAAAGATGAAGATGAAAGGAATGTCATCTTTCAACATGGCAATGACCCCAAGCATACATCCAAATCAACAAAAGAATGGCTTCACCAGAAGAAAATTAAAGTTGTGGAATGGCCCAGACCTAAATCCAATAGAAAATCTGTGAGGTGACCTGAAGAGGGCTGTGCACAAGAGATGCCCTTGCAATCTGACAGATTTAGAGTGCTTTTGCAAGGAAGAGTGGGCAAATATTGCCAAGTCAAGATGTGCCATGCTGACAGATGCCTACCCAAGAAGACTGAATGTTGTATTTAAATCAAAAGATGCTTCAACAAAGTATTAGTTTATGGGTGTGCACAGTTACGCAACCAGCTTATTGTACATTTTTTATTTTTTTTATATTTTTCCCCTAACAGATTTGTTTGTCTTTCAATTGAATTGTACAGGTTATAGGTCACATTAAGGGTGGGAAAAGATTTGAAATTATTTATTGTGGTCTCATTATTTTATATCACAAAAGCCTGGTATTTAAACAGGGGTGTGTAAACTTTTTAGATCCACTGTACCTCTAGTAGGTACAGCAGCCGCTATACAGTTATTTACATAACTGTAAAGGGCCTCTGAGAACAATGCTGCATAGGTTGCAGTGAACTCAGTGTTGGGAAGGGCACTGAATTTTGACAAACTAATACTTAGCAAGATGTAATTTGTTTTGGAATAGTTCCTGTTACAGGATTTGCTGGGGTTAGGAGTTGATTTTTATTTCAAAGGAAATTACTTTGTGATCTGACCTCTTCAAATAGGATGTGACATTGGGGGTTGGGGGCTCAGATGCAGCATTATCCCATATTGGTGAGTGCAAGGTCCAGTATGCTTAAACCTCTGGTGGATGTCTGCACTATCTGGTTATGGGTATTTGTGTTAATAAAGTCCAGGAATCTTTGTGCCTGTGAGTATAAGGCAGTATATGTTTCTCAGTCAATACAGGGATAGATAAATTCTCCTATGAATAGGGTAGTTGGTTTAATGGTAAGTGTCTCCAGTAGGTCCAGATATGATCTATTGAATTCTAAGGCAAAGAGGGTGACATATAACTTGCTAGGATATTATATGGGACTTTGTCTATGGTATGGGCATCTATACATTTTCTATTTTATGACATAATGACACTGAATTTTAGCAATACTTAATACAACTGCCTGTAATTTATTTAAAGCTATGAGTGTAAGCTTATGTTACTGATGAAGCACAAACTATAGCATTTTATTAAAAGTAACAGTTACAAGATTCTCAGTAACATACTCATTTTGTGTGACCATAGCACCATAAGGAACAATTGCCAATTTCATTTTGAACTTCTGCTGTTTGTTTATTTTTGTGATGGTGTCATACCTTGACTAACTTTTAAGTATGAATACCTCTTGGAATTTTTTATGGTTATACAAGGAAACTCCACTTACTGGATCAATGCAAGGTACATACCCCTATGCATGTCTCTGGACATGTCTAGTCATACCTCTGCATACTATGTAACATGTTGTGAGTCCCCTGTGTTTAGGACTTATGTGGCCCCCACAGTGTACCCATCACTGCGTAGCCCAATAATGTGTTAATGTGTCAGCCTGCTGTCACTGTGTCACACATGACCTGTCCAAAACTATGTTGCCCTTTCCTCCTAAGTGTAAGCATGCTCTCTAAAGTCGGGGGTGGCTACTACCCTCAGTGAAATGGTTTGTGAGAAAGACTGGTGTACAATTTCAATGTCATGGACAGAAAGAATGACATCATACATCAGTGTCAGCAGCTTATAAGTGACAAGATACAATGGGACTTACAGAAGCATGAAAAACAACATGAGAAAGTACAGTGAGAGAGGAAGATCCCCCATCATGTTCATCAGACACTGAGGAAGAATTTTTCTTGGTATCCGTGTGTGATGTTGATGATGAAGGGACAGACATCAAACTGGGACATGTAGACAGGGGTTCAAAGATCAGCCATATGCTATGTATCTTTCCTGGAGCACAACAAGGTAGTAGACTTGCTGTATGATGTATATAACAACTGCGATCTGACTTACACTACGGAGGTCACATTAATCACTGCCTATGTATTCTATTGGGACATCAGCTATGCAGACACAGGGGACTACCAACACAAGTAGCTGTATCTTATCTGAATGCAGATATTCAGTTATTTGTATGCACATGAAGGAGCATGAGAGATTGTGGGGTGTGAAGTGTCACACAGTTATGTATTGTATTCTGTATCCATAAGGCAAAACACTAGTACTGGGCCAGAACAACAGGCTGAGATCACTCTCATAGCAGGTCTGATGATGAAACCAGCATGCAAGCCAACCTACAGTCTCAGGACACAATGACAATGTCTTCCTCCTGGGTGGGCCTACAACCCACTACCTGGGGTGATGCTGTAACCTCCACACACCAACTGGATGAAATGCATGGAGTGTCATAAGGACATCCTTGTCAGGAGAACCACAGCAGCAGACCAGTGCATTGCATCAGATGTATGGCTACACACTGTAAGGTAGGTTAATGCTGCTTCATAGTGTTAACCAGTGTTACAACCTCTCTCTAACATAGCTGTATCTATAAGCTATAAACAATAATGTGAAAGACTATAATGTGGGCACAATCCTCAGGCGTCCTCGGCAAAATGAAGATGACAAGCATTATGTGTGTGGCCCCCAGAAGAATGTGGCCTAGCAATGCCAGGGATTCTATGAAACCATAGAGTCCAAGGATGATGCTATGATCAGACTCGTACTCAGTGACAAGACACACAGCATCTATCGGCACTACAATGCACAAGTTAGCCAAATCTTTCAATGGTGCCCTGTACCTTAATGCTGACCAAAGCAGGTGTATGCATACCAGTGATGACCAGATTAGCTGACCATGGGAGGACATACAGTCTGTACTTGCAACAGCTGGAGTAGCAGTGTAACAAGACTAACAGAAGCTGTCCACATTACAGGGCTGTGCATGATACAGCCCTTTGTGTGAGACCCCCTTTTGGCAATGTTACAAAGGTTCTGCGACATCTGTGCCCATGTAAATTTGAGCTTACATTAATTTCACAACCCAAGGGATACTCTGTACAGTGCTATCCCCACAACTCTCCAACTCAGATGCCCCACTGCAGTCCCACAGATGTACTCCCACCCACTCAACAGAGAATGTCATCTTTGATACTGATAACTCCGCTCCCAATAACTCCTGTATCTACATCTGTTGATCAGTAGTTCCCCACATCCTGGTAGTGGAAACAGCTGCATGCCCCTAGGCACCTATGCGAAGGATGTCAGTGATCCCCACTACCATCACTTCCATTTGGTGTATGTGGAGATGTCTGAAACACAGGTTTTAGATAACACTGTATAAATCATTTTGTTTTTGCACCACATTGCCACTGTGTATACGTCTGTTATACAGGAGGACTAGATATTGCTTCTTTATCTGTGCTGTTGTACAGTGTGCATCGCAATGTCTGTGGGTATGTGATACAGCCACTGCAAGTCACTGTTACTGCCATTATATGTGGTAGCAGTCACAGTGGGCTCTGGTGAGGAGGAGGAGAAGCAGGTCCAGGAGATACTGACTCTCCTTCCTGCTTTTAGAAAATTCTGATATGCAGCAGACAACCAGCTACAAAGAGCTGGTAGGCTGTGTTGGGGCATAATGCAGTGCCCCCCAGACAACAAGCTACAAAAAGCTGGTAGGCTGTGTTGGGGCATAATGCAGTGCCCCCCAGATGTGAATAATGTGACTTAAGTAGACCAAACACACATTCCACTATGCTGATGCTTTTGTATGTTTCATACAGGCATAATCATAAAGAGCTCTGGGCATATCGTGAATCACCATAAAACGGTAGACACAGGCATGATCAACAAGGGCTGCAGGCGTATCATGAATCACCTATAAAACAGTAGGCCACAGGTATAATCAACAAGGGCTGCAGGTGTATCATGAATCACCTATAAAACAGTAGGCCACAGGTATAATCAACAAGGGCTGCAGGCATATCATGAATCACCTATAAAACAGTAGGCCACAGATATAATCAACAAGGGCTGCAGGTGTATCATGAATTAACTATAAAACAGTAGGACACAGGTATAATCAACAAGGGCTCCGGGCGTATCGTGAATCACCTATAAAACAGTAGGCCACAGGTATAATCAACAAGGGCTCCGGGCGTATTCTGAATCACCTATAAAACAGTAGGACACAGATATATTCAACAAGGGCTCCGGGTGTATTGTGAATCACCTATAAAACAGTAGGACACAGGTATAATCAACAAGGGCTCCGGGCATATCGTGAATCACCTATAAAACAGTAGGACACAGGTATAATCAACAAGGGCTCCGGGCGTATCGTGAATCACCTATAAAACAGTAGGACACAGATATAATCAACAAGGGCTGCAGGCATATCATGAATCACCTATAAAACAGTAGGCCACAGGTATAATCAACAAGGGCTCCGGGCGTATCGTGAATCACCTATAAAACAATAGGACACAGATATATTCAACAAGGGCTCCAGGTGTATTTTGAATTAACTATAAAACAGTAGGGTACAGGCATAATCAACAAGGGCTCCAGGCATGTCGTGAATCACCTGTAAAACAGCAGGATACAGATATATTCAACAAGGGCTCCAGGCATGTCATGAATCACCTGTAAAACAGTAGGATACAGATATATTCAACAAGGGCTCCAGGCATGTCGTGAATCACCTGTAAAACAGTAGGATACAGATATAATCAACAAGGGTTCCAGGCATATTCTGAATCACCTATAAAACAGTAGGACACAGATATATATATATAGGCATACAACAATCCATTGTATGGCAGAATGACATATCTCCCCAACTACCTGTCTCCATAGGTGTTCCCCAAGGATCCATCCTTGGACCCCTACTCCTCTCTGTTTTCACCAATAATCTAGCCTCTGCCACCAAACATGGCACACTCATACAATACGCAGATGACTCAACCATCATCTGCTCAGCCCAGTCCCTACCCAAACTGCAAAAAGTCACACAGGAAGCCTTTTCCTCTGTTGAAACTTGGTTATCCGATGTCCAATTAATACTCAACCCAAACAAAACTAAACTACTCATCTTCCAACCCACCAAACATACTCAAAACAACTCTCACTTTTACATCACAGCAAAAGACAACACCACTATATACCCAACTGAACACACCAAATTACTAGGAGTGGAAATAGACAATAAACTAAAATTTGACATTCACATATCCATGACCATAAAAAAAGTCCACAAAAAACTAGGAGCGTTATACAGAAATAAGCAACTTCTCACCAAAGCAGCAAAGATTTCAATAGCAAATTCCCACCTTATCTCCACCCTACTTTATGCCTCTCCAATATATACCAACTTAAGGCAATGCGATCTAAACAAGCTAGAGACCTGCTACAACAAAATCGCCAAATTCGCCACAGGGGCATCCTACCATAGTCATCACTGTCTCTCACTTGCTGAACTGGGCTGGCTTGAACTCCCATCAACTCTCACTCGCCCACAAACTAGTAAACCATCCACTAAATGTCCCATCCCTCCAGAATCTACTCCAACCCTATCGCACCACCAGACCATTAAGATCCAGCAACAAAAATCACTTGCAGATCACTAAAGTCAATAACTCTACTGGTGAAGCACTATTCTCTTGCACCATAGCCAAATTATGGAACTCCCTCCCACCCACAATTACCTCCATACCATCATGCACCTACTTCAAAACTTTACTAAAAGAGCACCTAAAAACATGCTGGCTATGCCCTTGCAACTCCCACTCTAATATCACCCACCCCATCCAACCACTACCTTTCTTTCCACTCCACTAACTACCTTGATTATAGCAAGCTCAGATGCTCATAAGCCTAGTACTTATTATACAGCAGGAACTTCTTATTGTAACATTTGTTAATGTCTGTTATGTACTTCACAGATAAAGATTCTAGTTGTCTACTGATGTACTATGTTCTTCATCTGTAAATATGTTGTAAGTAATTGCTATGTAAATTGTTAATCGCTATGTAATCCAATGTAACTACTGTCTGTTTATTTTAACTGTGGAGCGTTTCTCCCCGGGCCTCCGCTGAAAATGGACCTACGTCCAGTCGGACACTCCCGGTCAACAAATATAAATAAATAAATATTCAACAAGGGCCCCAGGTATATTGTGAATGACCTATAAAGCAGTAGGACACAGATATATAAAACAAGGGCTTCAGACATATAGTGAATCACCTGTAAAACAGTAGGACACAGATATATTCAACAAGGGCTCCAGGTGTATCATGAATCACCTGTAAAACAGTAGGACACAGATATATTCAACAAGGGCTCCGGGCGTATCGTGAATCACCTGTAAAACAGTAGGACACAGATATATTCAACAAGGGCTCCAGGTGTATCATGAATTAACTATAAAACAGGAGGGCACAGGCATAATCAACAAGGGCTCCGGGCGTATCGTGAATCACCTGTAAAACAGTAGGACACAGATATATTCAACAAGGGCTCCAGGTGTATCGTGAATCACCTGTAAAACAGTAGGACACAGATATATTCAACAAGGGCTCCGGGTGTATTGTGAATCACCTATAAAACAGTAGGGCACAGGCATAATCTACAAGGGCTCCGGGCGTATCGTGAATCACCTGTAAAACAGTAGGACACAGATATATTCAACAAGGGCTCCAGGTGTATCATGAATTAACTATAAAACAGTAGGGCACAGGCATAATCTACAAGGGCTCCGGGCGTATCGTGAATCACCTGTAAAACAGTAGGACACAGATATATTCAACAAGGGCTCCAGGTGTATCATGAATTAACTATAAAACAGGAGGGCACAGGCATAATCTACAAGGGCTCCGGGCGTATCATAAATCACCTGTAAAACAGTAGGACACAGATATATTCAACAAGGGCTCCAGGTGTATCATGAATTAACTATAAAACAGTAGCACACAGGCATAATCAACAAGGGCTCTGGGCGTATCGTGAATCACCAACAGTAGGACACAGATATATTCAACAAGGGCTCCAGGTGTATTGTGAATTAACTATAAAACAGTAGGGCACAGGCATAATCAACAAGGGCTCCGGGCGTATCGTGAATCACCTGTAAAACAGTAGGACACAGATATATTCAACAAGGGCTCCGGGTGTATTGTGAATCACCTATAAAACAGTAGGGCACAGGTATAATCAACAAGGGCTCCGGGCTTATTCTGAATCACCTATAAAACAGTAGGACACAGATATATTCAACAAGGGCTCCAGGTGTATCATGAATTAACTATAAAACAGTAGGGCACAGGCATAATCAACAAGGGCTCCGGGCGTATCATAAATCACCTGTAAAACAGTAGGACACAGATATATTCAACAAGGGCTCCAGGTGTATTGTGAATTAACTATAAAACAGTAGGCCACAGGCATAATCAACAAGGGCTCCGGGCGTATCATAAATCACCTGTAAAACAGTAGGACACAGATATATTCAACAAGGGCTCCAGGTGTATTGTGAATTAACTATAAAACAGTAGGCCACAGGCATAATCAACAAGGGCTCTGGGCGTATCGTGAATCACCTGTAAAACAGTAGGACACAGATATATTCAACAAGGGCTCCGGGTGTATTGTGAATCACCTATAAAACAGTAGCGCACAGGTATAATCAACAAGGGCTCCGGGCGTATCGTGAATCACCTGTAAAACAGTGGGACACAGATATATTCAACAAGGGCTCCAGGTGTATTGTGAATTAACTATAAAACAGTAGGCCACAGGCATAATCAACAAGGGCTCCAGGCATGTCGTGAATCACCTGTAAAACAGCAGGACACAGATATATTCAACAAGGGCTCCGGGCATATTGTGAATCACCTATAAAGCAGTAGGACACAGATATATTCAACAAGGGCCCCGGGTATATTGTGAATCACCTATAAAGCAGTAGGACACAGATATATTCAACAAGGGCTCCAGGTGTATTGTGAATTAACTATAAAACAGTAGGGCACAGGCATAATCTACAAGGGCCCCGGGTATATTGTGAATCACCTATAAAGCAGTAGGACACAGATATATTCAACAAGGGCCCCGGGTATATTGTGAATCACCTATAAAGCAGTAGGACACAGATATATTTAACAAGGGCTCCAGGTGTATTGTGAATTAACTATAAAACAGTAGGGCACAGGCATAATCTACAAGGGCCCCGGGTATATTGTGAATCACCTATAAAGCAGTAGGACACAGATATATTCAATAAGGGCCCCGGGTATATTGTGAATCACCTATAAAGCAGTAGGACACAGATATATTCAACAAGGGCTCCAGGTGTATTGTGAATTAACTATAAAACAGTAGGGCACAGGCATAATCTACAAGGGCCCCGGGTATATTGTGAATCACCTATAAAGCAGTAGGACACAGATATATTCAACAAGGGCCCCGGGTATATTGTGAATCACCTATAAAGCAGTAGGACACAGATATATTCAACAAGGGCTCCAGGTGTATTGTGAATTAACTATAAAACAGGAGGGCACAGGCATAATCTACAAGGGCTCCGGGCGTATCGTGAATCACCAACAGTAGGACATAGGCAGAAGGATGTCAGAAGAGTGAGTTTTCTGAAGGTATTACTATGTGGCTGTGGATATATGTGTGCACCAGCATACCTGTAACTTACCTGCTAGGGGGTCCTATGGGGTGTCTCCATCCAGGAAGAGATGGTGTAGCTGGATTGTATGCCATATTTATTTATAAAATTGGTTTTGTTTTCCAGGAAAGACTGCCTGAGTGAGATCCCTCCTTTTTCTGTGGAAGTGTGGGAAGAACAATTTCAAGAGATTCAATTACAAATTAGTTTTGGGGTGAGCACTCAGATTTGTCCAGATTTATCAAAGTGCAGTTTAATGTTAATTAGTATAGAAACAATAAAATAATAAGTCATAGTATAGTAGTAGCAGCGGTCATGTTCACTCGGAGATATACAGAAATATGTAGAGTATATAGACAGCTCCTGTTCAATTGGGTATTCTAAATTTACAATGATGTTGTGTTAGACTTGTGTCTTAGACAAACTTCACCAGAGTTTCATAAGGAAATAATGCAAAATAAGCATGTATCAGTTTTGAATTTGTTCACTTTTATTGTTTTTGATGACAGTTTTAATAAAGGTTGTAATAATTAAAAAGATATACCTATCTCTATTGATCTGTATAGGTCTCCTAACTTACACTTCTTCTTCTCTTTCGGCTGTTCCCATTAGGGGTCACCACAACGGATCATCTGTTTCCATTTCTTCCTGTCCTCTGCATATTGTTCTGTCACACCAACCACCTGCATGTCCTCTCTCACCACATCCATAAACCTTATCTTAGGCCTTCCTCTTTTCCTCTTACCTGGCAGCTCCATCCTTAGCATCCTTTTCCCAATATACCCAGCATCCCTCCTCAGCACATGTTCAAACCACCGCAATCTCACCTCTCTGACTTTGTCTCCAAACCGTCCAACCTGAGCTGACCCTCTAATATACTGATTCCTAATCCTGTCCATCCTTATCACACCCAGTGCAAATCTTAACATCTTTAACTCTGCCACTTCCAGCTCTGACTCCTGCCTTTTTGTCAATGCCACCATCTCCAACCCATACAACATAGCTGTCTCACTACCCTCTTGTAGACATTCCCTTTCCCTCTTACTGGTACTCGTCTGTCACAAATCACTCCTGACACTCTTCTCCACCCATTACACCCTGCCTGTACTCTCTTCTTCACCTCTCTTCCACACTCACTATTACTCTGAACTGTTGATCCCAAGTACTTAAACTCATCCACCTTCGCCAGCTCTACTCCCTGCATCCTCACCATACCTCTATCCTCCCTCTCATTCACACACATATTCTGTCTTAGTCCTGCTCACCTTCATTCCTCTCCTCTCTAGAGCATATCTCCACCTCCTCAGGGTCTCCTCAATCTGGTCCCTACTCTCACTACAGATCACAATGTCATCTGCAAACATCACAGTTCATGGGGCCTCCTGTCTGATCTCGTCTGTCAACCCGTCTACCACCATTGCAAATAAGAAAGGCTCAGAGCTGATCCTTGATGTAATCCCACCTCCACCTTAAATGCATCTGTCACTCCCAGTGCAGACTTCACCACTGTCACACTACCCTCATATGGGTTCACTACATATGACCGAAGCCCATTTATTGAGACCAAATGACCGAAAGTTCATTTGACCGAAAACCCATATGACTGAAAACTCATTTGACCAAAAAACAGCACTGGCAGGTATATGCCCTGTTCCCCACTGTAGTGCGACCCTGGAGTGAGAATATACAGTTGGGGTGTGTGGGGAGCACAGCCCCCCACATTGGGGGGTGGGGGGGCTTAGCCCCCTACATTTTGCAACCAGTTTTTACTATATTTTAATGCATTTTTAATGGATACACATGTATATAATAGTGCATAAACTGCAATTATGTGGGGGGATGTGCCCCCCAACAATATATTCTCACTCCAGGGTTGCATTACAGTGGGGAACAGGAAATATACCTGCCAGTGCTGTTTTTCGGTCATATGGGTTTTCGGTCAAATGAACTTTCGGTCATTTGTTCTCAGTCAAATGGGCTTCGGTCATATGAACTTTCGGTCATATGTAGTGAACCCCTTCGTACATATCCTGTAACACTCTTACATACCTCTCTGCCACTCCTGACTTCCTCATACAATACCACAACTCCTCTCTAGGTACCCTATCATATGTTTCTCCAAGTCCACAAAGACACAATGCAACTCCTTTTGACCTTCTCTATATTTCTCCAGCAACTCCCTCAGAGCAAACATCGCATCTGTAGTGCTCCTTCCCGGCATGAAACCATACTGCTGATCAGTAATCATCACCTCCCTTCTTAACCTAGCTTCTACCAATCTTTCCCATAACTTCAAGCTGTGACTGGTCAGTTTTATCCCACTGTAGTTACTACAGCTCTGCACATCACCTTTATTTTTAAAAATAGGTACCAAAACACTTTTTCTCCACTCCTCAGGCATCCTCTGACTTTCCAAGATTTCATTAAACAATCTGGTTAAAAACTCCACTGCCTTTTCTCCTAAGCACCTCCATGCTTCCACTGGTATGTCATCTGGACCAACAGCCTTTCCATTCTTCATCCTCTTCATAGCTGTCCGCACTTCCTTCTTGCTAATCTGTTTCACTTCCTGATTCACTATCCCCACATCATCCAACTTTCTCTCTCTCTCATTCTCTTCATTCATCAGCCCCTCAAAGTACTCTTTCCATCTGCTCAACACACACTCCTCGCTTGTGAGTACGTTTCCCTCACGATCCTTTATCACCCTTACCTGCTGCACATCTTTCCCGGCTCTGCCCTGCTGTCTAGTCAGTTGGTACAGGTCCTTTTCTCCCTCTTTAGTGTCCAACCTTTTATACAACTCTCCATATGCCTTATCCTTGGCCTTCACCACCTCTCTCCTTGCCATGCACCTCATCTCCTTATACTCCTGTCTACTTTTTTCATCTCTCTGACAATCCCACTTCTTCTTCGCCAGCTTCTTCCTCTGTATACTCTCCTGTACTTCCTCATTCCACCACCAGGTCTCCTTGTCCTCCTTCCTCTGTCGAGATGTCACACCAAGCACCTTTCTAGCTGTCTCCCTTACCATCTCTGCTGTAGTTACCCAGCTATTTGGTAACTCATCAATGCCCCCCAGTGCCTGTCTAACTTACACTAACAGACCCAAACACCAACAGTAAAAATAATGACCACAAAAGGTCAATAAACTGAAGGTCAACTGTACCATGCATCTGCTGAGAAAGAACCTCTGTTCATGCAATTTCCAAACAAAAACTCCCCATACACCCTGCTAATTACATATATTAACTCCATGCTTGATCACACAACCCCAGCGGAAAGGGAATGTTCCCCCACCTAGGGAATGTTGAGCTCACACACCTGTCAGCCATCTGCATATATTGATGAAATGTGGTCAATTAAACAACTGTTGACAAACTAGCATTTTAAGCAACTGCTGATGTCATAAATAAATGAATATATGTACACAACCACACACACACACGTGTGTGTGTCTGTCTGTCTGTCTCTCTCTCTCTCTATATATATATATATATATATATATATATATATATATATATATATATATGTATATATATGGGTCTCCTTCACTTCATCAGAAACTCATTTCATTGAATCTCACTTCACCAGGTCCACTTCGATGAATGCTCACTTTACTGAAAACTCATTTGACTGAATCTCATTTCCCCGAAAGCTTACAAAGCTAAATTTCAATATACTACAGTTTAAACCACAGACATGCACACTTACAACACAAATGACTAACTCTATCCAGAACTTAAAAACTACTTACTCTCTTAACAGAAACTATACAATATAAAACCAAACTAGGTGGGGGGCTACCCCCCCCCACACACACACACACACCCTAACTATATATACTACCTCCAGGATCACACTACAGTGGGGAAAAGGGCATATACATTTTACCTGCCTTACAGTACTCTACACAGCGCCATATATACTAACTGCAGTTCAGCGAAATGAGATTCAGTGAAATGAGTTTTCAGTAAAGTGAGCTTTCAGCAAATTGGACCCGGTGAAGTGAGATTCAGTGAAATGTGTTTTCGACAAAGTGAAGACGACCCGTATATATATATATGCGTGTGTGTGTGTGTGTGTGTGTGTGTGTGTGTGTGTGTGTGTGTGTGTGTATATATATATATATATATATATATATGTGTGTGTGTGTGTGTGTGTGTGGGTCTACTTCACTTAACCTAAAACTCATTCGACTGACACCCATTTGACCGACACCCAACTCACCAAAATTTAATATGACTGACAACTCATTTGACTGATTCTCATGTCACAGACAGCTTACAATGCTGAATTTCAACATACTCAATCTTAAACCATAGACAAGCACACTTAGCACACCAATAACTAACCCTTTCCAGAACTTAAAAACTACTTATTTATCCTCTTAACAGAAGCGGGACAATGTACAACCAAACTGGGGGGGCCTACATACCCCCTAATTATATATACTAACTCCAGGATCGCACTACATTAGGGAAAAGGGCATAAACCTTTAACTTGCCTTACAGTACTCTAAACGCTGCCACTACTGCTGGGAATGCACAAAACATTCACCAAATTACTTTAGCTATTTCCCATAAAAATGTAGAGACAATTTCTACATGACTAACAGAATTCTAACAGTCAGCACTGTAAGTTACAGTAATTCTTTTTATCACAAGCAAGTCACAGGTGAAGGAAAACCCACAACAAGTCTATGTCTTAAATGTTGGTGAAATGGGAGTCAGTCAAATGGGTTGTCAGCCAAATTAAATTTAGGTCATTTGGGTGTCGGTCAAATGGTTGTCAGTCAAATGAGTTTTAGGTTAAGTGAATTAGACCCATATATGTATATGTATATATATGGGTCCCCTTCAGAAGGCTGAACTTTTAAAAACTCGACTTTCATATGGCTGAGACCATATGATCAAACTTTTAAAAGTTTGAAAGGTCTGAATGGGGATCTCCATAGAGCGTGGAATGGGAATATTTCCCTTTATCACAATGCAGTGCAATTTTGGAGTTGGTATATTTAAATAGCAAGGGGTGCAGGGGGGCTTGCCCCCCTGCTAGTATTGTTTAGTTTTTTTTTAAATTTTTTTTTCACATTTTCGAACATTCAAATGTTCGATCATATGGTCTCAGCCATATGAAAGCCGAACATTTGGGTGTTCGATTATGTGAAGTAGACCCATATGTGTATATGTATATATATATATATATATATATATATATATATATATATATATATATATACACACACACACACACACACACACACACACACACACACACATATATAAATCTCTTATCCTACAGTCTTGCTCATCTCTGGAACTCCTTACCCCCACCCATTCGTACCATCACAAATCACTTCTCATTCAAAAATCCCTTCACTCACACCTAATTTCCCAGTGGGAATGCTCCTGCTCCCACCCAACATAATCTCCTCATACTGAGAATTTTCACTTCTCCTCCCCTATTCATAATGAGAATTTCTACTTACTCTCCTAAACTCATAGATCTTGCTCTTGCTTGTATTAGCTTTTTCTGAATACTTAAAGGTACCTTAGTGTAAATATACCCTCTGATGGAAAAGGTTCTCTGTTTCTATATTGAAAGGTTCTATGTCAGCTCATATACCTTTCTCTTGATTGTATTAAGCTACTCATCCTGAATGTATGAAAGATATCTCCAGTGTAACCTAAGTTGTAAAAGTCACTCAGTTTCTATATTGTAAATTGTTTTCAGCGATACAAGATTGTAATATTTGTATATGTTTGTACACTAGTCTACTGTATTTCCAAGTCCATAGAAATTGTATAATTGAAACTAAATACCTTATTGTAACCTTGCTAATTGTTTTTGGAGCTTTTCTCTCCAGGACTCCATTGAAAATGGGTTCTTTTGGCCCAATGGACTATCCTGGTAAACCAACTGCAAATAAATAAATAAATATGTAGAAACCAACCCTGGCAGGAAGAAGCAAGTGAAGAATCTTCAAAAACCACAAAAGTGTCAAACGTTCCAAGAAACGATGAAATAATACAAATCGTACAAAGCTTTTTTAATGAATGTAAGCGCTTTCACGGATGCTATATCCGCTTCATCAGACATATTCTACAAAGAAACCAAATGCATTATATATAGTATACTGACGTCATGTGACCTTATTAAACAATAATACAATATACTAATAAATCAATTAATTACACATAAAAGATGTCAATACTGTGCAAAATCCACAAACACAAAAGTTAAAATATGTAGAAGGCAACAATCTATGTGCAATATATATATATATATATATATATATATATACACACACACACACACACACACACACACACACACATACATATATATGTACACACACACACATACACACACACATCTATATATATATATATATATATATATATATATATATATATATATATATATATATATATATATTTATTTATATATGTAACTGTGTGTATGTGTTTGCACTTGTTTCTAGTACACATTAGTTTTTTCCTAATTCATTCTAGAAAATACTCCAAACCAAGAAAATTAGAAAAACAAACCAAAAGACAAGTTACAGGACGATGGATCCTCTTTATTAAAACACACTTTAGCACTTTTGTCAATGGTATAAATTACTTCAATCTGAAGAAGTAATTTATACCATTGACGAAAGCCGTAAATTGTGTTTTAATAAAGAGGATTCATCATCCTGTAACTTTGTCTTTTGGTTCGTTTTTCTAATCATTCTAGAAAATGTAAACCACATGGCATGCAGTCAGCATATTTAAAGATATATATCTCATGTGTCACATCTAACTATTTTTCTATTTATAACATACATCTATTTTATATACATTCTGTGAGGTACTATGCATTATGTTACACTAATAATTTAAATTTGAATAAAGTTTACACTAAGCTTGCCTTGGTCTTTTTACCTCAAAATCAGACTTTTATTCACATTAATAAATGTAACTTTTTAATTTTTAGTATCAAGTTCAACTCTCAAAGCATCTTTATATTTGGCTATCATTATTAAGAGTTGTCCAAGTCTGGAGTATTTAACAGGGATGCCATCTTCAGTTATCTGATGTTCTTTTTGTGATGGCTCTTACTACATAATAAGTTTTCCTGAAGACGTGGTCTTTTCTGCAGTGATTGACTAACACAGTTCTCGCAGTCCTACTTTCCTGCAACAATACTGCCTGCGACAGTTCCTAATACCCTTCATGAATTTTGATATTTGGCTTATAAAAATATCACTGATTCCGCCTACATATAAATCTACTATCAGTTGTTTGACCAACAACTTCAACTTTTCTTTGCAGGTATTCCTACGTTTTTATTTTTTCATACACCTTTTCTGAATTGAAAGCAGGATACCTCATTTATCTAATTTTGTTCTGGCATAGCTTTTACTTTAAATTGTTTTTCAGGCATTAGTAAGATATATGAAACAGGTAACTTACTGTTTTGTCTTCTGCCTATTAAAAATTGAGTCACTGAGAGACTGAGTCCTTGCAATGGACAATTCCTATATTCAAAAAAAAAATGAAATATGGCAGTTTTCACAGTTTCTGTCATAGCTATTTTTCATGACATTCTCCCTTATTTAGATAGTTTTCTCCTCATTTCTATTTGATTGCAGACACTTTTGACTACACTTGATATATCTGGAACCCAATCAGATATGAATCATTGGAAGTTCTGTCTTTAATCTTCTGGTTTGCTGTTCGGTGTGACAACAGCAGGTACACCATGTCTAAGGAATATAGACATTAATACATTAATCCCACTTGTACTTGAGCCAGCCAATTTGCTTATTTCAGGAAACTTGGAATAATAACCTACATACACAATGTACAAGTCTGTAAACTAAAGCAGAGTCTGCTTGATTCCATGGATGATCTTGTAGAACTTAAATAACTATTTCCTCTTCTGGAGTTATGCTGTGAATTACATAAGGCACAGCTCTGTAATACTTTTTTGTATCTGAACCAGTAATCCTGAATAATACATTATTTATTGTACTCTCTGTTAGTATTTTATTATAGCAAGCTGCAAATAATATGTTTTCTCTGTTGTTCCAGAAATATTATTTTGCCAGCTTTGATCAATAAGCCTTGGGTACAGGATAACAGCACTGAACTCTTTTCCTTAGTAATAATTTTTCTCTCCCCAACATATCAGTATGACTTACTTCAGTAGCTGCACTGCTAAGGTAGTATGAGTTCACCTCTGGAATTCCTTTATATTTTTTTCTGTCACTGCAGCCGCAGACCTGCTTTCGTCTTCTAAAAACTCTTTATGTTTCTCTGGTAACTATGCTCTACTCAAAATACGTGTTAGATAGAGCTCCTCACCTGGTTTGAATCAGACCATAACTTCTGCTGCTACAACAACCTCCTTTATGACCTCAGAAGGGCCTTGTACAAAGATATTCTGAAAGTATTTGCAAAGATTTGTGGTTCGTGCCCTTAAACAACACCGGTATATAGTAACATCTGATGAAATACTGAGGTATGTAAAGCTTAATGTTTCACACAGAAATAATCTAGTATGGGGAGCTGTGTAGTTCATATGGGGATGAATAATGGAGTTTTTAATCAAGTGTAAAGGTTGCACAGTTTGTAGACATATGGGAAGGGATAAGAGCTATGCCATTAATGGGAAGTTATTTAAGGTCTCTGGGTTGATAACTGCTACTACCTGAAATGTAGTATATGGGCCTGCTTGCCTGTATAAAAAAATATTACATATAACAAACAGTGTGACTATTGGGGGAAAGGGTAGAGGAACATGTCACAGATTTTAAGAACAGCTCTCCTGCTACTCCTGGAACAAACAGTGTGACTATTGGGGGAAAGGGGAGAGGAATGAGTCACAGATTTTAAGAACAGCGCTCCTGCTACTCCTGGAACAAACAGTGTGACTAGTGGAGGAAGGAGGAGAGGAACATGTCACAGATTTTAAGAACAGCTCTCCTGCTACTCCTGGAACAAACAGTGTGACTAGTGGGGGAAAGGGTAGAGGAATGTGTCACAGATTTTAAGAACAGCTCCTGCTACTCCTGGAAAAACAGTGTGACTAGTGGGGGAACGGGTAGAGGAACATGTCACAGATTTTAAGAACAGCTCTCCTGCTACTCCTGGAACAAACAGTGTGACTAGTGGGGGAAAGGGTAGAGGAATGTGTTACAGATTTTAAGAACAGCTCTCCTGCTACTCCTGGAACAAACAGTGTGACTAGTGGGGGAAAGGGTAGAGGAACATGTCACAGATTTTAAGAACAGCTCTCCTGCTACTCCTGGAAAAACAGTGTGACTAGTGGGGGAACGGGTAGAGGAACATGTCACAGATTTTAAGAACAGCTCTCCTGCTACTCCTGGAACAAACAGTGTGACTATTGGGGGAAAGGGTAGAGGAATGTGTCAAAGATTTTAAGAACAGCTCTCCTGCTACTCCTCATGCATCACATTTTCTGAAAAGCATAGCAGTACCTCTGATCAATCGAAGTTTTTTATTATGTATGTTTTTAGATGTTGGGATGTCTGTTTAAATGTTTCCGAATATTGGTACATAAAGAAGCATGGTTTATTGTTATTTATGATACTTTACAGCCAAAGGGGTTTAGTAATGAGCTTGTTATGACATATTTGATTTGATTTCCTCTAATTTCGGGTGCCCAATAAGATATTTTTCCTTAAAGAAGGTACATAGCAGCTGACCACTTTCAGGCATGTCATTCTCAATATCTGCAACATACTACTAATATCAGCAGGGACAATGAAAGCAAGCGCCATTATTTGTTTACAAAGTAGAGAAAACCTCACACTACTTCCGAAATCCGTAGATGAAGTTTTTGTATTTGACGCCATATGATTTGGCACAGATGGAAACAGCAACCTTACTGGTTAGATACCTCTTTATAGAATTAACTGCTCCCTTTTCAAAGTTGGACAACACCATATGTGGCATCACTGCAGGCTGTAACGTGTACGTAAACAAATAATCATTGTCCAGAACTGGTCACAGCACTCTTCCATTTTACAAGGGAGTATACCATATACTACAGGCACCATATTCCTACTTTCACTGAAGTCTAATGGGCAATGGATAGTGTAAATTTGCTGACATTCCCTTGTGCGTATCAGGAATGTACCATCTACAGGAATGCACTGTGAGGAACACAACAATTTTAAGTTATCCTCCACTGTTATAATTACAATATGTACACCTCCTTCAGTTTCAGTACTATGCTCTGTTATGAAACTGCCATTCTTAATGGGAATCATGTCAGGGTGCAAATCCTTAAGTGAACGTAAATCTTTAAACATCAACACTTTCTTTTTATATCTAATTCTAGTCACACATTGCTATAAAGCTTTGCTATTAGGCAATTCATCAACTATAGCAGTAGACGTGTTTACTAACACCTCAGACACTATTTTGCATGGGTTCTCTATCGCTTGCTCTGTGTGTCTTTTTATGCATTCATGAACGTGACACACATCTGACTTTAGAGGATCTGGACCATGGTGATGGCCTGTACTTTGTTTCAGAATATATGCTTTAGCAGCACTTTTAGTCATGCATTGTCCTTTACAGTTAAATCTATTTTTCCTGACATAACACCAGTAGTACTTTACACCAACTGACTTTTCCAAATAATATTAATAACCATCAACAAATAACATCTGACATCCTTCCTGAGTTTTCACCATACTATAACAGCTGTTAAGTGTACCTAGCGTGTATTGTACACAGCTTGACTCCTCTACCTGCAAACACAGTCATGAATGATAACTAAGATTAAGTGATACATACATACATAAAAACCCTCCAAGAATATCTGTCTTCTACAAAGCATGTTTGGCAATAATACTTACCTGTATTT
>NC_056745.1:41108675-41143967 GCF_019279795.1 Protopterus annectens
CCCCCATTTTATAGCATGGTCATGGTAATGGGATAGCCCTACTAGCTTTCCCCTTACCATGACCCGTGCCGTAACCTTAAGGTCTGTGAGTACTGCACTATACTGCTGTACGTAGATTGTTCGCTGAAGTGGGTTTCGTGAAAGTGCACTTTCGCTTAACCCAGGGTCAACTGTGTAATTTCGAAGAAGTGTATTTTCGAAGTTATACAGTAGACCCATTTTATATATATATATATATATATATATATATATATGTATGTGTGTGTGTGTGTGTGTGTGTGTGTGTGTGTGTGTGTGTGTGTATGGTTGGCATTTTAAATGTGTTTTGAACCTAAAAGGTGAAAGCCAAGGCATTAGCTTATTTGTGGGGGTGTTTTTGAGAAATAAAGTGATAATTTTAAGCTTCATGTGCCAAAGGAAGTAATATTTTGAAATTTCTAAATATAACTTGGGAGGAAGGTGTCACTCGTCTAGTCAGGATACAACAGACAAACATTCGTGGGTTCTGTTCAAGCAGCTTTATTACACACAAACACATCACAAATGAGGCTTTGTAACTTAAACTTAAATAAACTTTTAAACAGACTGACTACACACTCATACATGTTAACACTCTGCCTGTTGTCTCAAAATGGCACTGCTACCTGCATGTTCTCAGTATTTGTATGCATGTGTTGTATCTGGAAATGCTCCTTAAAGGGACATACACATGCTCTGATCTACATCCTCCCTCTTTGAGAAATAGTTCATATACTAAATGACAGAATTCAATGTCTTGCAATTTACAGAAATGATCTTTTGACATGCAATTATACAGAACTAATTATTTGACATGCAACCATACAAAATCAGACACATATAAAACAATCATGTCCAGGTTGCTATGTATTTTACACTAGGTCTAGGAATACAACCTAATCTTGTAACATAAAAGTCAGAATTGGATCTAGCAAGCGGGAATGTCTTCAAGGAATGTTCAACTTTGGGAAATGGATACTGTGACATGTTCTTTGGTATGAACATTGTCTGGGTTGCTCTGAGATCTAGAGTCTGTATTATATAGGTACGATGCTGTGATATTGTTTCTGATACAGGAAGAAGTTTCTCCTGCACTCTATTCTCTCAGATTCCACTAAATAGGAGCTCGGCTTGGTACATATACCTCTCACTTGGCCAATTCCATCAAAGCCATTCGCCATTTGCATCCTCACTGTCTCTCCTTCTTTTAACGGATGAAGAAATCTGTTTGTTTTATCATAGCTGGACTTCTGAGAAGAATGCTTTTTAAAAAGTTGGGCTTTGACTGCTCTGTTGTTTTTAGCATTAAGCACCAACAAACTAGATCCGATAGGCAACCATTGTTCTGGTTTACCTAGATAGAAGTCTCTGAGCAGGCGAGCCAAGTAGGTTGTCACGGAGTATATTTCTGAGACTGAGTAAATTCAAGAAGATATCGATATTGTCACGCTTTGACCTTTCCAGTAATTGCTTTGCAGTTTGCATTGCATGTTCAGCAAGGCTGTTTGACTGAGGATATTCAGGACTGCTAGTAACATGGATAAAGTCCCACTCTTCAGCAAATCTCTGAAACAATTGACTGGTAAACCGAGCTTTGTGTGGACTACCATGGACTGAGAAATGACGTTTATTCTTAATAATAACAGCACTGGACATTAGGTTAGGTAGCAAATTAATCTCAAACAATCTCAAATAAGAGTCTACCGACACTAGGCAATGTTGACTGTTCCACTCAAATATGTCAGTTGCTACTGTTGACAAAGGTAGTTCAGGAATTTGGCTTCAATGAAGTGGATTTTTTGCAAATGTGGCTTAGTACTGTTGCACACTGAAGACGAAGAAAGCACTTTATCAATGCCTTTTACTAGAGAAGGCCAAAATACTAGTCCTCTCACCTTTCTTTTGGTAGAATTGGAACCTGGGTGGCCACAATGCAAAATTTGAATGGATTCATGCTGTAAGGAAGTAGAAACAACAACTTTTGGACCTTTGAAAATGATATCATCTTCCATCAGCATCTCATCACTGTATGGAAAGTAAGGATGCACTTCTGGTGGTACAATGGATTGCTTTGACAGCCATCCTTCATTGACGAAGTGGATGAGCTTTTGCAAAATGTGGATCAGTCTTTGTATGATCTCTCAGTTCATCAAGACTCATGGTAGAAAAATTACACAATTCCATGACATCAAAGTCAAAATTCTCTGCATCAAGCTGTTCTGTAGTATTTCTGAGCGATCTGGATAAGGTATCAGCCAGACAAAGAAGTTTACCCTTTGTATAGACCATTTTGAAATTGTACTTTTGCAATTTCAGCATCATTCTTTGAAGTCTTGCTGGAGCGGAATGCATAGGCTTCTTTAAAATAGTAACTAGAGGTTGATGGTCAGTTTCTGTCTGGATAACTCAGCCATAAATATAATCATGGAACTTCGAACAAGCAAACACAATTACCAAAAGTTCCTTCTCAAATTTAGAATACTGCATCCCAAACTGGATAAGAGTTCTAGATGCACAGGCAACAGGTCTGCGCTCTTGAAGAATAACTGCACCCAGACAAAACTTTGAAGCATCACTGGAAAGAACTACTGGTTTGTGGACATCATAATGTAGGTGGGTTACCATTTGTTGTTTCAGGTTATCAAATGCTCTCTGGTGTTTTTCTAACTGGGTCTATATTAGATAAATGAAAGTTTATCTAATCGAATGCTCACATGAGAGAAAATCCAAGAACTCGAAACTGCAATTGTGGGGGGCTGTGCTCCCCACACCCCCTCCTCGCTAAATATATATTCCAACTCCGAGATTGCACTACAGTGAGGAAAGGGCAAATATTCCCATCTTCAGTCTACCACAATCTCACAATTGCAGTTTCGAGTTCCGCAATTTTTGCTCATGTGAGCATTCAATTAGATAAACTTTCATTTATCTAATATAGACTCATTGTAACCATGACCATGCAACATGTTTGTATGTCAGCTCTCTTAAAGGTGCTGATAACTTACTAAAGTCAGGGATACATTTTCCCAAATAGTTAACCATACCAAGGAACCACTGTATAGCTTGGACATTGTCTGGAGCTGGCATCTCAAGAATGGCTGCTTGTTTAGAAGGGTCTAGTCGTAAGCCTGTACTGGTAAATAAATGACCTATGTAAGTAACTTCTAGTAGTCTGAGTTTGCACTTTAGAGGCTTGAGCTTCAAATTCACTTCACACACTCTGTCCAGAACTTTCCTAAGGTTTCTGTCACGCTCTGGTTCACCATTACCTCCAACTAGTAAATAATCAACTATTATTGATAGTAGCCTGAAAAAAATTGCTCCATTGCATGCTGAAAGACTTCACTGTCAGAATTTATTCCAAAAGGCACCCTGAGGAATCTCTGTCTACCAAATGGGGTACTGAATGTAGTCAGTAGTTAAGATTTGGGATCAAGCATCACTTGCCAAAATTAACTCTTTGCATCTAAGACAGAAAAAAACAGTGGCATTTGGCATGAGGGTTGCAATTTCCTTGACTGTATGCATGGGATAATGAGGTCTCTTTAATGCCTTGTTTAAGTCTATTGGGTCAATACAGAATCTGATTTCCTCTGAATTTCTTTTATGAACAGCTACCATGGAAGATACCCACTAAGTTGGTTCTGCGACTGGACAACTCACACCTTGCTGCACCATTTTGTCTAACTGGATCTCTTCTTTGTCCTGCATAGCTATTGGACTCTTCTTGCTGGTCTGACCACTGGAATGACCTCTGGGTCTAACTTCATGGAATATATAACTGGAAGTTTGCCTAGCTTGTCGAACACATCAGCACATTCTGAGAAAATAGCGTTACTGATGTTGGAACTGGGACGTGTGTTTACATGATGGACTTCTTAGGTAAAAGAAAGCAGTTTGATTCTGTCTCTGAGACCTAATAATGACTGCACAGTCTTCTGACTACATAAAATTGCAAGCTGTAACTGTTCCCAGCCGAATAGCATGAAAGCACTACTGAGCATTTGGTTTGAATCTCTTCACCTCCATAAGCAACAAGCTTTGCACAATTGCCCAAATTAAGTTGCTCACTAACCCTCACTTTAGAAAATGTTTCTGCTGACATTACATTACACGTGTAATCAATGTCTTCTTTGAGCTTTGTGGGCTTACCATTGATCAGGACAGTACAAAATATTTCATTCTTTGCCAACAAATCTACTGCATTAACCTTTTCACCAATCACTGATACACCATCTACATAGAAAGTACGGTTGCAATCAACTTGCTTTTTTGACTGACCTTTCTTAATAACTGAATGATGCTTGCTTGATTTACAAAACTTTTGAAAATTGTTCTATTTTTTACACTTGTGCATTGTTGACCAAATGCTAAGCACTTTTCTCTTTTAGACTCATGATTGGCTCCACAATGATGACAGTTAACAATAAGACTTGACTTAGGTTTTGCTGACTCAGTCTCATACTGTACTGAGCATGCCCATTTTACTGAGCAAGTCTTGGAACTTGCTAGAAAGCTCCAGGTTCTCCCTGACACACCCACAGGGGTTGCTACTGCCATGTGCTTAGGCCTGTTTTTGCTTGCCAGGTGTTGCATGCTATGTTTGCTCTAGAGGCTGCTGAAACCAAGCTTTTATCACTTGTAAGCATACTTGTGTGCCTTTTTGTGAATTCATGGATTTGAGAAATCTCTCTGGATTTGTTTAATGTTACATCACTGTCACAAAGCAACATTTTCTCACTGCAGCACTATTAACACCAAACACAAGCCTGTCTTTTATTAAAGGAAAACTCCACACTAGAACAAAAAAATTATTTTTCATTCTATCTTAGTTTCCTGTCCTGTTTTAATACCTCAAAATCACTCTAAGTGCTTTATTTGTAATTTCAGCCTGTTTTCCACAACATGGCTACCAAATAGGGCTTGATTTATCAATGTTGTCTTGTACTCCCTCAAGCCTTTCCTTTTCCCATAATACTTTGTATGACTCATGGCAGACATAAGGAAGTAACTTTGAATTCCCATGCCATTGACATATAATGGGATTTGGGAGGGTCATTGTTATTTTCTGTAAAAGGACTGCTTCTTTTCTGTCTCTAATCACCCTCATTTTTATTTGGCTGAGACACTGATTTACACTATACTTAGAAGTTATCCAGCCACAGCCAGAAAAGCAACTAAACTGCAGGCTTTTGTTCAGAGTTTTCTATTGCAGTCTGAGGAATTGATTCTCCAAGGTTTTCTCAGTGCTGTGACAGTTTTAACACCTCTGCAGTAGTGATTAGAGAGAGAAAAGAAGCAGTCCTTTTACAGAATGTAAAGAACTTAACAGTGACTATCCCAAATCCCATTGTATGTCAGTGGCATGGGAATTCAAAGTTACTTCCTTATGTCTGGCATGAGTCATACAAAGTATTATGAGAAAGAGAAAGGTTTGAGGGAGTACAAGATCACGTTGATGTATTAAGCTCTATTGGTAGCCATGTTGTGGAAAACAGGCTAACATTACAAACAAACCACCTAATAGAGTGACTTTGGGGTGTTAAAATAGGTCAGGAAACAAAGATAGAGTGAAAACACAGTTTATTTTTAGTTCTAGTGTGGAGTTTTACTTATCTTTATAGTCACCAAATCTGCATGTTTTGGCTTTGTTTCTTAAGTCAGTGATATAAGCTGCAAAAGTTTCACCTACCTTTTGGGCCCTTGTGTAAAATAAGTGCCTCTCTAATATAACATTTGTCTGGGGGTTGCACATTTCTGCAAATTTACATTTTAAACACTCATGGTCTTCCTTTGATTCAGCCGGTACCACAATATGACGCCCCCCCCCTCTCCTGCATATATTTCTGGTGCATACACAAATGAACACTCTTTTTCAATAGCTTCTGATCCAGCTAAATTAAGCAAAATGAATGCCTAATTTCGTAAGTGCATATTTGTCAGGAAAAAGCTGCTTGCATGAAAATATTGTATTCCTGCTCATATACTCTCCAATTCTCTGGTATATTATGATCAAACACAAGTGGACCTGGTCTGCGAAATGCCTCTGCCATTTCAACACACAGTACTGATGGTGCTTGAAATCATGTATGAACATACACACAAAAATATATGCCAGTACGTGTAATTATGCCCAAAAGCACAACAAATTGTTTGAAATAACTGCACTTATGCCAAACAAGTCACCGTAGCACAAGAATACTTTGAAATCACTGTAATTTATGAATAAATTGTACACAATGGAAAATCTCAGAGTAAGAAACACTTTGAGATGAACGCACTTTGCAAAGAAACTAAACACAGCACAAAACCTTTTCAAAATGCTGTACTTTGCAAAATAATTCTGCACAGTGCAAGAAACTCTGAAATGGCAGCTTTCTGTGAATAAATGCACACAACACAAGAAATTTTTCAAAATGGCTGTACTTTGACTGCAATTTGAAATATAACTCTACTTTGCACACAGCAAACTCTCTGAAATAATTGCACCGTAATAAAGCACACACACACTGCAAATACATTGTACACTGTGAGATATTTTGAATAACTCTAGTTATGCTTTGAATGGCTTTGGTCAATGCGAAATAGTAGTTTGTGCCCAAACATGGTCTTTTATTAAAAACATGCAGTTGCCTTGCTCTTTAAGCTTAATTGCCCTTTTATTGTACTCGTTATGCCCTTTTAATCTTTTATCATGTTCATTGTACTTTTCTTGTGCCTGTTTTCTTTAAACATGCTCGTTATGCAAATGAAAGGTAATTCTTTGACCCATGTGAATAGTTTTGCTAGTTTTATCAAATATCAAGGTTTTGAACATTTTGTTTAATTAAAAATGTGGTTTATTACACACAAACATATCAGAAATTAGGTTTTGTAACTTAAATTTAAATAAACTTATAAACAGACTGACTACCATACTCATACATGTTAACACTCTGGCTGTTCTCTCAAAATGGCACTGCTGCCTGCATGTGCACAGTATTTATATGCACATGCTACAGTAGACCTGGAAATGCTTCTTAAAGGTACACACACACACACACACACACACACACACACACACACACACACACACACACACACACACACACACACACTGATCTACAAAAGGGGTCTCTGGTTTCAATTTTATTTCATAGGAGATGGCTTTATGGTCAGACTTAACAAGTGATGAATATACACAAAGGATGGTGTGATGATGGGGCAAGTGCCAACACTGCCAGCTGGAGTTTTGTAAAGAATAATATGTCCTTTAAATATCAAACTGATTTATAGAAGATGCTTGTGTTACACATATATTAGAACTGTATGTCATTTGTATATCAATCTGATTAGTACAGATGCTTGTGTTGAACTGCATCCACAATGCACCCTGCTGAAATGAAGAGAAATATACACGTATTATTGTAGCTGAATTAAATGTATATGTTTTAATAAAGGATACTGGGACAGCAATGGTTAATCAGCTAGCTTGCTTTAAGAAAATTAAGGGAAATGTAAATGAGCTGTTAATCCATTAAAACTTCACCACACAGTGCTGAATAGGACCAGAGACACTAGGTCTGGGAGAAAGCCTTTGTTCATTAGCTTAGTAAAAAGAGGGGAAGACCCAGGCACTGCCATAAACATTTAGATGTGCACTATAGCTGCCTATGATAAATTCCTGTCTCAGCTTCAAAGGGAAATACTGAGAAAACTTAGAGTCAGGTGACAAGATGAGGTCATTCTGCCAGCCCTCGTGGAAATTATATTTTAGACATTACAAAGACAAATCTCAGAGTAATGCGTATTCTGTTTTGGGGAATCTGACTAGAAGGACCCTTGCCCACAGCATCTTGCCTTGTAGTAGTAAGTAACTTAATTAGGGAACAGCAATTCTTTTAGACTTGTCAGGAATATAGTGAAGCTTAGTTTGGATATTGCTTTTCTTTATTTGTCTGAGTCTGTCCAGCAATGTTCTTTTTAATATTTCCTGTGATCTGAACTTTACTGTGAATACATAGTTGCATTTTCATGCTCTTTTATTATTTATTATTAAATATATTTAAAACTTTTATTGTGGCTGGTCCTTGTAGAAAGTATCTAACCTTTGAGGTTACTTATATTTATTTTATGACACGGTGTGGGCCACTCCAGAAGGCTAAGCCATCCTGGTCAACTACTACCATTTGTATTAGTATTAATATTACACAGTATAATTTGACAACCTTTGTTAAGGGTCTTAGAGTAGCTGATTGTAGAGTGCCTAGTGGTGGGGATAACTACCTTATACTCTGGGCAGAAGGGGGCACAGCAGGTAAATCTGTATTAGCCTTTCCCAGGTGTCGGTATTAGTGTCTGTGTGTGTGTGTGTAAAATAAAATCTTGGTGTGTCTGTGTGTGTGTCAGATACTTGGGGCAGGGACACGAAGCACTGAGTTTACAGAGAGGGTGCTGCAGGAGTTGGCTTGGACACTCGGCTGAAGACCTAACCTACACCTGTACCAGAGGGGAGTATTATTGGGGACCTGGAAGGAGACAGATATATAGAAATCCAGACCCCGGGCTGTGTGTGTTCCCTGTGTGTTCTTAAAGAAAATTGTGCTTGATGCAGAGATGTCTGCATCTGAAAATACTGAGTGTATCCATTTCTGTTCCATGTGCACATCCCTCTCCAGTGTCAGTTGTGAGGATTCAGGCTCCTTGATTACTGGCCCAGCATGGGGACAGCACATATTGGTGGCTATCACATGCAGGTAGCAGTGGTGGGCATCACAGATGGTACAAAATGCCCCTTTTTATTAAGGACACGATCAAAGATTTTGTTCCCCTTAGTCAGTACTCTGACTACTTGTTCCAAAGTGCTTATATTGACAAAATCCATGAACCTCTATGCTTGTGCACTAATGGTGGTGCAGATTTTCCAGTTTAGATCACCTATGAAAATAGTATTTCCTTTAATACTGAGTGATTCTAGTTCACGTAGACAGGCGTTGTGGCTTTCCTGGGTCCTAGACAAAGTTCTGTACTTAGCTAATATACGATACAGGTCCTTTCTGATGGCTACATGGAAATAAAGAAGCTCTAGTACAGGGGTTCCCAAAGTGTGCACCGCAGTGCCCTGGGGAGCTGCGGCTTCCTCACAGAGGTGACGTAAACTAATAAACTTAGCTGCAAAATAAACTGCGAACAGTTTGAGGTTTATTTTGCAGCTACACTTATTAGTTCGCAGTGAGTGAATGCAGGAATGAATGAAGAAGTGGCTGTATGTGTGAGATCAGGAGAGTAACAGAGATGTGTGAATGAATGCAGGAATGAATGAAGAAGTGTGTGTGTGTGTGTGTGTGTGTGTGTGTGTGTGTGTGAGATCGGGAGAGTGAATGCAGGTATGAATGAGGGAGTGGTTGTGTGTGTCTGTGAATGAATGCAGGTATGAATGAGGAAGGGGCTGTCTGTGTGTGAGATCAGAAGAGTGAGAGCGATGTGTGAATAAATGCAGGTATGAATTAGGAAATGACTGTGTGTGTGTGCGAGATCCGAAAAGTGAGACGGATATATGAATGAATGCGTAAGTGGGTGTGTGGCATGTGGGTGTGAGAACGATGTATGAATGAATGCGTAAGTGGGTGTGTGGGATGTGGGTGTGACACACAGTGAGAGCGATGTGTGAATGAATGCAGGTATGAATGAGGAAGTGACTGTGTGTGTGTGTTTGATCAGGAGAGAGAGAAAGCTATGTGTGAGTGAATGCAGGTATGAATGAGGAAGTGACTGTGTGTGTGTGTGTGTGTGTGTGTGTGTGTGTGTGTGTGTGTGTGTGTGTGTGTGTCAGGAGGGGAAAGAGTGAAGCGTGAGAGTAATCCCTGGCAGCAGCAATGAGGTCTGTGTAAGTCTGGTCCACACCACTGGACACATACCTCTCACCCTCTTAGATCAAGAAATCTGGACAAAGCCAAAAATAGTGGGGGTACAAAAGCACAAAATAGGGACACTTTTAAGTACTGCTCTCACAAACTTAGAAAGTTGATAGAAATGCAGGTTTTGCATTAGCATGAATTATCTGAAGGGTATGAGGTATGAAACAAAGGTCAGTATTTTCTGACTTCAACTTCAATGATCTGCCAATGATGTGCCAGAAAACAACAATTTTATGAGAAAAAGACCAAAAATATGAGACAAAAATCTGGACATTCTGCAAAAATTTATACAGTTGAGACATATGCTGGACAGAGCCAAATAATAGGGTCAGATTTTAAATATTGCTCTTATAAACTTAAAGTTAATAAGGTTGCCATTAGGTTTGCTTATCTCTCAACCATAGTTGATCAGTGGTATGCTGTTAAGCAAAATGTACACTTTTTTTTGGCAAATGTCTTTTTATTGTACTTTGCAGGGGGAGGGGGCACCTCGGGAACACCTGGATTCAGCAAGGGAGCCGAGAATCGAAAACGTTTAGAAACCACTGCTCTAGTGCATCATGCTTCTTTACCAGCCTTACAGTGAGTCTCTTCTGGATGAAGACTGATGACTATATTTATTTTTCAGATTGGCTAGCCATTGGGTCCTATTGAGGCACTGGCTATATTACAAAGAAGACCTGTAGCTGAATCACAAGATCTGCAGACCAGTTTAGAAAATCCACTACACGATATATACAATACAATGGAATAATCAAAAAAAAAATCCATCCTCAACCCCTTTTCCCATTTTGCTAATGTGATTGGGATATCACTTCAGCAGTAACAATCATCTCAAGCCAAGGTTTATACCACCAGGTAACTAGCCCTGCCACTGTAGTTCAGTAGTTCATTAAATATTCTCTTATAATTGCAGTCAAGTAGTTAAGAGGATATGGCCACCTCCAAAAGCTTATTACATTAGATCTCATCACTTATTTACACATGACATTCACATTAATAACACAGCCCATTAGATGCAATCTTTTACCAGATTCACACATGACCTTCATGTTAATAACACTCCCCATTAGATCCCATCATCCCTTTACCAGATCCACACATGACTTTCACATTAAAAACACTCCCCATTACATGCCATCACTTTACCAGATCCACATGACCGTCACATTAATAACACTCTACATTAAATCCCATCACTTTACCAAATCTACATGACCTTCACATTAATAACCAGCCTGAACAAACCCAAATATCACACAGACTGCATGCAGGGAGCATACCTCTCTGAAACCCCATGCAGAGCTTGCAAGCAAAAAGACCACAACCATATCAATTTAAGAAGGTCACCATTGTCATTGAAGAAAGTTTGTAGTAAAACAGAAGGAAGCATGGACCATCAAAATTCAAAGGTTTTTGATACAACAATCTTATCAAAATAGACAATGACATGCTAGGTTGTGCATGAAAAAGTATCCTAACATATGCCTTTATGTGTGATGAACATGTACAAACTGTGAATCAGTAATAGCAAAGTGGTTGTACTTTGAAGTATTACAGCAGGTCTTAATGCCATGCAAAGTATAGGAATTAGCACCACAAAAGTGAATTAGCAAGCAGTATTTACAAAGGCCACTGTTTAATGACACTGACTATCCGACAGTACAATCATCAGGAAATTGCAGAATGAACCCCATATTTAGGGATAAAATTCATCATGAAGGGGGAGGGATGGGAAGATGAACAGGAAGTGAAATCAAATGGTAAGCAGATACAGGACTGGGAGTGATTACCAGCTGTAAACTGAAACACCAATTCCTTCCCTCATCACATAGACTTGTAATGGAATTTAGTTGCATATGCTGTGAACATAAGAAATGATTAGATTCATTTACTAGAGTTGCTATATCACTATCTTACAGTTATTAATGCAAGTTAATCATTACTCTAAGAGCATTTCATTATACAGTTCTAAATAAATGACCTTCCCTTTTTCTGAGATAATCACACTAGATGTAGGAAATTGTCATCATAGTTGCTATTTTTGCAATGAAAATACATTCTTGTTCAATAAATTAAAATTTACAACAGGTCTTTTCTACAATATTTGATGTTTAACTATTAAAAATGTAAAAAATGTATCAAAACCATGAAGATACAATACATCCACAAAGTATATTGAAATATACAACAAATAGTCAACAGAAATATCTTAAACCTTTTGAAAAGAAAATCTATCACAAAATGCATTTTTGGAAAAAATATATGTTTAATATAAATTCTGAAGCCAAGATACCTGTTATATGAATGTGGTACTCTTCTTTGAAAATCTTCTTGAAGTGTGGTAATTTTAATTGAATGTGTGTGGTAGGCAGTCCTGGAAGGTTGACATCTAAATCCCCCATGAAATGTGGGAACTGCCAGTCCTGAAAAAAATAGTAAGTAAGTGGTTTAATCAAGCCATGTTGGCATGGATAATGTGCAGTCTACAATAATATTAATTTATTTTATCATTGAATGTTTCATCACAAAACATACCTACAACAGCTTGAACAGGTTCTGATCCTACTCTTAATGCTACAAACAACACACTTAGAGCACAATAATAGGCAGAATCTAAAATCATTGTATTCATTGTGGCAAAAACTGCTGTAATTAGTCTGTGCATGTTATATGCTAAAATTAGAAGTCATACAGGATTGACACATCTAGATGATCGATTGTGTATTAAAAACTGAGGTGCAAAAAATATTTTGACCCTACGATGTAGAGGAAAAAAATCATCTCAATATTCCACCATTTTAGTACTTCTGATCAAGTCAGCATTTCCACTGCTAATAACTCTAAGAACTTTCCCAGCACAAATGCTATATCACTTCATCATAGCTGTTGAGTATTCAATTTTTATTTTAAGAATTAAAAAGTTAATCTCAAATTTCATTCATGAAATGTACTTTTTCTTTAGAACTAGTCCAATATAGCATAAAACAAAGCAACATGTAGTGATAACCAAGCAATTTACTGACATAAATTTATATGCTATTGAGCTAGTTTGCCTGGTAAATTTGCTCAGAACTATTCATTCTATATCAGTTTAGCATCCAGGTTATTTTATCAATATACTATCATTAAGAACCTTGAATCATCTTAACGGAAAGATGTTTTACTTTGAATAGTATTCTTTTGTGCACTGAATTACAATCACATAGTATTATATTTCTGCATGATTTTGAGCAAAGCAAAAACAATTCACAACAAATTATTTTGTACTGGCCTATATGTACTTGGACAAGTACAGTACATTGATTCAATCACTAAGATGCTTTCATAGGGCCTGCCATATCAAAGCAAACCCCATGCAAAACAGAAAAGATACAAGCAAACATGCAAATATATAAACATTTAGAATGATGTATCCTCAAATAAGAAAACTTTACCATTAATATTAATTAGAAGGTATTGCTCATACTGTAAAGCTAACAGCAAACATACCATCATTTTTGTCCTTTCTAATAATATTTGCCCCACCTTTATATTCAACAGTACAATGCCAAATGTAGCTTTTCAGCAATCACTTTATACATGCTTTTTATTGCTTCATTTTGATCATAAAGTGCAAAAAAGGCAGTTTGGTTTTACTCAGTAAAAATCTGTTCCCTTGTTTCCTGTTTATATTAATCAAATAAGTACAGTATAGAACAGCAACTGTAAGCTGTCAGTTGTATTAATTGTATTGCACAAACCATTCATTCTTTTCAACAGTATGGTCTATTGGACTGGCAACACTTTCATTAGTGCTGCAAAATTAAGACAAACTTCAATTTGTAAGTGGTCCTCTGCATGATAGAATTAATATATCATCTGAAGGCTATATTAAATTAATCATGTCAGGACAGAAAAGTGCCTATCAAATAGTCAAGACTGTGCTACTGCATTTAATTTCTTCATTACACAGCACAGTAAGCATACAAAATAAAGTGAAATATTCTTGTTGTTTAGAAACTTTAAATCAATTGTGTGTCCTAGATCCATTTCACTGCATACAGCACAGCATTCTATTCAGAAATATAATGCCAGATTTTGCTTTCTTGTGTTCATTTTAAAATATTCCATGTTGGTTCATCATGATCATAAACTGAAAAATAAAACTCTTCGACTCCACCTGGTAAATTCAGTTTCCCTTCCCCAACTCTGTATTAATTGTACAGGATACAGAAAAGCAACTGCAGGTTGTATTATGTTGCACAGTATCTGTTAAACATTAGAATCTGCTGTGCACAGAGTAGCTTTGTGCATGGTAGAAGAATTAATGCAGTCTACGAAAGATAAGCAGATTGAAAACCAGTGCATCAGCTGTGTGGGACAGACTTCAATAATTCTTCTTGTTTGTATTTGGCTACTACTTGTCTATATCACCTATCATAGAACATCACTTTTTAAATAATCACGACTGTGATGCTGTATGTTGCTTCTCCACTAAACAGCGCACCAAATGATATATTAATGTATATAATAAAGTCAGATTTTGCTCTTGCTTCCATTTAGACATTGCTTCTCACTATCTGGTATTACAGAACAATGCTTTTATAAGCAACCAAAAAGATCAACTTGCTGAAGAGTACCTCCTAAAATATTCTTGTACTTTATTATTGCATTATTATTACTGTACAATTAATACAGTTTATACATATCGTATTTTACAGGTTCCCAAACTGGATATCACAGAATAATACCTGTCGAGCCTTAAAGATGATTTTTGCTATACATCATTTTTTTCTTGAAAAAAGCAAGTTAGCTTGACACACTTTAAGCCCCTATATGCTATTTATTCCTTTTCTTCTCAAAGAAATGAAAATCATGTTGCATTCTGTTACTTCTCCATGATCATCTTTACAATGCATTAGCATGGTTACCAAATAGAGCCTCCACATATTGTGCTTTACTGGACTCTACTTGGTATTACAAAATATCACTTGCACAAAAATTGACACCAAACTGTTTTTCAGTTTTAAGCACTACACTATATGATATATGAAAGCATGTAAAATAAAACAAAATATTAATATTCCATACACTGTATGTTGTTGCAAATTATCATTATTGAGTATCACAGCATAGTGCTTTTCAACGAATTAAGACCAGTCTGCTCTTTGTTATTCCTAAACAGTGTGCCAAATGATGTATACAACAAATATATGAAATAAAGAAATGTATATAAAGAATGAAATGATGTCACATAAAGAAATAAAAACACTTTTGTTCAAATTATATTATATAGGCCAAGCACTGCAACATACTGCCTTAATCTACAAGAGCCAAAATGAAGTAAAATACTGTTCCCTATATTTAATAACCTGTCACTACTGTGTATAACAGAATAGCATTTGTCAATACACATGATGTTGTATGTTGCTTCCTCAATAAAAAGAAAATCAAATGTCATCTGCAAATATGAAGAATAAATCAAACTATCCTTATTGCTTATATACAGTGGATATAACAAGTTTACACACACCTGTTAAAATGCCAGGTTTTTGTGATATAAAAAATGAGACCACAATAAATCATTTCAAAACGTTTCCCACCTTTAATGTGACCTATAACCTGTATAATTCAATTGAAAAACAAACTAATCTGTTAGGGGACAAATTATAAAATAAAAAAGTACAATATGCTTGTTGCATAAGTCTGCACACCCTTAAACTAATACTTTGCTGTGTGTGCACACCCTTAAACTAATACTTTGTTGAAGCACCTTTTGATTTAATTACAGCATTCAGTCTTATTGGGTAGGAGTCTATCAGCTTGGCACATGCACACTCTTCCTTGCAAAAGTGCTCCAAATCTGTTAGATTGCAAGGGCATCTCTTGTGCACACTCCTCTTCAGGTCACCCCACAGATTTTCTATTGGATTTATGCCTGGGCTCTGGCTGGGCCATTCCAAAACTTTTATTTTTTTTCTAGTGAAGCCATTCTTTTGATTGCTTGGGGTCATTGCCATGTTGAAAGGTGAAATTCCACTTTCTAGCAGACACCTGAAGGTTTTGGGCCAAGAGTGACTGGTATTTGGAACTGTTCATAATTCCCTCCACCTTGACTAAAGCCCTAGTTTCATCTGAAGAAAAACAACCCCAAAGCATGGTACTGCCACCACCATGCTTAACTGTGGGGATGGTGTTCTTTTGGTGGTGAGAAGTGTTGTTTTTGCGCTAAACGTACCTTTTGGAATTGTGGCCAAAAAGTTCAACTGTTGTCTCATCAGACGTAACACATTTTTCCACATGCTTTTGGGAGACTTGATGTATTGTTTTGCAAATTTCAGCCGGGCCTGGATGTTTTTGTGTTTAAGAAACGGCTTCCATCTTGCAACCCTGCCCCATAATCCAGACATATGGAGAATACAGGAAATTGTTGTCACATATAGTACAAAACCAGTACTTGGCAGAAATTCCTGCAGCTCCTTCAATGTTGCTGTAGGTCTTTTGGGAGCCTCCCTATCCAGTTTTAATCTTGTCTTTTCATCAATTTTGGAGGGATGTCCAGTTCTTTGCAATGTCACTGTTGTCCCATATTTTCTCCACTTTTTGATGACTGTCTTCACTGTGTTCTATGGTATATCCAATGCTGTGGACATTTTTTTGTTCCCTTCTCCTGATTGATACCTTTCAACAATGAGATCCCTTTGATGCTTTGTAAGCTCTCTGTGAACTATGGCTTTTGCTGTAGTATGCAACTGAGTAAATGTCAGGAAAATCCTACTAGAACAGCTGAACTTTATTTGGAGTTAATCAAAGTCTCTTTAAATGATGGAAGGTGTGTAACCAAGAAGACTGAATGCTGTAATTAAATCAAAAC
The DNA here is from genome assembly GCF_019279795.1 of Protopterus annectens. Taxonomy (NCBI): domain Eukaryota; kingdom Metazoa; phylum Chordata; order Ceratodontiformes; family Protopteridae; genus Protopterus; species Protopterus annectens. Next base: position 41,125,446 of record NC_056745.1, read on the forward strand.
GTGCTTCAACAAAGTATTAGTTTAAGGGTGTACACACACAACAAAGTATTAGTTTAAGGGTCTGCACACAAAACAAAGTATTAGTTTAAGGGTGTGCACACTTATGCAACCAGCGTATTGTACGTTTTTTATTTCTTATTTTATTTCCTTAACAGATTTGTTTGTTTTCCAATTGAATTGTACAGGTTATAGGTCACATTAAAGGTGGGAAAAGTTTTGAAATGATTTATCGTGGTCTCCCTTTTTTATATCACAAAAACCTGGCATTTTAACAGGGGTGTGTAAAGTTTTTGTATCCACTATACATCCTTTACTTCTCACAATTGTGTCACAGTATAGAACTTGATAAAAACCTGCAGAACTCTTTGGAGAATGTAGCTTCCAAAATAATATATTGATCTACAAGAGAATTAACTCAGTACAATTATTAGAAGCTACACGTGTTGTTTTACTGTCCTGTATCGAGTTTGGTATCACAGAATAGCATTGAACAAATACTGTAGATCACATTAATATCTGTTACATTGGTCTATATCTTGCTGTTGTTCTTCAGTTCCATCATTCCTTAGCATACCAATGCAATGTTACCACTGCTAAACAAGCCAACATTCAGCATTGGCAAACACGTGTTTATAATTCAACCTGCATTCTTGTACTATTGCTACATTACTGCCTGATGTTTTTCTCCAACTTATGAAAAACAGGTTCACTTGTGATAAAATTCTTGTTGAACAATATTTAGACTGTAACCAGCAACAAATGCACATGGCTTCTATTTAATTCAGTATTTCTCCATAGTTGACAAGCTCATCATGACTTAATTATAAAGATGTTTCAGCTTTATTTCTGTTTCCCATTTCTTTCTAGTGCATACATCATAAAAACAAAATAGCAAATGACTCTACAAGACACATTTTATCTTTATTTATCTATTTGTTAAGCAGGTTAGTAGACTGGCCACAAAGCCCTTTACAGCCATGACCCAGACTGACAAAAGAGCAACAAAACTGCATGACAGCTACGTAACAGCATTAGCACACTGCAATTAAAATTAAGTACAGTGAAATCAGTTTAGGTTAGTGCATTGGTTGCTGAAAACTATTCTGAAAATAATTTGTAACAAATTCAAGAAGGAGGTATCAAAGAGTTAATAGCAATTCAACTCTTTGTACTTCAATTAGTCGTATCATATACATGCTACAAATAAAATATTTGCATCATCCAATTTATTTATTCTTCCTAACCTCTTTCTCTAAAGCATCTTAATTGACATTTTTTCATGAGTCATTCCTCAAGCTCAGTTTGGCAGCTATGTAGTGTCCTTTGCTGTTGTAATTACTTGTAAATAGGTGAATTAATAAGTTTATGTTCAATGTAGTTTGTTCTATATCTAAAATATAAAATGAAGAATACCTAAGGAGATGAAAATTCATCACAAAGATCACATTATTGGCATGGCTAGCACCGTGCACTTTCATTCATAATTAATAAAAGGACCTCCTTGGCTAAATAGCTTTCACAGCTGATTCTCTTTATACAGCTTCTGTAAAAGCATGTGATTAAACACACCAATTGCAGGAAAGCAACTTGTGACTTTTAAAATCCCATGCATGAACACTTATGTTCAAATACATCAATATATATGTGTGTGTATGTATGCATATGTACAAAACAAATTGAACATGTTCAGATGGGCAAGAAATGTACTTTTTAAAATAACAGTGATTATGAATATCACAAATGTGTGAGGGAAAGAATTTCCAGATGGTGTGAGCTTTAAGATTTCACTAATGCATAATGCAAATTATGGGTAAGTGAGATGTCTAGCACTGTCCCTTTATGAGCTAAGAGACCAGTGACTGCTGCATGAAGGTACTTTTACTGCCAGCACAAACTGATGCTCAATGTAAACAAGTGAGAGAAGCACAGAAAACAGAGAAATGAATCTTTCAAACAGGAAATGCGTGAACATCTGCAGTGGAAGTAGAATGAAGGTTCATGAGATAATACGTTTATTATATTACCCGGAAACAGGAAGTGCATGAACATCTGCAGTGGAAGTAGAATGAAGGCTCATGAGATAATACGTTTATTATATTACCCGGAAACAGGAAGTGCATGAACATCTGCAGTGGAAGTAGAATGAAGGTTCATGAGATAATACGTTTATTATATTACCCGGAATAAATTATGTGTGTGTGTGTTTGACTGTGACATCCTGACACCACATGGAGAAAAGGGGATGTGGATGAATGGGATGGATATATAAAATGCATTAGTATGAAGATTCATGTAATAATTAAACATAATTTCTGGAAATGTGGTTGAGTCAACTTTATTAAGAATAAATCTTTTATGGATACAACAATAAATAATGGCCAAATGTTATGATACTCACCACACCACTGCTGGATTGGGATGCTTAAGTGGATAAGGAGGACTGGACATTACACACATTCATGACTATATTCACTATACAAGAAATGTAGAATGGACAGTGCATATACTCATCTTCCATGCAGTCAGAGACATACTGCCTTAGTCTTCTTCACATTTAAGCCATCTGTCCATCCCTACTTATTAAATGGTCACCACTGATAAGTTCGTCATGCAGTCTTTAACTACGGCTATGTCTCAACCTGCTTACTTTGTGACATGCTAGCGATGTCCACAAGAACCTTTTCAGGGCCATAAGGGGGGGGGGTCCCAGAGCAGACCCTAAATATATAGCATCCTAAATATTTGACAATGATTAAAATGAGATGTAGCTGTACTGAACACTTTTAAACCAAAAAGCTTGCCTATGTTATGCCTGTTCATCACATTTTGTACCCCTAACCTGGTCCCATCAGCCCACCCATGGTCACATGTTTTAGTCATGTACCCCCTGAACAGAAGCCCTGTTATCTCCACATACCTACAGTACCTTTAACCTTTACTTTCTATCACAATGGGTTTTCTTAAATTTTGGCTAGAGAACGGTCTTCCTCTAGACTTGTCAAAGTAACATCACCATTATTAGTTTTGAATGCTTTACCGTACAGCATCAGAAATGAAGACTGCCGACATATAACAATGGTTATTATGTATATTTTAGTTCAAATAAGTCTGGATGTTGTTAGTCACTCAGTGGACTTACCTAACTCTCTTAACTTATCTTTCTATGTATCCCCCCCCCAAATCCGGAAAGTGACCAGCAAGATGTTCTCAGTTCGAATGGTTTGTGTCACCCTGCTTACTTTCTTATATGCTGCCGACCATCAGACAAAACTGTAAGAGTACAGCCAGCAGCTTCCTCCAACTACACCACTCTGAATGACAAACCTCAGTCTTGGGTGTTCCCCTGTTGTACTCTCTTCCTGTCAAGGACTAACAACATTTAGGATAGAGGGCTAAGCCTTTCTACCATTTTCTAGTTTAGAGTGTTAGCAGTTTGCATTAGTGCTTTTCAAAAACTCAATTGAATAAATTTAGCATGAGGTCTTAGAATGTGCCCCATCTTCTCTGCGCAGCCCTGCTTCTTCAGCAGCTACATCCACCTGCCACAGTATTATACTTCTTCTCGCAATCACTTCCTTGCTCAACTAGTCTTATGCAATGTCACCACATCACTGCATGCCCAGATCGCTGTAATGCAGCAAATTAGACCAGATTACCTTTCATTGTGACCTCTGCTCTAACACTCTTTTCCAATTTCTCAGCATAGGTTTCTATCAGATTGCATATAATTCAGCAAATATGACATATGTTGCTTCTATTTCTCTACCATGCTTCCTCAGCTATTTTTAGCATCTTCTTGGGAAGGTGAACCCCCTACTGCACTAGCCTCCTACCTTCTGACAATTTATCCTTCTCTTGTCTAGTCCAACAGAGATTCAAAGGTTCATACTAGGCTGTCAGTCTGCAGACTATTAAGCCTACCCAACAACCAGATGTCAGAATCAAACCCTATACCTTGCATCTGTGAGGTAAAATTGTTAATCATTATGGCAACTGTGTCCTCCTTTATAGGTTCATACAGTCTGCAGACTACTACACACCTAGCCAATAAACTAAGGTTAGAAGCAAACCCTTTTTTTAGCTTGTAAGTGTGAGACAAGTCCTTAACTATTATGCCAACCCTCCCACATGTTAAGATCTGCTAAATAAACATCCATTCCTAATTTATTTGTAATTCATATGTGTTTTAGAACTAAGCATAACATATTGGTGCTTCTTTTACTAAACATTGATGTAAATCTTATTTCTTTTGGTAAAGTCCTCTATGGATGAATACTTCAAAGGCAAATTTAACCACCCACCTAGGTCCATTAGCTTGGCCCTTTCAATATTTATACTAGCCTGTTTAGTCTGTTATGTTTCTTTATAAAATAAAAATAAATAAATAAAAATAAATATATTATCTTCTGGGAAGCAACAAACCAGACATACTATATCAAACATGATACCCACAAAGTGCCACTGCATGCCACTCCTTCATGGGTAACTCCACCTTGTCTTCACAAAGTAAAACTGTCAATTAGTGGTATAAGTGCTAAAAAGAAATCTTATTCTATATCACCCCAAATTCCCTTCTGAAATACATCTGTGGATGTTTTGGCCACTGTACTATGTCTTATCACAAACTACCATGCAAATATTTTTTAGTTTTGACAGCACATCTTTTATACTTTCATAAACATCAGTAACAATTAACATTTGCTGAATAGTATGATACTCAATGCATTTATTGATTATGTTATTCTCATTTCCATAATACCACTCATCTGTTTGCACTTTACTGATAAGGATGTAAATATTTTTCATGCACAAGCTCCATGCATTTATTAAAAATCTAAACAGTCATTTTGAGAGGCCCTTCAATAAATACATAATGCAGTGGGACAAACACTGCTGTACAGTTATCTATGTTAATTATGCTTATCGTCTACAAAAATAATGAGTGTATTTAGATGTGTCGAGCCCTGCGTTGTGTGTTTTTGTCAAGTATAATCCAATTTCTTGCTACAGCCAATAGCCAGCAGTTTTTTTTGGGGTTCTTTTCTAATGCTGTTCTATTAAACATCTCATATGCCATAAACTATGGAATGCACCCAGTAAAGTCAGTTCTATCAGCAGCATAATCAATTATTAAGAAAACACAAAGTATTATGTTTCAAAGTCTCCTGAAGATACTCTTCTTGCAGTCATCAGAGAAATCAGTAAAACTGTTTTCCATATTATGAACATCACGTTAGACAGGTTATCTTGTTCAAATGGAGTAAGTGTTAGCTCCTTTAACACAATATTAAGATCCCAAGGAGAGGCAACTGGTTTTCTTGGAGGCCTCTTTTGTGAAACCTCTTTTAAAAACATTTTGACATGAGACTGCATTAATAAAGGAGGATCCATGGGCAGGCATGCTGAAATGGCTGATAAACGAACCCTAATGAAGATGTAAGAAAGGCCATAGGATAGTAACTCACACAAATATTGTAAAACCAAGAACTACTAGCCCTGAATGGGTGCTGGTTATGTTGCTGGCATCAACCAAAAAAACCTTTACCGTTTGCTAATAAATGATTTTCTAGTAGCAAGCTTTCGTGCTTATATTAGGACCTGCTGTACATCATCAGTAAACAGGTGCCTAATGGGAATTGAGACCCTATCATCCAGTCAGTCAATTGAAGTCAATTGGGGAGAGGGTATATCAAACACCCCTGATCTTGTGAGAGCAGATCCATTCTATGTCGAAGCTTCTGGTAACTGCCCATGGCCATTTCAAATAAAAGGAAGACCCACTGTTGCCTGGGCCAGAAAGGAGTCTCTGCAATAATTTTGTTGGATTTCTTCCAAATCTTCAGAAATATCCTGGATACCAGTGGAGAGGATGGAACATTACAGTCCAAGAAAAAGAAAGGGCATCTGTCTTCCAGGCCTTGCTGCATGGAATCCTGGAGCAGAATCTTGCCAGCTGATTGTTCAGAGAGTAGGGTGAATAGGCTTACTCAAGGAACTCCCCACAGATGAATCAAGGCCCCTTAAGTAGTCATTCTAACTAGTTAGTTTGTCCTTGGTTTGGGGTGCTCCGGAATTCTTTTTGGAGCACTCCTGCCATTTCTTCCTAAGTATCTGTTTAACAAAATTTTCTTGACACTGTTTATTTTGTTTGTTTGTTTACTTATTTAATTTATTTATTTCCAAAAATAATGAGGGGTTAGAACAGCCCTTAGAAAATTTGGAAAAGGAGGGCTGAAAAATCTTAGAGATTCCCTGTATCAACTTACCCCTTCCATCACATTTTTGATAACCTTTGCAGCAGAGGAACCAAACCCTACATCTTTATCCAAAGAATTTAAAATCACATTTTTAACATCATTTGGAGGTTCTGAGAATGTAGCCAAAACAGTACCAGTAGCAACAGCCTTGGATGAAGTACCAACTGAGTCGTGCATACACTAAAAACAATGCAAGTGAGCTGTACAGTGGAAGAAACTGAATAATTCAAAGCAGAGATAAACCTCATGAAACATTCTATATAAAACAATATCAATAAATAAAATAATGTATTTATCTGTATTTATTTACATTTGTTTCTGTTCAGATTCCTTGTCAACACCACTTTTTATTTAACATTATTATTATTGAGTCCAGGTGGTGGTGCTGTGGTAGCGTTGTCGCCTCACAGTAAGATGTTGTCCTGTTCGATTCTCAGCTAGAGCGTCTTCTGTGTGGAGACATGCATGAATGGGCATACCTTCGTTGAAGATTGTGTGTCAGGGCTGGCAACTCTGCACGTATAAATCTACTGCCAATCATTAGCGGACTGGAGTTCCGCTGTGGCGACCCCTTAACCGGGAAAAGCCGAAAGACACAATATTGAGTCCAGGTTTACTATATGCATAAAACAAAATCTGTCACTCTAACTCTCTAAATTCTAATTCATTGTCTCTTTTCCCATAAAAAGAACTACCCACATGGTCCATAACTGTGAAGCTAAATTTTTTGAAGTTAAGGCAAACACAGAATGAGGTTTATCGTGTCATGTATATGTTCTTTTTAAAGATAAAAAAAATAGAAGTTTTTCAATTAAAGATTTTCTTTTTCTTCACAATTTTTTGATGGTAGTATTTAGATAACAAGGAGTGTCATGTGACAAGAGAAAGGTTATTTAAATGATTCATTTTATTATTAATGATGTTCTGATGAAGGCCAGAGAGGCTGAAAGCACTTAACAGTGTGTACATTATTTAACAGCGGGGCTGAATGATGAAGGGGAGATGGTTTATTTAAAATGACCTATACATAAACTTCCATTTATATTTGGGATTCAAAAGATCTATACTAACAACAGGGATCCCCAATAAGACCTATAATTTCAGCTATGGGTTCTAAAACAGGATCATTAGCAGTTTTGTAGACTGTCACTTAAATGAGTGGGTATTTGCAGAATCTTACTATTTAAAAAATCCCTGGCAATTTTTGAGTAAAAAGAAGTCTCATTTGATGAAGAGAGTTATTTAGTCACAGCTTACAATAAAAGTTTATACACAGCCATTCCGCATTAGGAATGTTTAGAGATGCTTGGATAACAATTTTTGATATTTGATCACATTAATTGAAATGTAATAGATGTAGTATGTGATTTAATGGATTTATTTCTTCAAAATAATGAATTTAATAATTTATTAGCATTGTCACCTCACAATAAGACGTTGTCCTGTTCGATTCTCAGCTAAAGCGTCTTCTGTGTGGAGACATGCGTGAATGGGCGTACCTTCGTTGAAGGTTGTGCATCAGGGCTGGCAAATTGGTACGTAAAAATCTACTGCCAATCATTAGCAGACCGGAGTTCCGCTGTGGCGACCCCTAACCAGGAAAAGCCGAAAGATACAACATTTTTTTAAAACGTATATTATCATCAAATTAAATGTGTGGCAATGAGGGCAGTAGTAGGGCCCACATATGCAGATATAATTTTGCTACATTGGGAGAATAAATTTATAAATGGCAGTAAATGTTTTAAAATTATACAGCCATGTTATACGTAGTAGTAAGAAAAGGGGTACTTTTATATGAAGTAATTGCCCACAATGTTGATGTATCAATGAAGGTACACATACCCCTGTAGTGTTATGACGTAGCAGTACTGGGTCTGTTGGTTACTTTAACTGTAATTCCTATGGACTAGTGCTTACTCCTTAAATGGCAACTTAAATTACATGTTACAGTGAATAAATTATACTGTTTCTTTATGACACACTTCAAAACTGAAGAATGAAAATCTTAGATGCTGAGACAGGATTTCACACAAATTTGATATGCAAGTTTGTTGATTATAAAAGTTAGGAAAGTGATTTTGTTATATTTGTGATTCAATAATGTTATGTATATGTAAAAAATATGTTTTAGACAGTTGTATGAATAATTTTTAAACTCATGTTTTTTAAAGTATTAAAGTGCTGTGAAGTGACTAATTGGATGTATTCTGAAGACTTTTTTTCATGAAAGTGTTAAAATTTAACCTTGTTTTAATCAACATACTGTGTCTTTTGATCATGGTTCAGTGTTTTTTTTCTTTAATTTCTGTTAAACCTGCCATAGATAGTTCAGTTTGTGCAGTGTCTGTAAATACTGTGCATTTATTTTTCCTGCTACAATACTAGAATTCTATCTGTAAGGGAGGGAATACTGCACTTAAATATAAAGAACTATTGGTTTTGACTAGAACCATGAAAAGCCTTAAAAGCAGGCAGATGAGAAGAGAAAGAGAGCTGTGCTATTGCTGTGAGGTCTCTGTACATAATATTCATTTACCTTGCAAGATACAATGCCAAACCCTCTTAGAAATGGAATACTATGAAAAGCCCTAGAGCAGGAACCTGAAAAGAGAATTTATTTTTGACGTTAGACTGAAGTGTTTGGCATGAACTGCATTTTCTCTTTTCTGAACTTTATTTATTGTGAATAAACATGAGCTTTAACCTCAAAGATTGCCTTATATGACTACTTCATACAAACCAAACAATATATCACAACAGAGTTTCAGTAGACAAAACCTGCAATCTTTTTATACTGTGACTTTCTGAAAAGCTGACAGTTTTCACTTAATCTATATTCCATGCTAGAATCCGTCTTCAGAGTAACAGATTACAGAAGAAACCTGTGCTGCATTCAGGACCTTGTTAGGTAATCTGGTGCAGCAAACTCTGTAGTGAGACGTGAGACCACCTATTACGCATACTGACTGTGGACACTGAGTTCCAGTAGAAGGACAAAACACTTGAGGAATTAAAAGAAATCCACCATGGTACTTCAAGAGACAGGTGCAATAACTGACCAGCACTTGGTCCAGATGAAGAAAAGGAGTGCAGCCCCTCAGCAACATCTGCTCAGCCTCCAGCTGATTTCCACCATGACAACTTAGCTGTCTATCATGTTGGTAGTTTCTAGGTCCAGTACGATCTTTAAGAATCTTGGACCAGAGGATGACAAGGAGGCTATTCTAGCTGCTCTTGAAAGGTATGCAGCTAGGTACAGATAAGGAGAACCATGCCTAGAGAGAATTCTACTGTCCTACTTAACAGGAAAGACATTGAAAACTTACACAGATCTCAAAGACTCTGAGGCACCTGATTATCAGACACTGAAACAAGAGACTGTATCAGAGACAAAGTCTCCCCTGTAGCGCAGTCTTTCATAACTTTATTTATTTTCGGTTATGTAGCAGTATTCTCTCAAATGGCTGACTTGCTACATATTTTGAATTTGCAAGTAAATAATATAGAAAATTTGTTTGTGAGTTTGTAAATTCTAAGTCAAACTTACTTGCACAAAGAACTAGCAACAAGCCTTTTAAAAATGCTTTTTAACATATAATTAAGAAAAAAAATTCACTGTTTGAATCAATGTGCTTTAAATGTTCTAGAAAAGGACATATTGTCAAGTACTGTACAGTTAATAACAGTAGTAATACTATGTCTTTGAACCCTATTAATACCAATTAGCAAAATGTACCTCCAAATATATCAGTGGAGTATAGTAATACTGGGTTGTTAGCTATTCTAAGTCAGAATCTGCCTTCTGTCACTGGGCTAGCACCAAAAGTATGAAATGTGTACTGTTGCAGAAGAAAGGATGGAATTGCTATGATTGTTGAACTCAAGAAACAAGATTATACTGATTAAAGCACAACATATTTGAAAGCATAAAATAGCTAATAAGCAGAAGAACTGAAGTAATATGTGTACATGAAAACAATACAGAATAATCTGTAACAAGCCAAAATGCAGACTTGCAAGTAAAATTATATTTTGTGGCTCTGCTGTCCAGTTTGTCTCATCATGTGATCATTGCCAAAACTTCCCCAGTTTACAGAACTACGGAAGTTATAGGAAAAAAAAAGCTCAGCCAGATACTCCGCCAGAAGTGTATAGGCCTGGTAAAGAGAAAAGTACAGGACTAGAAGACTCAAGGAGGAGGTAAAATTGGCATAGGGTACAAAGCTTAGATAAATCTATTTCTGAGTCTTGTCGAAGGGCTTCTGTTAAAGTACTGTAGTAAGAGAGTATGAGTTTACCAAACACCACCAGATAATAAAACAATAAAATAAAGCAGTGCAGAGCTTTGATTTGTACAAAATGGCTACAACGAACACCCTGACAAATACAGAATGATAATGAGGTTGGCAGGACATCAGGTAAAATAAGGAGGTATAAACGCACAGAACGTTTTGCAGACTTACTGTGTATTTCAGCACAGAACACATTTACCAGCAATCAATACTTGGAGGGGGACCAAAATGTTCTCACATATTTCTGTCTACTTAATGTTAAGCAAACTAAATACTACATTGGATTTATAGGTGACTCCATCTCCTCCGCTTCCTCACAAACACTAATAAATCTATAAGCCATCAAAAGGAACTAATGCTTATAAGTCAAATGACTTGCTCAAACAGACTCTGAGTAAATGAACTTGATAAAATTATGTCAGACAATATCCAAAATATATAATTGCAGAAACTAAGTATAAGACTTCACGACATTCAAAAAACTCAGATAAATAAATCAATAAATAAAATATAAAAAATACAAGTACATATCAGATATGTTAAAAGGCCTAGCAGTATATTTTTGAAGGTATATTTTGCATGGAAGGATGAGGCATAGATTTTTTTTAAAAAAGTTAAAATATTTGCTTAGTTAATGAAATGCACATGGACATGATTTGCAACTGTCCAGAAAACAGGGTAACATCGTCCATGAGGTAGTTAACATAAAATATCAGTGTATGGCAGTTAAAATAAGACTCTGTGAAGTTCACGAAAACAGAAACCATGTACTTAATGTACGTAATACAACAGCCTCCCATGATTTCCCAAACACAGTAATGTCGACAAAAAATGTAGTTTCCATTAAAGAACTCTGCTCTCAAAAAATACAAAGAAATATTTGAATTTTCACCTTTATTAGTTATTCTGCATAAACAAGAAGATCCTTTTCAGTGAACATATACAAACTTAAAAGCATTGCACATGGTTCAAGAAAAGCTGCAGGATGATGGTAGAAGCGTACTTTGGCCAAGTTAAGGGTATCTTCCACCAGTGGTATGAAATAATATGTGTCTCTGTGCTTTTGTTGAGCTGATTTAACACAATATCACTATTTGTTTTGTTTTCTTTATGATCAGTGCATAATGGAAGGAAAAAGGGGGTAGAATAAGTTGACTAGTAAAGGGCACATTTCTTTTACCAATTATTTTCCAGCTATGTATTTTGAAATTTTCCCCACATTGTTTAACTGTACATCAAAAGGGATAAAATTGGCTGGGAATTCATAAACAGAGCACACAGTACATATATTTTGTGCACTGTATTTAGTATGACACCTGTCAACGCCATGATTCATAGCCATGGACAGGAGTGGTGACATGCGGCTCACAAAAGAATGGCATAAATGGCAAATGAATGGTGCATAGTATAGCATGTGCTTTGATAATGCTTGTTATACCTTTGTATGAATTACTAGTACAGCAGGTCTAGTAAGGAATGACACATCTAACATGACTTAATCAGTAGCTGGTCCCCCCTGTTATGTGCCGTGTCATCATGTCACAAGTCATGAAAATGTCTCCTTCACTAGGCATGCTAGCTGAGCAGGGGACATTAGCACATTTTGCTAATGAGTGGAACTGTTTCTGCACAAGCTGCCTTCAACAAGAACTAAGCTGCATCATTATCTGAGCGTGGACACCTATGTGGCCATGGTAGCAGGTATGCATGCCCATCACAGGGAACTCCATTGTAAGAATGCTTAGTTATATTGCAAAAAACATCTTTTCTCCCCAAATTGCGGACTGATATTGTGCTTCAGCTCTGAAGGCATCAGAAGGAAGGGGGACTGAGGTTTACACTATTAAGCTGCATACCTTTTATAATGAGCCTTGAGAAATGGATCAGTATGTGCACAGTTCAGATTATAGCTCATTCTAACCTCTTTGGTAAAAGATGCACTTTACAAATCAGGGCAACAAGAAGACAGAGTGGTAAGATCTATCCGTGTTGGATTTTCATATTTTCCACATCTTACCTGCATGCTACTGCAGAATCGTTCCCCTTCCAAAGAATGTGCTGGGTTATTAAATTATCCGGATATATGTGGGTCTATATCACAAAGTCAAAGTCTGAAAAGAGTGAACGCTCTTACATCGACACCAAATATGCAAACCGCAGAAAATCGAATGTCCAGAACAGCGATTTTTTTTCCCTGGACCATTGTCAGGACTTTGCAGTTTCCTCCACTGTGGTGCAATCTCAGAGTTGGTATATTTAAGTACGGGGGGCGTGGGGAGCAAACCCCCCCACTTTATGTTGTGTTTGTTTTTGTTTTGTTTTTTTTGGAGCAGCAATTTTTTTCCCTGGGAAAAAAAATCACTGTTCTATACGTTCAACTTTCTGTGCTTTCGGGAATTTTGTGTCAATTTAAGAGCATTCTCTCTTTTCAAAATTCAACTTTGTGATATAGACCCTTATAGGTATACAGTATTGATTATTGTCTTGTAGCTCTGGCATTGGCTATAAAGGATCCATGAACCAAGCCATCAAATAATAAATACATAAATAAAAGTTGAATGTAATATGATTATATGTGGAGACTAGGACTTAATACCATCTATAAAATTCTATAAAACAGTCAAAATTACTTACAAACAAGATTTTATTTAACAATATTTATTAAAAGATGTGTGGAAAGAAAAATAATACAGCTGCAAGGAACTATATTCACTACAGTTTTAAATTCCCAAAATTTCCTGGCTAGATTTTAATTTAGTACATCAAGCTCTAACAGACCAGATAACATAAATTGACTTTGGTGTGGTCAAGTAGGAGTAATAATCACCTGGATTCTGAAACAGTTTGTGTTTGGAACAAGATACCAGAAGGAGTTTGCAAGCAGTCAAAGTTTTTTTTTCGTTTTTTGTTAACCAGATAAGCCCTTTGGACACATATTTCCCTTTTCAGGGCAAGACAGGAGCACTGTTTATGCTCAGAGTCACATGATTTCAAGCAGAAACTGCGGGAATCAAACATAGTGCTGTAGTTTGTAGCCTTAGCCCTCTGAGCTACACATCCATAATGGTTGTAAGTGAGTAGAACACCTTCCCTGCATGCAGTGTGCGTGTCATTTTGCATTAATGTGATTTTACTTGTACAGCCACTTACGTTTTAGTATCACTCGCCTTCATTTCATTCTCAAGTACAAAAATCATCTGCTTATATCTACTGATCTCTTCTTAGTGTCCTGCTCTGTCCAGTTATTTTTTTTAATATTCCTCATGCAATTATTCAAGGTAGCATTTTATAAGGATGTATGGGATATGCAATAATCATATTTCTACAGGACGGCAATTATAAAGACAAAAAAACTACCAACTTCTTGTACATTTATTTAATATAAAATGTAAGACAGTCAGGTTATTGACTGTGTCTTGCAATAACAACATCTAGCAGGTTCCAATTATATGATAAAGCTTACGTTTTATTTGTAATGTCTTTATCTGAAGGCATCCCATTGGGTGTTGATGAACAGTACCATCTGCTTTATACTGGTGTTGCTCCCAAAATGGGCCATCAGGACCTTTGCTGTCTAAGAAATTATCTGGAACAGCACAGTCCTGGGGCCATGCTGCGGTAAGGTTATCAGAAAATGTTCTGGTCACATAAGTAATTCATATATTTCAGACACTGATTTCTCAGGACAACTTCCATGTCCGTATGAAAATTGAGCACAATGTATTTCATTATACCTGATAAAGACTCCATCTGGTGTTTGAATATGTTCCTGTTTCAGATGTGTGTATGCTATCCTCAGCCTCACATGTTGTATTCAGCTGTTAAAGAATAGTTGATTATAATCAGAAGTACATGTTTTGTTATACCCAGGTGTATTAAGGCAGTTAAGCATATCACAGAACTCGCATCAGGATGCCATGTATTAAACATACCTTCCTTATCATAACTTACCTGTGTCTTCTGCTGCTCTGGAGGACATTATAATGACAAATCTCATATATATATATATATATATATATATATATATATATATATATATATATATATATATATCATTTCTAGAGTCAAATGGCATACATAATGAGAAATACAACAAAACAGAGGTTAGCATTGCTATCTTACAGCTACAGATTGTAGCATCTGACCTTGTCATTCATTTCTAGGCATAGTTTGTACATTCTACCCAAATCCACATACACTTTTTCCAGGCATTCGAGATTCTACCACCTCCCATGACGTATTTGTCATCAATCACTCATAATTTTTGAAGTATATTTAATTTTGTTTGTGTCTTTGTGGCACAGATAATAGTTGAGGGTGGTCTCTAAGTAACAGGGAATTTACATCATCCTTATGAAATATTTAAGGAAGGAAATAAAAATATAATCCTGTACTTTAAATAAATATAAGTTAGCTGTAGTTGTGCTACAATTTCTTCTTCTTTGTGATTCTGAAACAATGTTATCCAAAGAAATCGCTAAGGAAAAGGTGATGTACACTGCTGTCCACTGAAAGTCTTACTGTGCCTGAGTGCAAAGCCAGGATATATCTCAGGTCAGATTTTTCTCTAGTTGCTTCTAGCTTCATTCAGTTCTAATGCAGATTCATTGTTCTTAAAAAATCCCCTACAGAAAATATGGAAATACATGCACCACGAGAAAATGTTAAGTTTCAAACGCTCAGTCTCTTCTCTCGCATGGTATTTGCCCTCTCATTGCATCAGTGTTCTCCTACAATATAGGTCAGTCGTCCTGAGAAATCAGTGTCAGAAATATATGAATTACTTATGTGACCAGAACATTTTCTGATAACCTTACCGCAGCATGGCCCCTGCCTGCTTTGTATTCTGTAGCCTCCTTCCGTTTATTCCAACCCACATGTACCTTTTCTCTTATCTTTCTGCTTTTTTTCCTCCCAGTCTTCCTGTTTTGTGAAGTTTTCAGTACAGTGTACTTAAAAGTAATCAACAGAGAATGTGGAGGTACTGTAGCCTGTGAATTTGTTTCTCAGTTACTTGCATGTTACCTGCCACTGAGGGCTCTATACCCCTGACTGAGTTCCGCAGTTTGAACTGTTTCTGTAAGAGACCATGATAGCAAAAGCTGATTGTTTTACTTAGCTTCTAAACATTTTCTGCATCTTTGTTTGCAAAGATTTCCAAATTGAAACAAAAGATATTACATGATTTGCATGTTTTCCTTTTAAATAAAGTGTGAAACGATATATTTTTAAAGACCCCCCCCCCTTTTGTGTATGGTATTATCTCTGAGAAAATTTTGTTTTACCTACAGACAGATTTATTCCGTAATTTCTTTATTTTATCCCCAGTGAAAAGTGATAGTGCTAATGCCTGTGCATAGCCATGATTCTAGATTATAAATCTCTGCCCAACATTTTAATACTTTCCATACATAATAAAAAATGATATAGGTACCAGTAATCATTGATGTTTATCCTGGAATGAAATGTGATAGTCATATTTTGCTTATGTTTATTTATTTATTAATTATGTTCACCTTCACATCAATTATATTTAATGTGTCCTCTTCTTTATACTTCTGGTAGTTTATTAAACCTTCTCTGTTACATACAGTAAATTCATAAGAACGTGTCTTTGGTACGTTACTAATACCAGAGACCTGCATTTTAGCAAACAGAAATAGAGCAACAATCCCACCAAGAAATAAAGAAAAACTGTATGCGATGCACTCAGAATTTATTTAGTAGTCAATCACTGATTGTGTATCTATATCTGCATAGTCTGAACATGAATAGAAATTAACCTAAATTCTGCTGCTGAGGTAATCCAAACTGCAATTAACAAAGGAGAAAATACTTTGCATCTGTGGGAAGTACATATGCACGCACCTGATAAAATTAGGAGAATTATCATCACAAATGGGCACCAGCAGGGCTTTACGAAAAGAATAATTTCCCGGCAGCAGACAAACAGCTTCTAGGACACTTCATGCGCTTATCACCTCATTATATCATAACATGTACCAGTTACTTATAAAGGAGAAACAATCATCGCATTATATCATAATATGTACCTGTTACTTATAAAGGAGAAACAATCACCTCATTATATCATAATATGTACCTGTTACTTATAAAGGAGAAACAATCACCTCATTATATCATAATATGTACCTGTTACTTATAAAGGAGAAACAATCATCGCATTATATCATAATATGTACCAGTTACTTATAAAGGAGAAACAATCATCTCATTATATCATAATATGTACCTGTTACTTATAAAGGAGAAACAATCACCTCATTATATCATAATATGTACCAGTTACTTATAAAGGAGAAACAATCACCTCATTATATCATAATATGTACCTGTTACTTATAAAGGAGAAACAATCATCTCATGATATCATAATATGTACCTGTTACTTATAAAGGAGAAACAATCACCTCATTATATCATAATATGTACCAGTTACTTATAAAGGAGAAACAATCATCTCATTATATCATAATATGTACCTGTTACTTATAAAGGAGAAACAATCACCTCATTATATCATAATATGTACCTGTTACTTATAAAGGAGAAACAATCATCTCACTATATCATAATATGTACCTGTTACTTATAAAGGAGAAACAATCACCTCATTATATCATAATATGTACCTGTTACTTATAAAGGAGAAACAATCATCGCATTATATCATAATATGTACCTGTTACTTATAAAGGAGAAACAATCACCTCATGATATCATAATATGTACCTGTTACTTATAAAGGAGAAACAATCACCTCATTATATCATAATATGTACCTGTTACTTATAAAGGAGAAACAATCACCTCATTATATCATAATATGTACCTGTTACTTATAAAGGAGAAACAATCACCTCATTATATCATAATATGTACCTGTTACTTATAAAGGAGAAACAATCATCGCATTATATCATAATATGTACCTGTTACTTATAAAGGAGAAACAATCACCTCATTATATCATAATATGTACCTGTTACTTATAAAGGAGAAACAATCACCTCATTATATCATAATATGTACCTGTTACTTATAAAGGAGAAACAATCACCTCATTATATCATAATATGTACCAGTTACTTATAAAGGAGAAACAATCACCTCATTATATCATAATATGTACCTGTTACTTATAAAGGAGAAACAATCACCTCATTATATCATAATATGTACCTGTTACTTATAAAGGAGAAACAATCACCTCATTATATCATAATATGTACCAGTTACTTATAAAGGAGAAACAATCACCTCATTATATCATAATATGTACCTGTTACTTATAAAGGAGAAACAATCACCTCATTATATCATAATATGTACCTGTTACTTATAAAGGAGAAACAATCACCTCATTATATCATAATATGTACCAGTTACTTATAAAGGAGAAACAATCACCTCATTATATCATAATATGTACCTGTTACTTATAAAGGAGAAACAATCACCTCATTATATCATAATATGTACCTGTTACTTATAAAGGAGAAACAATCACCTCATTATATCATAATATGTACCTGTTACTTATAAAGGAGAAACAATCACCTCATTATATCATAATATGTACCTGTTACTTATAAAGGAGAAACAATCACCTCATTATATCATAATATGTACCTGTTACTTATAAAGGAGAAACAATCACCTCATTATATCATAATATGTACCTGTTACTTATAAAGGAGAAACAATCACCTCATTATATCATAATATGTACCTGTTACTTATAAAGGAGAAACAATCACCTCATTATATCATAATATGTACCAGTTACTTATAAAGGAGAAACAATCACCTCATTATATCATAATATGTACCTGTTACTTATAAAGGAGAAACAATCACCTCATTATATCATAATATGTACCTGTTACTTATAAAGGAGAAACAATCACCTCATTATATCATAATATGTACCTGTTACTTATAAAGGA
>NC_056745.1:41144467-41194467 GCF_019279795.1 Protopterus annectens
ATCAAACCCTCATTATATCATAATATGTACCTGTTACTTATAAAGGAGAAACAATCACCTCATTATATCATAATATGTACCTGTTACTTATAAAGGAGAAACAATCACCTCATTATATCATAATATGTACCTGTTACTTATAAAGGAGAAACAATCACCTCATTATATCATAATATGTACCTGTTACTTATAAAGGAGAAACAATCACCTCATTATATCATAATATGTACCTGTTACTTATAAAGGAGAAACAATCACCTCATTATATCATAATATGTACCTGTTACTTATAAAGGAGAAACAATCACCTCATTATATCATAATATGTACCTGTTACTTATAAAGGAGAAACAATCACCTCATTATATCATAATATGTACCTGTTACTTATAAAGGAGAAACAATCACCTCATTATATCATAATATGTACCTGTTACTTATAAAGGAGAAACAATCACCTCATTATATCATAATATGTACCTGTTACTTATAAAGGAGAAACAATCACCTCATTATATCATAATATGTACCTGTTACTTATAAAGGAGAAACAATCACCTCATTATATCATAATATGTACCTGTTACTTATAAAGGAGAAACAATCACCTCATTATATCATAATATGTACCTGTTACTTATAAAGGAGAAACAATCACCTCATTATATCATAATATGTACCTGTTACTTATAAAGGAGAAACAATCACCTCATTATATCATAATATGTACCTGTTACTTATAAAGGAGAAACAATCACCTCATTATATCATAATATGTACCTGTTACTTATAAAGGAGAAACAATCACCTCATTATATCATAATATGTACCTGTTACTTATAAAGGAGAAACAATCACCTCATTATATCATAATATGTACCTGTTACTTATAAAGGAGAAACAATCACCTCATTATATCATAATATGTACCTGTTACTTATAAAGGAGAAACAATCACCTCATTATATCATAATATGTACCAGTTACTTATAAAGGAGAAACAATCACCTCATTATATCATAATATGTACCTGTTACTTATAAAGGAGAAACAATCACCTCATTATATCATAATATGTACCAGTTACTTATAAAGGAGAAACAATCACCTCATTATATCATAATATGTACCTGTTACTTATAAAGGAGAAACAATCACCTCATTATATCATAATATGTACCTGTTACTTATAAAGGAGAAACAATCACCTCATTATATCATAATATGTACCTGTTACTTATAAAGGAGAAACAATCACCTCATTATATCATAATATGTACCTGTTACTTATAAAGGAGAAACAATCACCTCATTATATCATAATATGTACCTGTTACTTATAAAGGAGAAACAATCACCTCATTATATCATAATATGTACCTGTTACTTATAAAGGAGAAACAATCACCTCATTATATCATAATATGTACCTGTTACTTATAAAGGAGAAACAATCACCTCATTATATCATAATATGTACCAGTTACTTATAAAGGAGAAACAATCACCTCATTATATCATAATATGTACCTGTTACTTATAAAGGAGAAACAATCACCTCATGATATCATAATATGTACCAGTTACTTATAAAGGAGAAACAATCACCTCATTATATCATAATATGTACCTGTTACTTATAAAGGAGAAACAATCACCTCATTATATCATAATATGTACCTGTTACTTATAAAGGAGAAACAATCACCTCATTATATCATAATATGTACCTGTTACTTATAAAGGAGAAACAATCACCTCATTATATCATAATATGTACCTGTTACTTATAAAGGAGAAACAATCACCTCATTATATCATAATATGTACCTGTTACTTATAAAGGAGAAACAATCACCTCATTATATCATAATATGTACCTGTTACTTATAAAGGAGAAACAATCACCTCATTATATCATAATATGTACCTGTTACTTATAAAGGAGAAACAATCACCTCATTATATCATAATATGTACCTGTTACTTATAAAGGAGAAACAATCACCTCATTATATCATAATATGTACCTGTTACTTATAAAGGAGAAACAATCATCTCACTATATCATAATATGTACCTGTTACTTATAAAGGAGAAACAATCACCTCATTATATCATAATATGTACCTGTTACTTATAAAGGAGAAACAATCTCATTATATCATAATATGTACCTGTTACTTATAAAGGAGAAACAATTACTTTGGCACACACCACCACCATGGAGATATGTGCATCAGTTCAGCCAGTGTCCATGTTGCAACATCTGCTACAATTTCAGCAAAGTACAAGCTTAATTTATTTACTTCATCACTAATTAAATATTTTTTTCCTGACATATAAACAACTATGGCTTTAACTTTCAAAAGAGAAATAAACCTGAAGAATATTAAGCATTTGTATAATGAAACTATTAACAAATGACTACCACTTAGAGATTAAACTAAGAAAAAAGGATAAAGTATATGAATGCATGCATACATTCAATGTAGCCTCCCTTTGATTGTGTTCATGTATCTATTTCATGTACACATGGATTAACTGCTTTAAATTATCTTGTAGCAGCAATCAGATGTGCAGATATGTATGTCTAGTGGGGGTCTACTACAAGTGCTCGGATTCCAAGTGCTCAAAGAATACTGTCCTGAAGCCAAGGACTCAAGTATTTTGTAACTCGGGTAGGCTGCAATTTGTGCTCAAACTCAAATATGACTTCAGCATTCAGATGCCACAGCTTATCTGAGTACATTATTTGAAATTGAGTGAGTTAATTGCAGCAGTCATGGTGAGGAAAAAAAAGGGGGGGATGGGATTATTGATTTGGGCACTGTTTGGGAAGGCAGCTTTAGATTTAGGGAGCAGGAAGGGAGATTTAGGCCAGAAAGCAAGAAGGGGGGGGTCTTAGGTTTAGGGAGTGAGAGGGGAGTTTTAGGGTTACAATGTGGTTGAAGGATTTTAGGTTTATGGAGCAGGAAGTGTTTTTTAGGGTTAGACAGTAAGAAGGGTGTTTTAGGGTTAGAGATAGGGATCTAGTAGGGTTATATAGTGTTATAGGACAGGGTGTTGAGAAAGCTAATTAATTACAAGCAATCAACTTACTGGGAGTTTAGGTAGTTTCCTTTTTGAGCAAGAGGCAACAACCAACTGCATTGCGAGTAATTAGCACATGAGCAGCTGTAGTAAGATTCATCTAAAGATGTGCTATGCAAGTTGCTGCTATGATTCATGATCTGTATGAGTTGCACATACAGCAATGCATTTTTTTTTCTTCTGAATTTTCTTGTAGTGCATGGAGTGCTGTGATTACGCTCAAAAATGGCTAAAAATCCTGGTTCAGCACTGCTATAGCTTGGGACCCAAACTTAACAACAGAGTGGTGCTTAACAATTGTTAAGCATCTTGCAAGAACTAAGGTCAGGTCTGCACTAAAAGCAGACAGCGCTGACCAGTAAATAGTAGCAGCAGCAGGGTATAAAACAGATTCATTTCAACTCCCATTTCTACCTACTGTCTGTTAAATTAGACAAAGTACTTTGGTTACAACTGCTTTCCTTAGACAGGGAATACTCGGGATGTCAACCACTTCCCCATTGTTTTACTGGCTTTCAAAGCTGGCACAAAACATCACAGAATTGTTTTCCTTATATCTAACTTTTCATTAATTTGAAGTAAATGGAGCAGATAAATCTCCATGCAGTACAAAGAATTATGAGTGACTCTCTAGTCGTAACTACATATTATGTGTTCTTAACATGGATGCACCTCTCCAGCTTTGTTCTCAAGGTGAATTTCTTAGCATCCATGTCTCAAACAAATAAATAAGTTACGATCAGTGACCCGATCATAATCTTCTATATTAAAGTTTGATATAGCTTATAATAATTTCAGGACATACATAAGCACACTTCATGAACTGCCCCCCCCCCCCCCATGACAACAAATTTCCAGTTGATACAATATTGTCCAGCATGTGAATGTGACCAGCATCTACCTTCCAAATCCCAGCTCTTGTGCAGACATGCCTCCCATCCACTCCCCTTTCCTATTTTGCATGTTGGGCCCATGCTGCTCCGATGCTTTTGATCTCCAGTGACTCTCTGGCTCTCTGAATTCCCAACAATTGTAAACATTGTTTCCTACACGCCATCTGTATCCCTGTTATCATACTGCCACCCTTCAGTCTCATTCTACTTCATTATTTACCCATCCTAACCATTAAACATATACTCTGTCCTCTGTCCATCCTTCCTCCTGAAGGGTTAGCACAAACAGTCCCATCTGCCATGCTGTGTTTATTTTTCTATTATATACCTCCTAAACTACATCATAGACATTACTCCAACGTACTACTATCTCAGTATTTCCACAGGATATCTGTGCTTGATTTGCTCCTTCCCCTTTACATTTCCAACATCCACTATACTTCTCCTTCCTATATTTACACAGATTCAACAGTATTTTATACCAAATATGGAGTATGGACATATGTTGGTCATATACAACACCTCACCTTTTCCAGCTAGTGTCTTGCTAACCTGCATTGCTTACTCCCAGAATCTATCAACTCTCATTCCGTGTGATCCTTAAGACTATTACTTCTTTAGATATATATATATATATATATATATATATATATATGTGTGTGTGTGTGTGTGTGTGTGTGTGTGTGTGCGCGTGTGTGTATGTACTTTTTACCTCACACTGCAGTCATCCAGCTAATAAATGACATACCACTTTCCCACTTTCTTACTCTCCAGACATGACTCTGTCTTATTCTCTTGTGTTTCTTTATGGCTAAACTGACTGAAGCATCAGTCAAACAATACAAATCAGGTGAAGCTTCGATCCAAAGAAAAATACAGTAAAAAGCGATGTTTTCCCTGGGGCAAGCTCCATACACCTCTTTGCTTATATTACCAATGCACTAGTTGCACAAGCACAAAAAACAAGGAATTACAGTTGTGTAAGTACATTTACATTAACACCTCGAGCTAATCAGATTAAAAGTCAGGTTTGAATGTCAAGACCTTCAGAGCTTTCATGCCAACAGATGAAGGGAGGCTAAAGCCTTGAAAGGGCATTGCTAGGAAAAGAAAAATATATGTCCACACCCTGGCATAAAAACACACCACACCAAAAACAAGGTGGATGGAAGGAAGGAGTGACAACAAGGTGGATGGAGGGAAGGAGTGACTACTGCAGCAGTGATCATTCTTATATCTACTGTTACGGCAAATTTACTTAAACAACTGTACTGTGTTCTTCACAAGGGTCACTCATGCAGTAGCCTTAGCTATATGGGTAGATCACAATAGCTTAACATGGCTGGGAGGAGGAATGATCAGTCCAGAAGCCTCTGGAGAAGGGTCAGAGCAAAGCCTGTCCTTGACCTGGAGAAGGATTCTAGTTTATAGTGCCTTGTAAAAGTGTACACAGAGGACCAAGGTGATAATTCTAGAATACTTCTAGCATCCAACCCTTTCCAGAAAGGCACAAATGAAACCATAGCCCTGACAGAGTGAGCCCTGACCTGCCTGGTACTGTTTTGTTGTGGTTGTTATGACAACAGTAATAAACACCAAGGCCTTGAAAGAGTGAGCCCTGACCTGCCTGGTACTGTTTTGTTGTGGTTGTTATAACAACAGTAATAAGCACCAAGGCCCTGATAGAGTGAGCCCTGACCTGCCTGGTACTGTTTTGTTGTGGTTGTTATAACAACAGTAATAAGCACCAAGGCCCTGATAGAGTGAGCCCTGACCCTGCGTGGTACTGTTTTGTTGTGGTTATTATAACAAAAGTAATAAGCACCAAGGCCCTGATAGAGTTAGTCCTGACCCTGTGTGGTACTGTTTTGCTGTGGTTGTTATAACAACAGTAATAAGCACCAAGGCCCTGACAGAGTGAGCCCTGACCTGCCTGGTACTGTTTTGTTGTGGTTGTTATAACAACAGTAATAAGCACCAAGGCCCTGATAGAGTGAGCCCTGACCTGCCTGATACTGTTCTGTTGTGGTTGTTATAACAACAGTAATAAGCACCAAGGCCCTGATAGAGTGAGCCCTGACCTGCCTGATACTGTTCTGTTGTGGTTGTTATAACAACAGTAATAAGCACCAAGGCCCTTATAGAGTGAGACCTGACCCTGCGTGGTACTGTTTTGTTGTAGTTGTGATAACAGAAGTAATAAGAATGAGACAACAATTCTGAAACCGGCTGTTTTGACAGAGGTTATCCTGTCTTCTGATCTTCACAAGAAATGAATAACTGATTACAAGTTCTGAAAGACTTTGATATGTCAAGACAGTACCCTTGGTGTCTGTGGACATCCGAGATATGGCTTATCCTTTCTCCCTCATTTAAAGGTTCTGGAAAAAAAAGACAAGACGATGGAGAGCTTGTCTTAAGGTAAACTCAGATACAACTTTAGGCAGAAATGAAGGATTAGTTCGTAAGGAAAGACTATCTTTGTGTGGAAAAAGAGATAAAACTGACCCACCATCTGGTTGATGTCAGAGCAATGAGTAAGAATGTTTTCCATATTAAGAACCTCGAGACAGTCTGATGACCTGATTCAGATGGATCAAGTGTTAACTTCTCCAACACAAAATTAAGATCCCAAGGAGGAGCCACCTGTTTCCTAGGGGTCTTCTTATGCAACACCCCTTTCAAAAACATTCTCAGGCAAGGTTGCATTGAAAGAGGATGATCCATGGCAGACATGCAGAAATGGCCAACAAATGAGCCTTGACCGAGGAGTAGGACAGGCTGTAGGGTAGTAACTCACACAAATACTGGACAATCTGACAAATATGAGCCCTGAATGGGTGCTGGTTCTTTTCTTGGCACCAACTAGAAAACCTTTTCTATTTACTAAAACATGATTTTCTAGCAGCAGAAAATGGTGCCTAAAAAGTATTAAAATTCTATCATTCAGGCAGTCAGTTGCAGTCATTTGGGGTCAGGAAGTACCAAACATCCCTGGTCCTGTGCAAGTAAATTCAGTCTAAGAGAAAGCCTGTGGTAATTGCCCCTGGCCATTTCCAAAAGAAGGGAGAACCACTGTTGCTTGGGCCAGGACGGAGTCACCACAATGATCTTTGGGAGTACTTCTGAATGTTCAGAATGAACCTAAATATTAGTGAAAATGGTGGAAAACTATACAGGTACATTAATTTCCAGAAAATGTCACCCACTTTCCTACCCAATTTGGCTTTGTCAAGGGCAGATCCTGCCTTTTGAACTTGGTCGACTTTTTCGAAACAGTCACTAAGGCCATTGATGAGGGTAAGGCAGTTCACACAGCCTACCTTGACCTAGCAAAAGCATTCGACACAATACCCCACTCGGGCATCATAGAAAAGCTCACCAGCTTAGATGTAAACCCATATGTCACAAGATGGGTTGCAAACTGGCTCAAGGACAGAACACACAGGGTTAGAGTTGCTGGTGCCATGTCAGACTCTAAGCCGGTCACGAGCGGTGTCCCACAGGGCTCAGTCCTGGGCCCCGTCTTGTTCGGCATTTATTTTTCTGAAGAGCAGGCAAACATAGGGGGATTGTGGCTGACAAAATTTGCAGATGACTGCAAACTGGGCACCATAATTGACACTCCATCAGACACAGACATCCTCTAGAAAGGTCTCATAGAAATGGATAACTGGTGCCAGAGCCATGGCCTTAAGCTAAATGCCAAAAAATGTATAGTCATACCCTTTGGGAAAAACAAGGTAACCCCTAATTACCACATAGGTGGTAATCCATTAAACACTGAAGAAGTTATCAGGGACCTGGGGACCCAAGTTGACAGTAACCTCTCTTTTGACACTCACATTGCCAAAGTGGTTAGGAAGACCTTCTACATTGCCCACCTGATCATGAAGGGATTCACATCCAGATCAGGAGAGGTCATTGTACCCCTGTACTCTTCACTTATCAGACCAATGATTGAGTACAACGCCCATTCGAATGTACCTTACCCGACACCTGCAGCAGTTGGAAAGACCCCAAAAGTTCCTCACCAAAAGGATAAAGGGGCTCAAACATATGTCATATGATGCCCGACTGAAGAAACTCCAGCTCTATTCAGTCGCATACCGTCTGCTCAGAGGTGATCTGTGCCTGACATACAAGGCCATGTCCAACCCGGAATTAATGGACATGCTCCACCTCAAAAATCCAAATCCACCAGAGCCACGAGAGCAAGAGACTTAAACCTCAACACGGATATAAATAGGACATGCTGGAGGGACAGATTCATCACCCAGAGACTCCCTACACTATGGAACAGAATCCCAGTCCATGTGAGGCAGAGCCCCTCACTGACTCTGTTCAAGAGAAATCTTGACGAGTGGATGGGAGATCGTAGGTTTACCCCGGGAATCATCTCTGTATCACTGCTGGACAGAGGCACAGCAAACTAATGGGTATAGTATTCTCATCCTAAGGGGTGGTGAAAGCCACACACACTCTGGCTAGGCTTATAAATGCCCTAGGGCAGATAGCCTAGTATGAACCTATGAACCTATGAACCTATGAACCTATGAACTTTCAGCTGAGGCATTTTAGCAGCCTGCTGTGATGGCAAAGGGTGTTTGACAATTTTCTTCTTTTTGTGGTGGAAAGAAGGAAGAGATGAGGACTTGGTAGATTGTTGCGTGGTCAAGACAAAAAAGGTGCTTGATGCCCAGGGAAGCATTGCAGCAATAGTCTGTAAGATAGGTAAGTTACCTTTTCTCCATTAAAACACAGTAAAATGCATTGTAAATGCTCATGGCAACCCCCAAAAGGAAAACAACACAAGTTTTACCATACAAAATTTGTTTATAGTTTTAACAACTTTTTACCACAAAAATAAAAAAGTAGCACTCCTATTTAGAAGTATTCAAAAGTTATGTGGCAGTCATTAAAACACTTTCTCCTAGCTTAAGTTTTACTGACAAATTAAGCTTTATGCCATACAAAGTAGAGTGTAAGTTTCTTCCCTAAAGGGAACGTATCTGCCCTGCAATGGAACAGCATAAGCCAAATGTCGATCCTTGAATGCACTCAGAAGAGTGCTCAGTTCAGTAGCAGGAAAGCTCTGAAGGGTTAGCACCCAAACCTGTCTTTTTAGCCACCTCAACTTGAACTAACAGCTAGACATGTGGAAAGCTTTGGAAGGTTGTCGACTGTTATAGCATTAGCAGGATATAACTCACATAGACTAGGCTACTGCAGCAGTTATCTTTATGAAGAACATTAGTTTAAAAATATTAATTCATCTTCAGTGCACAAACAGAAAATGCACTGGTAATGATCTTGGTTGGGAAAGCCAATCACGGAGTTCACAATTCAGAAACATATGCTGACAACTTGAAAGTATCCAGTTTACACCTGATCAAATGTAGGGTAACCATTTGACTCATTTCTTTATATTCTCCACCTTCTCTTTCATAGTCGTCTTTGTGCTTTCATATCTCAAACACTCCCCTATCCCATATCCGTACTATACCTTCTGATTTTATTTTTACTTTATTTGACATTTGTTGACTGGGTTAGTCCAACTGAGCTACTGCTCTTTTTCAATGGAGGCCCGAGGAGAAAAGCTCCAGGATTATACACAAAGAATATACAATATTATACAATCAAGTGTGTTATTTAGTTATGTTACGATTAATAATAAAAAAATGAAAAAGTAACAGTCAGCAAAGTAGTAGAACAGTTATAGCTAATATAACAATGTACAATGAAAAGGATGCTGTAAGTAGAGAAGTATATCAGTGTTAGCATAACTGATTACTTAAATTCCCTGTGTAAAGCTCCTTCAGATCTTCTCTCCCTCCCACATCCTTACCCTCTCTTCTGTCATTCTTGCCTACTCCTACACATCCCCTGGTTTACCTAACACACTCAATACAACCTCATATATTCTCCTTTTAGTTTCTTTCACTTCCCTAGTGACATATGGCCCCATCTGTACTTTACTACCTTCTTCCTCTCCACCAACCTACATTTGCCACTACCTGATCCCACAACTTTATAGTTAATTTCCTTGTAAAAACATTTCTTTGCAGGTATGGCATATGATATACCCCAACAACCATCGTTTTCACTGCTCTGAACCTTTCCTTTATACTTCTCATCCCTCTGCCATTCAGCAAAAAAAAAAAATCAGTCCCTTATTACCTTCTAATCCCAAACTCCATTTTATTATAGAGACGATGAGATGCATTTTTCCAATTATATTACCAGTATTACAAGCAGTTCAGCCATAATGCACATGTGCTTATTTACCTTTGTTTCTGTTTACCATTCACTCATCAATGGACTACTCATTCATCCCTAAAACCACCCCTGCTTATAATCTACAACTCCTTGTGAGGGACCTTGTCTTTCCATAGGAAAAAAACTCATGGCATTTTATTATTAATATTAGCTAGAATAACAGGACAGAACTGCCTGAAGATGGCCAGAATCCAGGCAGCCATGAAGGGCACTCTGTTCCCTCCAACCTCCATTCTTTTTGTCAGATCTCAGTGCTTTGACAAGTGCTGCCCTCATCCAAATGACCCAAAGTATCTGGATTACACACCTTGAATGGAGGCATTGACAGTCCAGGGACTGATCCTAATTTCTCTCCTGGATGTCCAAGCACTCAACTGCATCACATCTGACATAAGCCAGTCATGCTCTCACCAATGTAGGAACTGGTGAGGGGGTAAATCTATAATTATTAAATAGTCCTAACCCTAGGGGAGATGGGTGTGACTTGATGTTATTCAGTGAAACCCACCTTGGTTGCTGTTGTCATTATAGCAGCCTGCAGTATCTTCCTGAATGCTTTCATGCCTTTATATACATTTAGAAGCAGCTACTATGCCTATACTGGTTAAGTCAAGTACACATCCTCAGTCATATGCTACATGTCAAATATTCCCCTCATCAAATGGCTTTCAGCACTGTGACAATTAAACTTCCTTCTGTCCCCCCTGAATAGGAGAGATGATGCTGGATCCTCTTTTCTACCCCATCTTGCCTGCTCCTCCACATCAAAGTCAGCCCACTGATCAGTACAAGGTCCTCAAGATCATATTCAGGGTTTCATCCCTCAGCCCAGTCCACTGATCAGTACAAAGTCCTCTAGGACATATTTAGGGTTTAATCCCTCAGCCGAGTCCATTGATCAGTACAAGGTATTCTAGGTCATATTCAGGGTTTCATTCCTCAGCCCACTCCACTGATCAGTACAAGGTCTTCTTGGTCATATTCAGGGTTCCATCCCTCAGCCCAGTCCATTGATCAGTACAAGGTCCTATAGGTCATATTTATGGTTTCATCCCTCTGTATCGTGTATTACTCTGGCAATTCCATCATCTTAACACTGTAACTCTCTCTATTACTAAGTTTCCTTAATACTGAACCTAGCCAACACACTCACCCTAAAATGTCTGCTTACAGTTTTCTGTATTGAAGGATAAACCAAAAGTCCTAGGTACCTTGTCTCAACCTTTGAGCAGAAAGAAAATGGGACACTTTCCTGTATTCCAAGAAGTTAACCTCCCACTTCACTAAGGACTACCATATACGGGATGGATAGTGTTTGCAGAGTCTTACTCAATGAGTGGTGTATTTCCTTAAAATTAGTAAATTTCTTTGTTTGACCTTGGAGGATATTATATGAAAACAAAGGTCTACAGGAGGTTAAGACCCGCATATCATGTGTGTGTGTGTGTGTGTGTGTGTGTGTGTGTGGTGATGGGGGGGGGGGCTTGCCTACTACTTCACCCAAGTCATTAACTTCATTTATAAGGCCCAGCACTTCACCCAGGGTCAACAATTTAATTTCCAAGTAATGGTCAACAAAATGGTCTATCGACTGAGTTTGACTTGATGAAACACGCCGTAACCATCACGTGGGAAATGGCAATAAAGTGGATGCTACTACACCTCCTGACCTATTGCCTTAGATTCTCCTTCACTTTCCTGGATAGAACATCCACTATTAAAAGAAATGGGTGGACTGACACTAGATTCCATAGTGGAATCCCTTTTCAGAAAGACTAATGTAATGCTAAGGGTATAGAAATAAGTTAAGTTGCATAGCATAGCACTGGAACAGAAGTGTTAGACATTCAAAATGGTAGACACTTTAAGTACAACTATTAACATTAACAGGGATAATGTAAACTAACTGTACCACCATTAAAGCATTTTACAAGGGCCTTCACCCCAGGTATACACCCTACTTATAAACAGTAACTCTAAGATCTCAATGTCTCAAAGTAAGGGACATTCTCCAAGACAGTGCAGTCACTAAATTACAAGGATCCAAACTACGTTGCACTTGCATGTTCACACTTTCCAGTACAGGACACATGGATATTGAAGATTCATCTTACTCCAGGCTGACTTGTTCATTGTTAGAGGAATTATTTGTGTTTATAATTTGATGCATTTAGGGGATTATAAAGGGGTGCTTTCCATGGCTTTAACTAGATTCTGAACAAGGGACAAACCTGATTAAATTGTTCTGTAACATTTATTAAGTGGCTTGAATGTAACATCGACTAGTCAAAATCAAAGCAGACAAAATTAAATAGGTAATTTAAACCATGAGTCTTATATGAAGTGATTTGTCTGCAGCTGCTTTTTGTTCTGTTACACAAAGGCCACTGCAAGTGATAACAAACACGAGTAAGAAGCTGTGAAATCC
Source organism: Protopterus annectens (assembly GCF_019279795.1). Taxonomy (NCBI): domain Eukaryota; kingdom Metazoa; phylum Chordata; order Ceratodontiformes; family Protopteridae; genus Protopterus; species Protopterus annectens. Next base: position 41,157,161 of record NC_056745.1, read on the forward strand.
CACCTGTTGGGCTGAAGTGGAGTAAGATTAAAGAGCTTTGTTTTATACTGACATAGCCTGAGAAGTAGGGTACATTGTAGTCACTTTGGACTGGAAAAATAGGTACTACCTGTGGTTTAAGAATTTTTTTTGTTGTGTTTGTCATACCTTGAGGTGCACTGTGGACTGTTTTAACAAATACTACATGAAAACCTTACTGGAAGAGTGTCACAAGTGGGACATAAATCATGCAATGCAAGAAACTCCTGGGTGTGTGTGCATGTGCATGAGAACACACACAGACAAACACACATGCAGTTGATGGAAGAAAGAGATGCAAGCACATGCAATATATTAAATAGCTGTAAGACAAAATTAAGCATACAGTAAACTCTCGGTTAACCGGCACCCATGGGGATTGGTAGATGCCGGATAACTACAGTTCCAGGTTGCTTGAGAGTTACTATTAAAAATAGGCCTGATTAATACTGTACCCTATACTATTTGTTTGGTTTGACTTGTTCTTAGGTTGGAGAGAGGGAATTTATGACTTAGAACATTATCTGCACACTCCCAATTACGTCTGCTTTCTTAACCTTAAGGATACTTCTTCTTCTTAATATGCACCCACTCAACTGCAGTAACATTTGAACACAGATTTAACAGTTGATAAGGAGTCGAACAACAGATTGGGACTCCTGACCACCGCGCCTTGATGAGTCCAACAACAGATCAGGACTCTTGACCCCCGCACCTTGATGAGTCCAACAGATCAGGGCTTCTGACCCCCGTGCCTCTACTTTACTGCAGTCATATGTAATACATATTGATGTTGTACCTGCAGCCTTTGTTACAACATCTTCTCATTACTCTAACATTAAAAGCACAAGCAGCCTCATGAATGGATGCCCCTACATGAATATTTATCACTGTTTTCACTAGCAGTGCTGTAATCATTATTGCACAGTTTCTGTCAGAATGAGGTCCATCTTGATCAAGTCACCTGTCCAATTAATAAACACCAAAGTAAATCTAGACATAGGCAGAATATAATCTGTTCCGGGGTTATAGTGCAGATCTCAGTCATTAATTAATAAAAGGATTTGAACTTGTTATTCTTCAGAAATTGTTTGCAGGCTACAAAAGTAAATAAAAAAAAGCAACAGAAAGGGAAAATCACTGAGAGGATATAATAAGCACTGAATATGCAACACATGATACCTCGCTGTTAGAATCTATACCTACTGATGATTTAAACATCTTGGTTCTTACTGACCCATATTAAACTAACCAACTAGGAGTACGTGGTCACAGTTTTCTGATTCTGTGATTTTGGACAGGCAAAGGATGTTAACTAAATGTAACATTAGGGCTTCTAAACATTCACTTGGACTGACTATATATAGTTTCATATATATATATATATATATATATATATATATATATATATATATATATATATATATATATATATATATATATATATTAGACTGCTTAGCTAGGCTTTCTAATGTTTTGGTTCAACAGTATTTTCTAGTGAAAATGCTCCTTTTCTATTCTTAAAAGGCAACTGGAAACTCTCTGCCTTCTAGTTCCTATAAATGGTAGTGAAACAATAACTTATTTATTTATTTTTTATTTATTTATTTTACATTTGTTAACCGGGTTAGTCCTGCTGAACATTAGCTCATTTTCAGTGGAGACCCGATTAGAAAAGCTCCACAGTCGGTATTAACATTTTACATAAAGTCAGCAAGAAAATTGCATTGGCAGCTAAAATAATTAGAGAAATAACATTTTACAATAAGATTTTACAGAAAAAAGTTGGGTACAAATGTTATAGAGATCAAACTGCAAAAAGCATTTACAACACATCATACAGAAAAGCAGCAGGGTACAATGTCAGTATTTTTACAACAAAAACTTAGGTACAATGTCATGTAGGGAAAACAGTGTTCATTATTTCTAAGTAGTTATACACAGTATAGGTACAGATGGAGTAGTAAGGTCATGTAGAGGTACAGATGGAGTAGTAAGGTCAAGTAGAGGTACAGATGGAGTAGTAAGGTAATGTAGAGGTACAGATGGAGCAGTAAGATCATGTAGAGATACAGATGGAGCAGTAAGGTCATGTAGATGTACAGATGGAGCAGTAAGATCATGTAGAGATACAGATGGAGCAGTAAGGTCATGTAGAGGTACAGATGGAGCAGTAAGGTCATGTAGAGGTACAGATGGAGCAGTAAGGTCATGTAGTGGTACAGATGGAGTAGTAAGGTCATGAAGAGGTACAGATGGAGTAGTAAGGTCAAGTAGAGGTACAGATGGAGTAGTAAGGTCATGTAGAGGTTACACAACGAGACAGAGAGGTAGATGGATATTAAGACAGACAGTGGAAGAGAAAGGAGGGATGATAGACAAGTTAGGGTTAGGTAGTTTCAGGGAGGATGACTACAATGGCAGGACCATTACAAACGACTTCTGAAGTTGTACCACAGTAGGACATAGAACAGGGGTGTCCAAACTTTTTGCCATACAGGTCAGTGGCCAGGGGCCACATACCATACTTGGCAATATTTGGGGGGCACATTAGCATGTCCAACATGTATCTGTGCATTCAAAATAGTTTGCTACACGACATACCAAGGGACAGATAAAATGCTTCTGTGGGCCAGACTGTGGCCCTAGGGTGACCTGTTGGACAGCCCCTGAAATAGAGGCTAGATATGAATGACACACCCCTTCTCTTTCTTGCTGCAGTTGTTATAGGTATTTTTCCCATCCCATATCATATTCTTTCTCATTTTTTTCTTACATCTCACGTCCCCCATAATTCTCCTTCTCCACTCTCTCTTCATACTGACTTACCAACTCACAGACAAGTTTCCTTCCATATGCTTATTCTCTGTAAGCACTTGAAGTACTATTCCCATTAACCAACTAAACAACACTACCTCACTTTCTACCCCCTCTCTTATTCCTATTAATCACCTAAACAGTACTACCTCACTTTCTATCCGCTCTCTAATGCCATTAACCAACTAAACAGTTCTACCTCACTTTCTAGCCCCTCTCTTATTCTCATTAACCAACTAAACAGTTCTACCTCACTTTCTATCCGCTCTCTAATGCCATTAACCAACTAAACAGTTCTACCTCACTTTCTAGCCCCTCTCTTATTCTCATTAACCAACTAAACAGTACTACCTCACTTTCTATCCGCTCTCTAATGCCATTAACCAACTAAACAGTACTACCTCACTTTCTATCCGCTCTCTAATGCCATTAACCAACTAAACAGTTCTACCTCACTTTCTATCCGCTCTCTAATGCCATTAACCAACTAAACAGTTCTACCTCACTTTCTATCTCTAATGCCATTAACCAACTAAACAGTTCTATCTAATGCCATTAACCAACTAAACAGTTCTACCTCTCTTATTCTCATTAACCAACTAAACAATTCTACACCACTTTCTATCCCCTCTCTAATTTCCATTAACCAATTAAACAACACTACCTCACTTTCTAACCCCTCTCTTATTTCCATTAACCAACTAAACAGTTCTACCTCACTTTCTAGCCCCTCTCTTATTTCCATTAACCAACTAAACAGTACTACCTCACTTTCTATCCGCTCTCTAATGCCATTAACCAACTAAACAGTACTACCTCACTTTCTATCCGCTCTCTAATGCCATTAACCAACTAAACAGTACTACCTCACTTTCTATCCGCTCTCTAATGCCATTAACCAACTAAACAGTTCTACCTCACTTTCTAGCCCCTCTCTAATTTCCATTAACCAATTAAACAACACTACCTCACTTTCTAACCCCTCTCTTATTTCCATTAACCAACTAAACAGTTCTACCTCACTTTCTAGCCCCTCTCTTATTCCTATTAATCACCTAAACAGTTCTACCTCACTTTCTAGCCCCTCTCTTATTCTCATTAACCAACTAAACAATTCTACACCACTTTCGATCCCCTCTCTAATTTCCATTAACCAATTAAACAACACTACCTCACTTTCTAACCCCTCTCTTATTTCCATTAACCAACTAAACAGTTCTACCTCACTTTATATACCCTCTCTTCCAACGCTCTCATTTGGAAGTCTTAGATGTGGTAGCATGCTCAGAAAGGCTTCCCTCCAAAAAAAAAAAAAAAAACAACTCTTTAACCACCATCATTCTCAGTATCCATCAAAATCTATATAGCCTGAAAGCCTGTCTCTTTTCATCCCTGTTAAATGTAGTCTGTAGATGTTACCCATACTTCACAGTTCAAACATCCACAAATTTTCCTTCATCCACCCTGTTGCAGAACAATGTAATTCCATCCTGCCTACAGCCAGTCTAGCTCTGTTTCTATCACAAAATTGAAATCTCCCACATATAAATACTTTATCATTCCTTCCTATTTATCTTAATTGCATCCAGAAAATTGCACCTAATTTGGCTTGTGTTAGCATTAGGGTTACAGTACACACTTAGCATCACTTCATTGACTAAAGCTCACATTTCACCATGGCACACCTTCCATCCCCCATGCCTCCCACACTTCCTGCCCTACCCAAGCCTGTGAGGAATCAAATATCCCATTCCCCTTTACCCCAAAGCATTTAAAACTCTTCTTTTGTAATTTCTGCACCTCTTTTCTTTTACCTCCTGTAGGGACAGTACACCCAAATTATCCCTTGATACCCTGACTAATACTCTTTCCTGTTTAATTGGAGAAATGATCATCTCACAGTCCAGGCAGGCAACTAACCTCAAATCATTTCCCTGATTTCTCCTCCCACCCCCAGTAGTTAAATCCTCCTTACAATGCCTCTTGAGTTAGGTTAAAACAGCCTTTGGATGTGACTCACAGCCTCCACCCAAGCAACAGAGATTGCAGAGTTCTAACAACTATTCACAGAAGACAAGTCATTCCCTACTCTCACCTGGGTCTAGCCCACTATAACTTCCTTCCCTACAAAGCTAAAAATAATTTCTGACATTCTATCCCTTGTAAGGCTAATAGGGTCTATCCCTTCTAAGGTTACTAGGGTCTCACATAATCTCTTCAACAACTGCATCACTTCTATGGCCTATGGCAAACACCACCACCTTCTCCTCTACTGACTTCTCATGTTCATCATTTCACCTAAACCTCAACCTCCCCTTCAGGTAATTAAACACGGTCCTACAGCTTCCCTTTTATTAAACAGTCCAATCCAGCACTGCAGTCAGATATCCACATCACAACATAACCATACTACTAATCTGCCTCCATGTGCCCTGCAGTAAAAACTGTCTTTTGTATGAATTACGCCGCTTCCTTCAAGTCCTACCTATTTATATAATGGAAATAAATTTCCCCTATCCTTGTAGGGAAAAAAAAAGAACAACGGATTAGTCCAGATAAAATCACTTCAGCTAGCAGATCTAGGAGACCATCTGTCTGTCTCTCTCTCTCTCTCTCTCTCTCTCTCTAATTCCCTCCCTGTGGGAATTAGTTTATTCTGTTAAGTAGGTAGCTGTGGATGAGTGTTCTTTTTTTATCTGTCTACTTATTTAACTGCATAGACCACCAAATGTTGGACACAATCCTCTCTGTTCTCCATCCTGTAGCAATGGCCAACTAAGGACCACAGTGCAGGATCTGCTCCTTCTGAACTTCATTTAAACTGTCATACAATTGTCAAGACAATCTTCTTTCCAAATGACACTTGTGTAGAATACGCAGAGACAGGAATACAGCAGCAGGAGCAGAAGTTATAGGAGGTTCCAGTGGAAGCATAAGTCCTTACCAGACCTTTCTTACCTTAATAAAGTGTTCTCCCGTCTCTGTTGATAAGCCTTTCTCACCCAATACAACATGCCCTACTGCATTGCCATAATTACCTGCTTGGTCTTTCAATGTTGTAATACTCTTCTGTTTCCCTCAAAAGGGATTCCCACCACTGGACCTCTCTAAATAAAATCATCACACTCATCCAAGTATTCTCACTTATGTCTTCTGTCAGCAGACTTGCCTTTGATTGGAGATTTGTCACAAATGTCCTTACCTATGTTGTTCGCTGGGAAGTCCACTCTAGACCTTTCACTCACATACTTTTCAGATCCTGCAACTGAAGAAAACAATAGCTGCTTTTCTGGATACTAGAGCCATATTGCCTGTTTTTATCTCCATTCTGGGTTGACAAGTTCTCTCTCTATCATGATGCCACACCTCCATGGCTGATCCTTCCTCCAGTCTACCCACTTTTACCACCAAGCAGTCTGATGCTAGATAAAGGGACTAACCTGAACAGGGAATCACCACTGACCATAGCAGCAGCCAAGATCTCCTCATACACATTTCTGAGAATATCTAAACTCTCCTTCAATGTACTAGTTAAGTCCTATAAAAGTGATATTTATATATAAGGTGTCGAAGTCTCTCAAATGTTTTTCTCCAAATAGCGCATCCTGTGACTGTGGTCAACCTGAGAGTTGTAAATGAAGGAAATCTTGTCTCAGTTTACATTCCATATTCTTAATGCATTCTTGTACTTTGTATGGTGATCTTCAGCACTGGACTTTCATCTACATGCCTAGGCAGTTTTTGTAAACAAGTCCATAGTAATGGATAGCTCCTCCACCTGTTCAATATCTATGTGGACTGTTTGTAGTTCACACCACATGGCTATAATATCACCTGCTGATCCCCTTCGACTTAGATGTCTGCCAATTTTTACCTTTATATGTTATAAAGCTGTCTCAGGATTTGAGTGTAGTACACAACATTCTTGAACAAAGCCCCAGAACCTAATATTGCCATAATACACCCTCTTTTGATAACACAAGATACAGGAAATGGGCCTTCCCAGGTCAGAGCTCTTCTTCTGTGTCTAGTGGGCTCCACAGTACCCTCACATAAATATAGACATTTAATAACCAAGTACAACTATACTTATCATTATTGCATTTCCTGGGTAATGCATCTTCAATAAACTCAGTACTGATATTGACATTTCTTTTCAAATATACAAAGAATTAATTTATTTTTGAATAACATATAAAGAAGAGAAGCTTTATTAGTACAGTTGTAGCACATTCATCAAAAATGAATTTTAGTCCTTCTTGCTTTCTGAATCTTGTTGGTTTTCTCAACATTGTCCAATATTGGGACTATCAGGGAAAGTCTGTGGTCTGACATTAGCTGCTGGCACAAACAGAATTGATGCAGGAAAGGTCTCTTCAAACAGATTAACATGTTCAGGGCTCAGACATACACTTCTGTTATTCATCCACTGCTATGCCTGGAAATTTCTCTTGGGACATTTGTTTAGATATCTCTCTGGACACTTCTCTGACTCCCACTTGACTGAAAACATCTCAAACAGAGTCTTTTTATTTGACAACGGTCACTGTGAGACATGTGTTTTTGACAAATTCTCTAATTACTTCTCAGCAACTGTCCACCCTTGAGACTTCCAAAATGGCAGCACACTGAGTAACAGCTTAATTTCACATCTACTAGTGTGAAAACAAACTCAGAAAAGACTGTGACATATCTGCTCTGGGCCAGTGATAAAGGAACCTCAATCATCACCATGAACACTAGCGAGGGGCATTCACTTGGAACAAAAATAGATACACACATTATTTCCAGATGCATCTCTATGCACCAAGCACAATTTCCCTTAAGAGCGCACAGGAACACATTCAGTCCAGGGGTTGTGTTTCTTTCTCAGCCTCCAGTAACACTCCCCACTGCCACAGCTGTACAGTTGAGTCCTCAGCCGAGTGTTCCAAGCCAAGTCTTCCGCCACCCTCTCTGTGAAACCAGTGCTCCGTCTCCCTGTTCCAAGTAGCTGACACACACACTCTTTTTGATTTGATTTTCACACACACACACACACACACACACACACACACACACACACACACACACACACACACACACACACACACACACACACACACACACACCTGGGAAAGGCTGGCACAGATTTACCAGCTCTGCTACCTTTGCCCAGACTATAAGGTAGTTATACTGCCACCAGCCAACTGTTCTAAGACTCTTACACGGGTACCCAATTATACTGAGTAAAATGAATACTAATACAAATGGTAGTGCTTAACCAATGCAGTATGGAGTGGCCACAGTGTCACCAAATAAATATAAGTACTCTCAAAGGATAAAATATTCTCTAAAAGAGCAGCCACAATGAAAAGTTTCAATATATTTAATAATAAATAATAAAAAGAACATGAATATACTTAATATCTATTTACAATAAACACTAGTTTCAATCACAGGAAATATTAAAAGTAACACAGATGGATAGATTCACACAGATACAGAAAAATAGTACTTAAATAATACCATTATATTTCCTGACTGATGAAAATAATTACTATAGCCCAGTTACTTACTAAAGCAAGGCAAGATAAAGTAGGTGAGTGGACTTCCTTATTGGTCAGGTTTCAAAAACAGACTACACTGAGATGTCATCTGACTCTGGTTACCACACTACCCCCATTACTAGAAGCTGAACCAGAATTTAGCACATATGCGTTACCATACATACAGCTAGAGTTTTGCTGAGATGTGTTAAAGTAAACTTTAGCAATTAGTTCACCCCTAAGGGCAATACAGTAGGTTTCCTACTCCTGGTTTTCACAGAAATTTCATCTCCTGCTGCAAACAGAACTGTAAGATACAATATTGATGGCCTAAACCAGGCAATTTTAATTTCAGACTATTTTTCAAAGTTAGCTGGACTCAGATTAACCTCTTCTCTTCCAGTATCCTCTGTTACAATATATTCATTTCAACAGTTACAATATAGTCTGACATACAGGTGTATTTCTTTTCTGTCCAGCAGTACCTACTGTTGGTACATTTGTAATACAAGCAGCTTTACAAATACATTTTCAACACACACATCTGAACAAATCAGTTTGATATACAAATGATATACAATTCTTTATAAATCTCCAGCTAGCTATGCTGGCATATGTCAAACAGCCATTGCCCTACTTCTCCTGGCATAGCTGGCAATAACTTATATCATCACAAAGAAAACCAGTGAATTTATCTTTTTGTGTGTTAATTTCAGTTACTGGTTAGTAAGTGCACTGTCTGAATGCTAACAAAGAATAAATTTAGAGAACCTGAAAGATAATCAACCCGAAAAAGGTGAGGAGAAAACACTAGCTGGGAAGAATTCTGCAGCTGTTCAGTAGAAAGCAGTTGAAGCTTCAGCTTTTGAAGCAAGGCATGGTTTCCAGTAATCTATATATTTACTCGGTTTACTATCATAAGCTGGAAATGGAGTATATCAAATGTCAGTTAAACGAAAGTACAGTTTCAAAGCTGCACAATGCCAAAATGGAATACTACAAACTCATAATAATGAAAGTAAAGAGTGATTTATTATTATGAGTTCGGCAATGTGAATGCAGATAGCGATACAGTGAATATCAGGGAATTTACCTTTTTCCTCACTGTAATGCAATTTCGGAGTTGGTATATATAATTTGTATGAGGTGGGGAGTGCGCAAAAACATAAAAAGGCCGGGTCTACTTCTAATGACGAGCGCGATTCGACGAGTGAACAGTGAAATCACCGACCTGACCGACCGACAACGCGTTGACCGACACCACACCGCAGACGGACCGAAGACCGGAAGGAATGTAAAAGGACGGTAAATAAAGTATGGTAAGTAGCCGGATTTAGGAGTAGGGGGATGTAGGGTTAGGTGTGATAGGTGAAAGTGAGTTAGGGTTGGTGCAGGTAGGAGTGTAAGTGAGTTAGGGTTAGGAGTGGATATGTGTTGTAGTGTACTGTTTTCACTGTCGGCGAAATCGGCTGCTGGGTAGGTGATCACAAGTAGACCCAAAAAGGCCATATGGAGTTTTGAAACCTGGAAGTCTGTTATGCTGCATGTTGATCATTCTTATTTATTTATTTATTTTCTCTATTGATCAGGAAAAGTGCAACTGGCAAAAACTCATTTACAGTGGGGGCCCTGGGGAGTTACACACAATGTACATTTATATTTGCTGGATAAAAACATCTATAGATGTGCTTATTTACATGATATTTAAATATTTTTAAATATTTCTTACATGAATGCAACATTTTAACATACAAACAAGAAAGAAATTAACAGATTAGGTAATTATTGAACAGAGAAATACCACATGGTAACAATGCGTTTATAGCATGATGGCTGCAGGACAAAGATTGTACAGGAATGTTTTTAAATTTAGTAGTAATTTACAGACAGACAAGTAAAATGTAGCTTAAAATAATAAAACAGAGATGAAAGGAGGAGTTATGGAAATGAGCAGGAAGATAAATGGACAGAGGAGGAATTGTAGTTAGTGGTGGGATGTGAGAGAAAAGTAAGAGTTTAGGAAATAAGTGCAGCATGAGGAGGAGCGATAAGGTGCAAAAAGACTGGAAAGCTAAGGGTCTGTAAGAGTTGGAGGAAATTAAGATGAAAAGCTAGCCAGATCTAGAGGAAAAGATAAGTCAAATGTGCACAGATCTGATTAAAATAAAAACAGTGAATGAATATAGCCACTCAAATAATAAAGGGACGGAAATAAAACTTTAAACAGATATTGAGATGAGCTGATAAAATTGCAAAATCGGTGGTCAAAATGAAGAAAAGGCTGGCTGCTTATGAGACTACTCAAGAGGAGGTGTTTCAAAAAAATCGAATTAGAAGACATACCACAAAGGGAAAACCTGAGATTTGCTGCTGTACGAGGGAAACTGGTAGGAATAGACTGCATTCATTTTATGAAAGTACAAATAAGCAACTAGATTGGTATTCCACAGCAGGACTTGTTAACTGAAAGGACACATTGTGCGTATGCTCCAAACCTGGCCATGAGAAAGTAGACAAGACCTCTAATAGTAAAGATACAATCCTCCCAGAAGAAAGAGTTGCTTCTGACAAAACTGCAGCAGGAGGGCAAAGTACTAAAAGTTGAAGACAGTATAGTGTTTGTGGAAAATGATTACTCATTGTACACTAGGCAAAAGAGGAGCACATTTATTCTTGCCATTACAGAGTGCCAAGAAGCAGGTATGAGATTTCAAGCTACTACTGTATCCAGCCATCTCTAGAGTACTTTTTCTGGAGGGTCAAAGTCATTTTTTGAGGCAGAACATGCCAAGGCGGAAATACAAAAGTTTGTCCAACAAAAGGTGAACTATCAAACAGAAGGACACTCTGCTTCTTATTCTTCTAATAGTAAAGTTCATAAGGAGATTATGCCAGGCAAATCGTTTCCAATATTACAAAGGAAAATACTTGAGAGAAAGAGAAAAACATAGGATTCATCTGGAAGAACCAGAAGCCTGTTGGAAATGAACCAGAGACTGGATTTGGAAGATAGAGATCAACATGAAGAAAACCAGCAACTCAGAAATTAATGAATAAATGTGAGATTATAAAGTATCAATCACATTTGTGAAATATGACTGAACAAGAAAACTTGGAAATACTGGACTTTTTGATTTTGTTAACTTCTAGGGGATTCTAAAGCATAACATTTGAAAGAACATTAAGGAGAGTGGAAGAAGAAGGAAAGCGGAAACTGTAAGTAAAACAATTTTTGTTCTTAACATTACTTTTATAAAACATGACATATACTGCATGGTAAATAGTAAAGCTTTTTCAGGATTTTGTTTGTTATAACAATACTAAAGTACCCCCACTTTGTTTATTCCTCTTTCTTTCTTCTTGTTTAGTTTTAAGAAATGTAGACACTGCAATATAATAAGAGAGGAAAGCCTGGGCAAAAGCATGTTAAAGATAGTAGACTATAATATTGGGTTGTTGAGGGGAGGGACAGGCTGCAAAAGTAGACAGATCATGATACAAGTAAAACTTATATGTTTTTTCTTACTTTTGCATAGGAGAATGACTTGATTAAGGCCCTTGGTTTAATCTAACAAGTTTTAAGTAGAAGCAAGTAAATAAAAGAACACTGAATATAATGGAAAGTTTTCTTTTACCAAATAAATATTTACAGTGCAACATGAGAAGCTTGTAGCTGAAGGTAACTCTGTAACTGGTTCTCAAGCTTCTGTGGAGACAATCTAATATGAGGCAATAAAAACAGAAGACTTCTTTTTCAATGGCTAAAATAACATTTTCTAAAAGCATTCAAGTTGTTTTCTACATCTGGGAGAGGAGTAAAGATAAGACAAAAATAGCACTTAGTCTAAGTAGAAGCACAGGCCATACCATGTGTCTTTCAATGGATAACCTTAATTATAATAGGTTCATAGGTACATACTAGGCTATCTGCCCTAGGGCATTTATAAGCCTAGCCAGAGTGTGTTTGGCTTTCACCACCCATTTTAAATTAATTTTGCCATGCCCTTTTTCGAGGTTAGTATACTGTGCCTCTGTCTAACAGTGACACAGAAGTAATACCCGGGGTAAACCTACGATCTCCCATCCACTCATCAAGATTCCTCTTGAAGAGAGTCAATGAGGGACTCTGCCTAACCTGGACTGAGATTTTATTCCAGAGTGAAGGGAGCCTCTGGGTTATAAATCTGTCCCTCCAGCATGTCCTATTTATTTCTGTGCTGAGGTTCAATCTCTCGAGCGCGTAGCTCGATGGGATTTGGATTTTCTGAGGTGCAGCATGTCCATTAATTCTGGGTTGGACATGGCTTTATACATCAGGCACAGATCGCCTCTAAGGCAGGCGGTATGCCACTGAGTAGAGCTGGAGTTTCTTTAACCGGGCAGCATATGGCATCTGTTTGAGCCCTTTGATCCTCTTGGTGAGGTACTTTTGGGGTCTTTCCAGTTGCTGCAGGTGTCTGGTAAGGTACATCCCAAAAGGGGCATTGTACTCAATTATGGGCCTGATGAGGGATGAGTAAAGAAGCACAATGACCTCCCTTGATCTAGATGTGAATCCCTTCATGATTAGGTGGGCTATATAAAATGTTCTTCTAACCACTTTGGCCACGTGGTTGTCAAATGAGAGATTGCTATCAACTTGGGTCCCCAGGTCCCTAATTACTTCTTCTGTACTTAATGGATTACCACCTATGTGGTAATTTGTGGGCACTTTGTTTTTGCCAAAGGGATGACTATACACTTTTGGCATTTAGCTTGAGGCCATGGCTCTGGCACCAGTTGTCTGTTTCTATGAGGCCCTTTTGGAGGATGCTTGTGTCGGCTGGAGAGTCGATTATGGCACCCAGTTTGCAGTCATCTGCGAACTTGGTCAGCCACAGTCCTTCCATGTTGGCCTGTACCTCCGAGAAATATATACAGAACAAGAGAGGTCCCAGGACTGAGCCTTGTGGGACGCCACTTGTAACTGGTTTGGAGTCTGACATGGCTCCAGCAATTCCAACCATGTGGGTGCTGTCCTTGAGCCAGTTTGCAACCCATCTAGTGACATAGGGGTTTATATTTAAGCTGGTGAGCTTATCTATAATGCCTGAGTGGGGTATTGTATCGAAGGCTTTTGCGAGGTCCAGGTAGGCTGTGTGGACCACCTTCCCCTCGTCAATGGCCTTGGTGACTGTTTCAAAGAAATCGACCAGGATTAAGAGAGAGGATCTGCCCTTAACAAAGCCGAACTGGGTAGGATCCAGTGTCTGTAGGTCCCCAATATCTTTATTTATGAGGTCCATGATGATCCTTTCCATAGCTTTGCAGACCAAGTTAGTCAGGCTTATGGGGCGATAGTTTCCAGGATCCGTTGAGGCACCACCTTTGTGGAGAGGGACCACTGTTGCTGTACGCCACTCTTTGGGTACATATCCTGTAGTAAGGCTGAGATTGAACAGTAGTTTTATGTTTGGGTTTAGCTCTTCTTGGAGTTCATGTAGGACGCAGCCCGGGACACCGTCTGGTCCCATTGATGCTGTGTTTTTTGCTTTGGAGAGGGCGGCTCTTACCTGAGCATCTGAGATGTCAGGGGGGCAGCACTCTGCTGGGATAGATATTTGCTCTTTTGGTGGGGAGGGGGGGCAGAAGTTTGCACTGAACCTGTCACTAGGATGTTGGCAATGTCTGTGGGTTCGGTGTATTTTTTGTCATTTTGGACTAATTCTGAGCATATCTGGGAATTCCCGCCCAGGTTCCTAACATAACTAAACAAAGCCTTGTGATTATCCTTAGTGTCCTGTGCAATTTTTCTCTCAAAGCTGGCCTTAGACGATTTTATGCGTGCCCGTAGATTTTTTCTAATACTGATCAGAGATGCCTTCCATTTTTGGGATTTTGCTCTATCATGTAGTAGCTTCCTCCTCCTTCTACTGTATAGTTTGTTTATGGCTGGGGTCCACCAGACAGGACGTCTGCCTTTGGAGGATTGGGTCTTGGGTTTATTTGGGATTGCAAGATCCATGCATTCCTGAAGGTGTTCATAGAATGCGTTTATAAAGGATTCTGCAGTCTGGGCTGTATTTTCCACAGGCCCGGGGGCTTTGAAGGATTCCACCTTGGTTTTGAGGAGTGTGAAATTTGCTTTAGAGAAGTTTTTCACTGTGGTTTTCTGGGCAGGGGGTGGGGTCGGGATGTGAATATCCAGTGAGATTAGTTTATGGTCTGATCTTACCAGGGAGGGATACACTTCTGGTCTGGAGCATAGAGTCCCCATGTTGGTGATGATCAGGTCCAGTATGTTTTCCCCTCTTGTGGGAATGGTAACAAGTTGTTCCATAGCATTTGAGTTTTTTAAATTGTAGGAACCTTTGGGCTAGGGTGTTGGAGCTAAAGTAAGGCTCCCAATCTATGTTGGGGTAGTTGAAGTCGCCCAATATAATGGTGTTTGAGAGACCTTCATATATTCCAGTGTTCTCAGGAAGGCCGAGTGGGGTTCCTGGGTTTGGGAGGGTGGTCTGGAGCAGGCTATAAACTGGAAGGCAGTTTTACCCACTGTTAGTTGCACATGGATAGTCTCTGATGTTTCGTGCTGTGCCACCAACCTGGAGGTGTGGGTATCTTTGACAAATATTGATACTCCCCCTCCTTTTGTGGTTCGGTCCAAGTTTTGGGGCTGAAAAGCATGGTATGAGGTATAACCTGGTAGTGCTGGGGTGCTCTCAGGAGCCTTGAACCAGGTTTCTGTTACTGCACAGATATCGGTGTTCTCCATGCTAAGGAGAGTTTCGATTGCGTGCATTTTGTGGTTTAGACTTCTGGCATTGAGTAGCATTACTCTTAGTTTCTTATCCCTTGTGATACCTATGGAGGTAGCTTTGTCTTTTGAACCTTGCCTAAAAAAGGCACTATGGGGGTAGCAAGAGTATATGCCAATATCCAAAAGCCCAGGGGTGACAGGTGCAAGCCATCCCTAGTGAAGGATCGTGGCTTGTCGAGCATGTCATCCCAGGCTGACAGGCATTGGATCCCCTTTGAATGACACCAATACTTAAGCCAATTGTTGAAATTGATCATCTTGTCTTCATATTGTGGCATCATTCTTGGTGAAGGTAAGATGCTACTCAAGGTCAGGGTCATACCGGCCTAGGCTACATGCTCAGAGAGCTCCTCTATGTCTCTTTTCATGTAGTCCAGGTAGGTACGTCTCAGGTCATTCACACCAGCATGGACAATGACTGAGTCATATTTGTACTTGCCTTGGAGTGACCTGAGTGCTTGTGTTATGTGGCGGATCCTAGCGCCCGACAGGCAGCTCACCATGACCTTCTCCTTGTTCAGCCTGGTGAGCAGGATGTCAGTGTGCCTGATGATAGAGTCACCTATTACAAGTGTTACAGGTGTGTTGTTTAGCCTTAAGGGCTGTGACTGCTCGGCACACTGGCTTTGTGAGCTATGTGTTGCACGTGTTTTGTTTTGGGGTAGCGGTTGCTTGGGTGTCTGCTTTGGAGGTCTCTGCTGCTTAGGCAGATTTTTATTTAGAGCCTCTGAGTATGTTTTTGTGTGTTTATGTGTTTGGTTTGCTGTCATGGTAGGTCTATGTGAGACTGGAATTGTAGTGAGTGTGGTTTCCTTCTCCGCCTGACTGGTTATGGCAGTACTGAGTTGAGAGAGCTTAGCCTCCAGTTTGGCTATATGGTTGCATCTCTCACATGTGTTGGAATTTGTTGGGAGGAGGAGAGGGTTGTCTGTGTACATGAGGCAGTTGTAACATTGCCTCACGATTCCCAGATTCACCAGCTGGACCGGAGAGGAGATAGACAACTGACCTTTGGACATGCTAGAATAGTATTGGGAATTCCTTTATAATTGAAAAAAAGGGCCAATGGGGAACAAGGTACTCAAGGGGAGTTTGTGAGGGTGTAGTGCTTTTAATTTTTTAGTGCTGACTTAGTGAGCAAGTGCCAGGTAACTTAAATGCAATGTGTTACAGGTAACTTAAATGCAAAAATGACAAACAGTAACTTTCTTTCAAGTGAAACAAGGAAATAAGTACAGTAAGCAATGCAGATATCACTAGGGATCCACAGAAGCACTGAAAAGCCGCGTTTTAGGTGAAATTAGCATTTCAGGGAAATAAGCAAACAAACAACAAGCGTACAAACAAAGCTAGATTCAGCAGGCCTGGATCTAGTCTATGCTACAGCAAACAAGGGTACCAATTTCAGTAAGAAACAGTTCAAATATGCAGGCACTATAAGCCTTTAACCAGAAATTCCCAGCTCAGAAGGGCAAAGTCCAGCCTCTCCTCCCACAAGAGTGCAGACCACGAACCTTCTTAATGTAAAATAACTGGCCTGAAGCCCAAGTGCTTAAACCAGAACTAATACACTTTTAGAATAACAGACACTGAGCCCTCAATCAGCAGTTCCCAACTTAGAAGGATGTAAGCTACCTGTCCTGCCAACACAGTGCAGGCCACAAACCTTCTTAATGTAAAGCAACTGGTCTGAAGCCCAAGTGCTTAAACTAAAAGGCTTAGAATGAGTTACACCAAACAGTAATAAATACAATTGAGTACTTTTAAGATGACGCAAAAGCAAAATAAAGTAGGAAGAAACACAATTACAGTAAAAGCAGATAATTTTTTATTTTTTTTAAGTCAATTAAAGCCTGTGAGTGTAGCTATCAATCTGGAACAACTGTTCCTGTGCGGGTAAAACTTCATTATTTGAAGATATACATAGTTTTGTGTGTTTGTTTTAAGTTAATAGGTTCTTGGGGGGGGGTCCTTGTATGAGGGTTTCCATTAAAACAAATAGTCATGTAAGATGTGACATAGGTTCAATGGGATATGACATGAAACAAATGTATAAAAATCAACCTGACAGACATTAATGTATGCATGTCACACAGCAGCTACAAATACAAACAAGCTGTTATGCATAACAGGTGGGAATAATAACTTTACTGTGATAACCCACCACTGGACCAGTAATAAATGAGCCTCAATCCTCATCAATGGCAACAGTGGGGGACGTACACTGAGAGGATAAATGTTAACAGAGCAAACAATAAATTAATTACATATATAGATCTGCAATCATGGAACTCCACACATATCTAACGACATCACAAGATCCAAATGTAGTGAAAGTTTTGAAACATGAGGAGAATAAATCTAATATGACTTTTCTGCCTAATTTAGCAGAAGCATATCAATGTCAAGCAGGAATGGAAATCAAACCAGAAGTAGATAAAAAACAGGCAGCAACTGAATTTGCCATAAAACAAAAGAAAGAATATAAGGTGAAGGACCAGATGAGAAGGCAAGAAATGTGGAAAATACATAAATATAGTTGCAAGTATAGAAAACTTCTGGAAGAGCCTCGTTTTAATCAAAACCAAATGCAGGAATGGTTAAGGAGAGGCAAATTCAAACCAAGAAAAGAAAAGTTAATATTGGCAGCCCAAGACAGTGGGCTACTACAAGCTGGTTTACAAAGTCCATTGAACATATGTGAGAAACAGACAGATGTAGGTTTTGTAAAACCGAATTGGAAACAGTTGCACATCTTGTTGCTGGTTGCGACACACTAATGGCAGAAGGACTGTATACTGAAAGGCATAAGAATGTGGCAAGACTCTTGCACTGGGGATTGTGCAAACATTATGGTATCAAAGTGGCTAAAAAAACACTGGAAACATCAGCCACAAAGCATCATAGAAAATGATGAAGTTTATATCACATGGAATCACCCATTACCAACAATTCAAAAGATAGATGCTAGAAAATCGGATATAGTGGTCCAAGAAAAGAAGACAAAAGTAGTATTGATCATTGAGATCACCACACCCAGTGACTATAGTGTCTTGCATACAGAGGGACACAAAGTCATAAAATACCATGATCTGCAGGCAGAAACGAGAGCAATGTGAAAGAATGATACCCAGACAGTTCCAAGAGTAGTAGGAGCAACGAGTCTTATAAAAAATAATTTACAATCATATTTAGATGTGTTACCAATCCATGTAACCCTGTACGAATTACAGGAGTCATTACTGGGCACATTGTGGCTGCTGCGAAGAGCACTTTTGGCTGACATCAAAGAGTGAAACAATACTAATTTCATGAACTTTAATCATACTTTGACTTAGGAATGGGGTCCATTCCTGTCATGGTATTAGAAACCCAAAAGACTTGGAGAAATTAAAAAGAGGATAACAGGTCCACACAGAGTATTTCCAGATGTAGCTCTATGCATCAAGTGCAATTTCCCTTAAGGGCACACAGAGACCACAGTTAGTCTGGGGCTGGCTTCTGTCTCTTTCTCCAGATCCCCAATAAGACTCACCACTGGCACAGCTATAGATTTGAGATCTCAGCTGAGTGGCCAAGCCAAGACCTCCAGCACCCTCTCTGTCAAACCAGTGTTTCACGTCCCTGCCCTAGTAGCTGAGACAAACACTCTTTGAGGTTTGATTTACACATGCACACAAACACCTAGGAAAGGCTGGCATATGTGTACTAGCTACGCCCCCTTCTGCCCAGACTATGAGGTAGTTTTCACTGCCACCTGTCACTCCTGCCAGCTACCTTAAGGCCCTTCCAAGGGTACCGAATATACTGCGTGACCAAGAGCAAGGCTATTAGTAGTGGCCCACATGGTGTCACCAATAAATATGCAAAACTGTATAGGCAACTGTAACCACAAACAACTTATTTTCATGGCTCTGACCTATAATGTGCAGTATTTTTGACTATAAATTTCTTTCATTTTGCACACTTTTAGTACAATTATTTCTTTGGGCACAGCTATGATGCATTTGATTAACAGCAGGACATTTTTAATCAATTGTTATTGCCATGCCAACCGTACATGAGCCTTCTCTGTACCATGTTCTTTTGCATGATCATTTCTAATATGGCACATAACTCTGTATCAGAATAAAAAAACATACAACTCAACAAGGTCACACTCTTTGGTTGAGTTCTTTAATTTAGTAGTATACAGGAATGTATTGTTGGTTGCCAGAATAGGTAAACATTTAAAAGAAATGGTTGTCTCACCCTGCTCTTGCTTTCCTCCCACGTGGCTATGTATCATGTAGTACCATTTGTAGGAACAATACTGTTGCAGGTACTTGTATGTTTTTTTAACAATGGAATTTGTTATGTATCTTTATATGCATTTATTACTGTGCAGTTGTAGAATGACGTTTAGCTACTACATGTATATCTGTGTTTTCCTTCCTGGGTAATTCGCTCATTCTGGGTTGCTGGAATTCTTCACAGTTGTTGATCTATTTCTAACTAGTATTTCCTTTTACATTTGTTGAAATTGTTCCACTTGATGAAAGCATTCTTAGATTTTCTGGGCACTGCTGTTCTATGCGCCTGTCACTGTTACCTGCAATGACTAGTTCAGGATGTTTGCATCATCTCTGGACAGGTATACTAGGTTTCTTTCTTATATTTGACATTCTAGGTACACTTTGGCTGCTTGATGATGCATATTTGGTTACCTTCCCGGTGGTTAATGAGTAAATGGCTGTTTTCTCCCTGGTCCCATTTTCCTGATGTTATCTTTTCCCAACCATAGCTGACATTAGGTGACATGACTACAAAATTGTAGTTCATGTGGCTACTATGTTCGCTTTTGCAGGGTGTTTTGCACTGCTTCTCATTTCGGGTGACCATGGATAATGGCAGCATAGGCAGGCTTTTAATTCTGCACAAAAAACAATAAGTGTCATTATGCAGTTAATAGGTAAAAGGAAGTGATACTCAATCCTTTTTTGCTTCCGAATTTGTTCTTGACTGCTGTTGAGTTAACTTATTGTGGACCTGGCACTTTTCTATGCCGCCTGGGTTTTTCTTCTCTGAGTTTGATTCCTCCAATCTCATTATGTACTTATATCCTCTCCAGAGAACTGTGTAAACATTTTCAAATCCTGCTTCTTTCTTTTTGCATTCACCTTAGATAATCTCCACCTTATCTCAGTCACACTCATAATCTTTTTGTTCAAATAAAAAACGCTTCTAACGTGCTATACTGTGTACCTTAAAGCACTTTCTGTCTTAAGTTATACTAAGGATTTAAAGCATTTATTCTCCTGATAACATTTAATTCCATGGTGGTAGAGCGGTACCATTGTTACCTCACAGCAAGAGGTTCTCCCGTTCGATTCTCGGCTTGGCTTGGGAGCGTCTTCCGTGTGGAGTCTGCACGTCCTCCCCGCGGTTGGGTAGCATTCAAAAGACCTGCGTGTGTAAATGGGCGTGCCTTCGCTGAAGGTTGAGCGTTGAGCTGGCACCTCAGCATTGCATAAAAATCTACTGCCAATCACTAGCAGACTGGAGTTCCGCTGTGGTGACCCCTTACCAGGAAAAAGCCGAAAGACAAACAAACATTCTCCTGATAACATTTAATATGAATTTTACAATTAGTCAAATCTGTATCAAAAACTCTTCTCTACATACCTGAAATGCATTCTCTTGAAAATTCATTTTGCCATTACCTGTGCATAGCTTCATTGTTTTCCCAGACTAGCTTTCGACTTCTGGTTATCAATGTCATTTTGGAGCACTATCATGGGAAAAGAACAGCAGACAACTACTGACTAAACAACATGCTGTTGAAATGAAATATCTATTAGTGCTGTGGTCGATCTGTTCATTTCGGGAGCATTTTGTTTATCAATGTCATTTTCTGGTATGGTGGGGGTGGCGGATACTAATTTCTTCCAGATAAAGCACTGGGTGTTACTGTTTCTTGGAAGCCATGTGCAGTTTTGTGATGACTATAATTGTTACTTTCAGTCTGAATTATCTATCTACAACATATAGCATTTTCATAATTTTAACTAAAAATACAGGTATTCCATTAAGTGTATATATATATATATATGTGGTTCCCTATCAGAAGCCTGAAACACTATAAGCTTGAAAATCAAAATCCTGAAACCAAAAGCCTGAAAATTCAAAATCCCGAAAACCCAAAATCCTGAAACTCAAAATCCTGAAAACACAAAATGGACATACTGACGTCATTGTGGCTTTGCTATTGTTAGCCCTGTGGTGTTAGGTCATGCGTTGGGATCAGGTAAGTGTGCGGTTGGTTTTATGTTAGGGTTAGGGGCAGTTTAAGTGAGTTAGGGTTAGGCAGGTTAGGCATGTATGCAATAGTGACAAATATTGGGGTTAGGGGCGGGTTTAAGTGAGTTAGGGTTAGGGCGCGGGTCAGGTGAGTGTGCGATAGTGACGGACCTTAGGGTTAGGGTCAGGGTCAGTTGGTAGATATTAGTGTCTTTATAGTGACGTATTAGCATTATTTGTGTTTTCAGCATTTCGAATTTTCAGGCTTTTGGTTTCAGGATTTTGATTTTCAAGCTTATAGTGTTTATATATATATATATATATATATATATATATATGTATGTATATATAATCAACTGGACCAGCTTGCGTCATATATTTGAAGTATTTTTTTTATAATCTGCCAGTTACCTTAGCTCACAGATCAGATGTGTACTCAAGTGTTGTAACTAGAAAGTCACTAGCAACAGCATATTTCGTATTACATAGCTCTTTGTCAGCAATTTATGCATAGTGAACGGATTTAATTTATGCACTACATGACCCGAATATGCAAAATATCCTAGTATGAAATGTTTTACATTACATTCATCACTGCATAAAATGTTAGCACAGCTCAGAAACTCTTTTCATACCATCACTGACAGTTAACATATAAGGGACATGAAAGGAAACACTTTTTCATGTATTTCTGACACTTTTTGATGAGGATTCATTCATAATTACCTTATTTTGCTTTCCTGTGTGGGCAAGTGTTATCATTGCTGGTGTGCTATTATGTTTTAAGAGCCCACAGTACGCTTATATCGCTTGTACTTTATGTCTACCTAGGAAGAAATTTGCTTTCTTTTACCTCTGTGAAGATGAGGTCATTCATGCTTCACATCCTTCTTGCTATGAACTCTTACTTCCATCTGAAATAAAGAAGCCACCACTGATTCAGCTCTATTCAGTGTCTACATATCTGAATAATATGACAAACGCAGCAGCTGCCTTTTTGTTAAAATGCATTACTGTGCCCTGTCACGTAATCCGATGAAGCATCTTTATGAAAACGTACACAAGTACTACAGATTAATGCTACCCTTTGTGCTTTCAACAGCATCAATGCTATACAGCTCTTCATAGAAACCAGATAATAATGTTTATAAATTTACTACCC
Source organism: Protopterus annectens (assembly GCF_019279795.1). Lineage (NCBI taxonomy): Eukaryota > Metazoa > Chordata > Ceratodontiformes > Protopteridae > Protopterus > Protopterus annectens. The sequence continues at coordinate 41,179,764 of NC_056745.1, forward strand.
GAGGTCCATAAATAATATCCTCAGTCACACATGCACATTCTATTACAGGCATGTAATTCTGTCTTACCGTTAAAGGAAACTCATGTGTCTTGCAACTTGACATCCTTTACAGAATTATTAAAGTCAAAAAAAGATTGCCACACAACTCCTTTTTGGCTATTCATCGTCTTAATGAATGTGGATTACAAGGCACATATGACTGTGCTGACTTCTTCTTCTTCTTTCGGCTGCTCCCATTAGGGGTCGCCACAGTGGATCAACTGTATCCATTTCTTCCTGTCCTCTGCATCTTGCTCTGTCACACGAACCATCTGCATGTCCTCTCTCACCACATCCATAAACCTTATCTTAAACCTTCCTCTTTTCCTGTTACCTGGCAGCTTCATCCTTAGCATCTTTTTCCCAATATACTCTGCATCCCTCCTCAGCACATGTCCAAACCAATGTAATCTTGCCTCTCTGGCTTTGTATCCAAACCTTCCAACCTGGGATGACCCTCTAATATACTTATTCCTAATCCTGTCCATCCTCATCACACCCAGTGCAAATCTTAACATCTTCAACTCTGCCACGTCAAGCTCTGACTCCTGCCTTTTTGTCAATGCCACTGTCACCAATCCATATAGCATAGCTGTAGACCTTCTCTTTCACTCTTACTGGTACTCGTCTGTCACAAATCACTTCTGACACTCTTCTCCACCCAATCCAGCCTGCCTGTACTCTCTTCTTCACCTCTCTTCCACAATTACCATTACTCTGAACTGTTGATCCCAAGTATTTAAACTCATCCACCTTCGCCACCTCTACTCCCCGCATCTTCACCATTCTTCTATCCTCCCTCTCATTCACACACATGCATTCTGTCTTAGTCCTGCTGTCCTTCATTCCTCTTCTCTCTAGAGCATATCTCCACCTCTCCAGGGTCTCCTCCACCTGTTCCCTACTCTCACTACAGATCACAATGTCATCTGCAAACATCATAGTCCACTGGGACTCCTGTCTAATCTCGTCTGTCAACCCGTCCATCATCATTGCAAATAAGAAAGGGCTCAGAGCTGATCCTTGATTTAAGCCCACTTCCACCTTAAATGCATCCATCACTCCCACCGCAGATCTCATCGCTGTCACACTACCCTCGTACATATCCTGATTCACTCTTACATACTTCTCTGACACACCCGACTTCCTCATACAGTACCACAACTCCTCTCTAGGCACCCTGTCATATGCTTTCTCTAAGTCCACAAAGACACAATGCAACTCCTCCTGACATTCTCTGTACTTCTCCATCAACACTCTCAGAGCAAACATTGCATCTGTAGTGCTCTTTCCTGGCATGAAACCATACTGCTGATCAATAATCATCACCTAGCTTCCACTACTCATTCCCATAACTTCATGATGTGACTGATTGATTTAATCCCTCTGTAGTTACTACAGCTCTGCACATCACCTTTATTCTTAAAAATTGGTACCAAAACACTTTTTCTCCATTCCTCAGGCATCCTCTCACTTTCCAAGATTTCATTAAACAATCTAGTTATAAACTCCACTGCCATTTCACCTAAACACCTCCATGCTTCCACAGGTATGTCATCTGGACCAACAGCATTTCCATTCTTCATCCTCTTCAAAGCTATCCTTACTTCCTCCTTGCTAATCCATTGCACTTCATGATTCACTATACGCACATCATCCGATCTTCTCTCTCTCTCATTCTCTTCATTCATCAGCCCCTCAAAGTACTCTTTCCATCTGCTCAACACACTCTCCTCACTTGTGAGTACATTTCCCTCATTATCCTTTATCATCTTTACCTGCTGCACATGTTTACTAGCTCGGTCTCTCTGTCTAGCCAATCGCTACAGGTCCTTTTCTACCTCCTTAGTGTCCAACCTTTCATACAATTCTTCATATGCCTTATCCTTAGCCTTCGCCACCTCTCTCTTTGCCATGCACCTCATCTCCGTATACTCTTGTCTACTTTGTTCATCTCTTTGACAATCCCACTTCTTCTTCGCCAACCTCTTTCTCTGTATACTCTCCTGTACTTCTTCATTCCACCACCAGGTCTCCTTGTCCTCCTTCCTCTTTCCAGATGTCACACCAAGCACCTTTCTAGCCATCTCTCTTACTAGCTGTGCTGTAGTTACCCAGCTATTCACTAACTCTTCACTGCCACCCAGTGCCTGTCTTAACTCTTTCCTGAACTCCACCTCACAATTACCCTTTTTCAATTTCCACCATTTGATCCTTGGTGCTGCCCTCACACTCATCCTCCTCTTCTTCTTGATCACCAATGTCATCCTACAAACCACCATCCTATACTGCCTAACTACACTTTCCCCTGCCACCACTTTACAGTCTCCAATCTCCTTCAGAATGGCCCTTCTACATAAGATATAATCCACCTGTGTGCATCTTCCTCCACTCTTGTATCTCATCCTATGCTCCTCCCTCTTGTTAAAATATGTATTCATCACAGCCATGTCCATCCTTTTCACAAAATCCACTACCATCTGACCTTCTGCATTCCTTTGCTTAACACCATACCCACCCATCATTTCCTCATCCCCTCTGTTCCCTTCAACAACATGCCCATTGAAATCTGCTCCAATCACTAGTCTCTCACCCTTGGGTACAGTCATCACCATTTCATCCAACTCACTCCAAAATTTTTCTTTTTCATCCATCGCACACCCAACTTGTGGAGCATATGCACTAACAACATTCATCATTACACCATCAATTTCCAGCTTCATAAACATCACTCTATCTGACACTCTATTCACCTCCAAAACACTCTTAGCATACTGTTCCTTCAGGATAACCCCTATGCAATTTCTCCTCCCATCCACACCATGATAAAACAATTTGAACCTGCCTCCGATACACCTAGCCTTGCCCCCCTTCCATCTGGTCTCTTGCACACACAATATACAAACCTTCCTTCGGTCCATCATATCAGCTAGCTCTCTCCCTATACCAGTCATACTGCCAACATTTAAAGTTCCGACCCTCACTATCACAGTCCTAGCCTTTACCTGCCTTCTGGCATGCCTTCCCCCTCTTCTCCTCCTTCGGCCAACAGTAGCTCAATTTCCGCCAGCACCCTGTTGGCCCGAAGTACTGGTGGCGGTCGTTGTTAACCTGCGCCTCGACCGATCCAGTATGTATATCTGTACTGTTGTCCGCATCTATAGAATAAAATAACTGTTCTAACTATTGTCAATCAGAAGTGCTGTGACACTGTCCGGAAGGCTCAAACACAATGTGCCACAGAAAACCTCTGAGGCCACGCACTTAAACTTTCCAGTGTTACTAACCAGAACGGATGGTGAAAAGGCTTTTGCTTTCTTTAAATGAACCTACTTGTGCATTTGCAGACTTGTAGATATCTAGGCTTGTTCAAACGTAGAAGTCAATAACATTTTTGGGGAAACTAAAAAAGGTTATCCATTGCATTCCCGCCACATGCATTATCCATTGAAACCTTAGCTTATCTGATCCAAAATAACAAATATAAACAGCTCCACTTCAGAATGCCAGGCACATCATAACACAGCCTTTATCCAGAAGAAACATTATCTGCTACTTGAAAGTAAACAATCTGACAAGCTGTATGGACACACTGTCAATTTCAGCAAGTTAGTGACATCTCAGTGAGTTATATACTTCAATTTCCAGCCTACTTCATTCATTCTATGTTGCTTATATGTTAGCTAGTTTACTTAAATGTATACTGAACCAGCAATGTTGCACAAATGAGACAACCAGCAAAAATCATGTCTCCATTTAACTCATACCCAATTCCCCTACAGTGGAACTTTGGAAGTTTGCACTGTAACTTCCAATGGATGCAGCCTAAGCTTTTTGATAGAATGAAATTACGTCCTCTCATTTCAAACAAATGTTCATATCTCTGGAACCTCAGGGTTACTAAAGAAGTGTAAATGGCAAACTCTTCAGCACAAACTATGTAGTATTCTCTAATTAAACTGCATTTTATAAGTCACAGTAAACATGGTAATTATTAAGTGTGCAATACTTTGTAAATAACTTAAAATATCTCAGCAACCACTCAGGTTACAGACATACTGTCAGTAGCATTTTTTCATCCAACTGAAAGCTTTCATATGAGGCCAGTTGCTTCTGTCTACGAAATTGGGTTGACATATTTAGAAAATATGCCATTAATCACACTATAAATAAATATTATACGAAGAAAGATTAATATATATTTAACTGCTTTAAACAGAGATCAAATATCAATACAGTTGTGCTCACTATTGTGTAAGTTTTAATGTGAAGCATTTTAATACTATGAATGCACAGTGGTTTTGGAATTAACACAAATAAGAGCAAGAAATATTGTATGCCTAGAGGTGTCAGCAGGATAGAAATGCAGAAACACCTGGAGGCATCACTGAGCTGTATTGAGTTAAATACAAAATATTTTACATGCCTGGTTACACATAAGTCATACACTTACATTTTATTAATGCAATGTTTTTTTTGCCCAAAGTCTTGTACATTACACAAATACTTAAACAAATTCCCTCGTATCCCTGATCAATAACTGTAATACAGTTCCAATACATTTCTTTGTCAACTACAATACAAGCAACTTGCAGTGAACGTACCGCTGAAGGTACACATCTCAGGTAGAACCAGCCTTTCCCGATACTGTTTACCATACTTTGGTATACATTTTTAAATCCATTTTGTATCGTGATGAATTCATTTGGAAACCCAAACATAGCACTTCTGTCTCCTCTTTAAAACAACAGGAAACAGAAAACTAACGCCATGAGTCTAGTTATTTGGTGACACATTTTCATTATTTAATCACATCACATTCAAGCTCAGCTAATGATTCTCTCACTCTACATAAATATTAACACTGTATGCAAAGCCACAAGCATATAAGGTAATGGATTTTCACTTACATCCTTTCATGATAGTCAAGACCTTCCCCTCTACCAATTATCTGCTCTCAGAACATTAGGAAATATGATTATTTTTCAGATCACAACACATCAATGACAACTGCGGCTAAAGTAAGTCTCTGGGCAAAGTCTGACCATCCAAGAGAAGAGAATACTGGCTACTTATAGTCCACATCTGAATAGTGGCTACTTATAGTCCACATCTGAATAGTGGCTACTTATAATCCACATCTGAATAGTGGCTACTTATAGTCCACATCTGAATAGTGGCTACTTATAGTCCACATCTGAATACTGGCTACTTATAGTCCACATCTGAATACTGGCTACTTATAATCCACATCTGAATACTGGCTACTTATAGTCCACATCTGAATAGTGGCTACTTATAATCCACATCTGAATACTGGCTACTTATAGTCCACATCTGAATACTGGCTACTTATAGTCCACATCTGAATAGTGGCTACTTATAATCCACATCTGAATACTGGCTACTTATAGTCCACATCTGAATAGTGGCTACTTATAATCCACATCTGAATACTGGCTACTTATAGTCCACATCTGAATACTGGCTACTTATAGTCCACATCCGAATAGTGGCTACTTATAGTCCACATCTGAATACTGGCTACTTATAGTCCACATCTGAATACTGGCTACTTATAGTCCACATCTGAATAATGGCTACTTATTGTCCACATCTGAATACTGGCTACTTATAGTCCACATCTGAATAGTAGCTACTTATAATCCACATCTGAATACTGGCTACTTATAGTCCACATCTGAATAGTGGCTACTTATAATTCACATCTGAATACTGGCTACTTATAGTCCACATCTGAATACTGGCTACTTATAATCCACATCTGAATACTGGCTACTTATAGTCCACATCTGACAATTCATAATTTCCAAAATTATCATTATTAAAGCATGACGAAAAAAACGCAGTGCTAAAACAAGCCGGGACAGTCAAAACTTTAATTACTTTTTGCTATAAGAAACAATAAAACAGACACGTAAAAATACACATTACATCTGTAAAAAATTAATCACGTGAAATACGAATCACATAAGTGCTTTCGTCCATTAAAATAATGAACGTCATCAGATAAAACAGATTTACTATAACAATATTTGCCATCACAGTAATCACACAGCCTACCTAACTGGATAAAACAATGGCTTTCAACCAATGAGGTACATTTAAGCCCTTTTGATTGTCCACTACCATTAGACTCTTATGTTAACTCTTATACTTTACATTCTGGAGTCCCAGACTGGTCCCATCTTCCCCATTTGGTTGGACCAACATGCTTTCATCCAATGGTTTACTTCAAATCTAAGAGACATTCATTGGTTAAACACAAAAACTACTCTTTCACAGTTGGTTGATACTGTTAGTAACTGAACCAATCACCTCATTTACCTATACTACCAATTGCCATGAGAATTGAAACAAAAACTCCGCCCTTCAGTCATTAAAGCTTAAACCACTATTCATTCAAAATATAATAATATATGACATTATATTTAAAATTATATCTTAAAATATTAATTATTAACCAGGAGGGAGATAGATGGCGATGATGATAATGTTTTTATGGAGGTAGCTAGATGATGATGATGTTTTTATGGAGGGAGCTAGATGATGATAATGTTTTTATGGAGGTAGCTAGATGATGATAATGTTTTTATGGAGGGAGCTAGATGATGATAATGTTTTCATGGAGGGAGCTAGATGATGATAATGTTTTTATGGAGGGAGCTAGATGGCGATGATGATGATGTTTTTATGGAGGGAGATAGATGGTGATGATGATGATGTTTTTATGGAGGGAGCTAGATGGCGATGATGATAATGCTTTTATGGAGGGAGCTAGATGGCGATGATGATAATGTTTTTGTGGAGGGAGCTAGATTGCGATGATGATAATGTTTTTGGGGAGGTAGCTAGATGGCGATGATGATAATGTTTTTGTGGAGGTAGCTAGATGGCGATGATGATAATGTTTTTATGGAGGGAGCTAGATGGCAATGATGATAATGTTTTTATGGAGGTAGCTAGATGGCGATGATGATAATGTTTTTATGGAGGTAGCTAGATGGCGATGATGATGACGTTTTTATGGATGTAGCTAGATGGTGATGATGATGATGTTTTTATGGAAGGAGCTAGATGGCGATGATGATAATGATTTTATGGAGGGAGCTAGATGGCGATGATGATGATGTTTTTATGGAGGGAGATAGATGGTGATGATGATCTTTTTATGGAGGGAGCTAGATGGCGATGATGATAATGTTTTTATGGAGGTAACTAGATGGCGATGATGATAATGTTTTTGTGGAGGGAGCTAGATGGCGATGATGATAATGTTTTTATGGAGGGAGATAGATGGCAATGATGATAATGTTTTTATGGAGGTAACTAGATGGCAATGATAATGTTTTTGTGGAGGGAGCTAGATGGCGATGATGATAATGTTTTTGTGGAGGGAGCTAGATGGCGATGATGACAATGTTTTTATGGAGGGAGATAGATGGCAATGATGATAATGTTTTTATGGAGGTAACTAGATGGCGATGATGATAATGTTTTTGTGGAGGGAGCTAGATGGCGATGATGATAATGTTTTTGTGGAGAAGGCTAGATGGCGATGATGATAATGTTTTTGTGGAGGGAGCTAGATGGCAATGATGATAATATTTTTTATGGATGGAGCTAGATGGCAATGATGATAATGTTTTTATGGAGGTAGCTAGATGGCGATGATGATAATGTTTTTATGGAGGGAGCTAGATGGCAATGATGATAATGTTTTTATGGAGGTAGCTAGATAGCGATGATGATAATGTTTTTATGGCGGGAGCTAGATGGCAATGATGATAATGTTTTTATGGAGGTAGCTAGATGGCGATGATGATAATGTTTTTATGGATGGAGCTAGATGGCAATGATGATAATGTTTTTATGGAGGTAGCTAGATGGCGATGATGATAATGTTTTTATGGAGGGAGCTAGATGGCAATGATGATAATGTTTTTATGGAGGTAGCTAGATAGCGATGATGATAATGTTTTTATGGCGGGAGCTAGATGGCGATGATGATAATGTTTTTGTGGAGGTAGCTAGATGGCGATGATGATAATGTTTTTGTGGAGGGAGCTAGATGGCGATGATGATAATGGTTTTATGGAGGGAGCTAGATGGCGATGATGATAATGTTTTTATGGAGGTAGCTAGATGATTATAATGTTTTTATGGAGGTAGCTAGATGGCGATGATGATAATGTTTTTGTGGAGGGAGCTAGATGGCGATGATGATAATGTTTTTATGGAGGGAGATAGATGGTGATGATGATGTTTTTATGGAGAGAGCTAGATGGTGATGATGATAATGTTTTTGTTGGGACTGATTAGTAGGCAGTTTGTGAGGATTTCTGTGTTGGGTAGGAACAGTTAAGTAAATCAATTTTGTGGGTGTCTTTAAACATAATGACAACTCCACCACCTTGTTTGTTTAATCTGTCTTGTCTAATGATGTTATAGCCAGAAGTGATGACTTCATTATCTTTAATGTGTGGCTTTACCCAGGTTTTGTTTGTCACGTCTATGACAGGTGAGTAGGTGGCTTAGGCTGTATGGAATTCAGAGGTTTTGTTTATGAGGCTGCGTAGAATGAAGTTGGTAAAAAGTAGATCAGAGGAAGAGGTTTTAGGGAGAGGGTGGTAGGGATGGGAGTGTGAAGTAGCTTGGACAGATGTTGTAGGGAAGGCTGGGAAGGATGAGTGCTGACAGGGTGTTAAGTTATTACATGGACCTGGGTTAGGATGGATGCCAGTTTGTAGTTTAATTTGTGTTAAGGAGTGCAATAGAAAATGCCTTAGTTTAATTAACTTAGAATATCTTGTAGTATGGGGGTTAGGTTGAGAAGTCTGAATGTGTTTGAAGGGAGTGAGGAGAAGTTAAGGTCTTTAGAGTGGTCTATATTATGATGTCAAAACGTAATATCGAACACCAGATGGTCGACCCGTATTCATTGAAACGCATTTACGCGATTCGATGAATACTTCCAGGGCAAAGATGTAGCTGGCCAAATACACGGTGTTGCCTTTTTCTTCACTGTAGTGTGATCTCGGAGTTGGTATATTTAGTTGGGGGGTGTGGGGAGCACATGTCAGGTGGTGTGGGGAGTTTGTTTTGGGTTAGTTAAGTTGGAGTGCATGGCAAGTGGTTCTTTGCCCTGTAAGTATTCATTGATTAACGTAAACGCATTTCGATGAATACATATTGATGTTTAGGTGTTCCATAGTACGACATTTCAAACTCATAATATAGACACCTTTAGAGTGAGTAACCAGTGTACCATTTGACTAACGGACATGCAGCATTTCCAAGAAAGCAGGGTCAGAGACTGCCTTATATGCAAGGCAGAGATCGCCTCTGAGTAGTCTGTATGCAACAGAATAAAGTGACAGTGATTTCAGATGGTCCACACAATACAGATGCTGAAGACCTTGAAGTTTCCTTGTGAGGAGCCATTGTGTATCTCCAACTGCTGCAGGTGCTTAGAAAGGTAAATACCAAAAGAGGCGTTCTACTCAATTATTGGCCTGATGAGGGAAGAGTACAAGGAGGTTATAGCTTCTTTTTTTCTGGAGGCAATGCCCTTACATGTGAGATGAACAATATAGAATTCCCTTGTTACTACTGTGGAGACATGGTGATTAAGGGTAAGATTGCTGTCAACTTGTGTGCACAGGTCTCTCACTACTGAGTGCTTGCTTAGGGGGTTGCTCTTGACGTCATAGTTAGCAAGAACATCACTCTTACTGAAAGGGATGATAATACATTTTTGCATCAAGTTTAAGGCTATGACTTTGGCACCAATCATTTGTTTGTGTAAGACCCTCTTGCAGGATGTTGACATCATTTGAAGATTTTATGACTGTGCCCAGTTTGCAGTCATCAGCAAGCTGTGTCAGCCACAGACCTTTAGTTTTTGCTTGTACTTCAGAGAAATAGATTCCAAACAGTAGAGGTCCCAGGACTGATCCCTGTGGAACACCACTGGTTACAGGTCTGCTGTTGGTGGTAGATTTGCCTATTTTTACTGTGTGTGTTCTATCAGTGAGACAGTTAGTGACCCATCTAATGATATAAAGGTTGATACTTAGCCGGGTTGGTTTTTCAGTGATGCCTGAGTAGGGGATGGTGTTAAAAACTTTGGCTAAGTCTAGGTAGGCTGTATGCAAAGACTTCCATTCATCCAGGGCCTTGGTGACTGTCTCGAAGAAAAACACCAGGTTAACAGTTATGATCTCATTTTGACAAATCCAAACTGAATAGGGTCAAGTATTTGGAGATTAACTACATCTTTCTTGATAAGGTCCATGATGATTCACTCCATGGCCTTGCAGATAAGGCTAGTCCGGCAAATATGTCTATAGTTCCCAGGGTCAGTGGAAGCACCACCTTTGTGCAAGGGAATAATGGTGGCCATTTTTCATTCAGCTGGGAAGAAGCTGGTGCTTAGACTATGATTAAAAAGAGTACCCAATGGTGTTGCTAATTCTTGTTGCATGATGTTATCAGGTCCTGTAAATGCTGTGTTTTTGGCCTTAGAGAGGGCATTTATGACCTGCTGTTTAGAGCTACAAGGTAGGGAACAGGTGGTAGGGATGTCATGGGGTTCATGTGGTGGCGACAGGAGAGTGAAATTTTCACAGAACCTGTCGGCCAACAGGTTAGCTATGGCCATAGGCTCAGTAAATGTGGTATCATTAACTACCAGTTTGGCTCAAATCTGGAACTTTTCTTTTAGGTTATAAACATAACTAAAGAACGCCTTATGGTTGTCCTTATTTGAGGAAACTAATTTGGATTCGTAGTTTGCTTTGGAGGACTTCACAAGAAGTCTTATTTGCTTGTTTAAGTTGAGGAGGGAGTGTTTCCAGTTTAGGGCTTGCTCCCTCTTACTCCTAGACAGTCAATTTCTTCCTCTTATTGTAAAGCCTGTTAATAGCAGTAGTCCAACAGGTGGGTTTGCTCTTCCTTGAGGAGCTTGTTTTGGTCCTATCAGGTATGGCAGAGTCAATGCAGTTATACAGGTGTTTGTATAAAGCATAGGAGTAGAACTTGGCATAGCTGCCAGTTCCATTTGAGGGGAGAGGTGCACTGAAGCTATTTATACCATTCCATAAGAAGTTATAATCTGCTTTGGAGAAGTTTTTTAGTTTAGTTGCTGTTGGGGGGGGGGGAGTCAGGTGTTATAGTTACTTTGAATGAGAATAGTTGCCAAATGCATAAAACTGAAACAAAAATAACATGGGGATATTTTAAGACCTGAGCAGTACAATTGGCTGGTTAGGGTTCAAAAATTAAGACACAAGGCATGATTTGAAAAGCCTTACTGTAATGTGAAAGCAATAACTTGGAAGGCTTCTGCATCATGGCCTCATTTATTTGGAGAACACTTTTCTACTTTGTTTTTTTTTTTTTTTTTTTTACCTGTGTCCATACTTCAGAAAGTAGTTCTTTTGGACAGATACGTGTTAATGGGGCAGTGTAAACGTGCAGTTAATGCAAATTCACCATGTGCTCTCCCTTGGACATAACAGTAGCACTGGAGTAACTCAGTACAGCAATGAATCTGTCTGCTGAGTTTATTTTTTCTCTAGAAAGAAAAAGTGGATGCCATTTCTGACAGCATTCACCAGTTGCTGCCTGTACATTCCATTAAGCTGCATGTGGGCTTTCTCTTTTGTAATTTCCACCTCTGTAAAATCTTAGAATGTAATAAATGTAACTACTGTTTGGTGTATAAATGTAAACAGAAATGTAACTATCTACCCCAACAACTGTCCATCCATTAGCAAACTCGTTCAAACCTACTCAAGCAGTAGAAATTTAAGGTCACCTAATAAATTGCTCTTGAAGGTCAGCAGTTCAAACAACGTATATGGGGACACCTTATACTCTCATAAAATTGCCAAGATATGGAATGATATACCTCAACATATTCTCAATACTAATAACGCATCTAAATTCAAACAGCTACTAAGGGGACACCTCAATCACACATGGCTCTGCTCTTGCTCCAGACCTGACTAACTACTAAGGTACTCCCCACTAGCTCTACCCTACCACCTTTCATAAGTCCAGATTTGTCTTTTCCCCCGCCTCTCATTTCTGTTTCCTACTAATTACCAGCATTAATATCTGCTGGCCTGCCTACTCCACATCTTACCCTCTATTCTTTCCTTCATTTTATATTTGTCTCTTTTAAACTTTCCATCTCATCCCCAAGCCAAACGTATGCTTTCTTGCTAATTGGGTAATCACGCAAGTGTAACTGATTGTACTTATAAATGTCAATTTCTTAGTTTTTACTATCTCATGTATCTGATATTAGTAATGCTGATATTGTTTTATTTGTAGTTCCAATTTTGATAAGCTTCTGTAACTCTTACTTGTCTTATGAACTATATGAACATTGTATCTGTAGAGCTTTTCTCCCCTGGCCTACGCTAAAAACGAGTCAGCAATGGCTAATCAGACTATCCCAGTAAATAAATGGAAACAAATAAATAAACTACTCTGTGTTTAACTGGAACTTGGCATAATGCAATGTAAGCAAATGGAGTTTTTCTCACATGGCCTCCTCTGAAAATGGGCATTACACACAAATAAATAACATATAAATAAATAATTCACTCCTATGGTATTAGACATAGTAGACATACTGTGTGTGTGTGTAGGGAGTTTCTATGCTATAGTCATGTATGCTCTGATGGGGAGAACACCAGTGCTGTTGTTTCTGCCAGTGCAGTGGTTGATTCAGAGACCTAGCAAAGAGCTGCTAAAGAGGCGTTTCACTGTGCAGTTTTACCATGTCAGTAACTCAGAGATTTCCTATGTCATGCCTACTGCACAAACTCCAGTGGCTAATTAGCTGAGGTGGATATAGGATTTGTGAATGCTCAAACCCTATGGGCCATTTAGTGCAAACAGAGAGAATATCTGTGAATCCCAGGGTTGGTCTTGTAATAGGGTCCATATTAGAATACCGAACTTTCAAAATTTCGAGTGTTCTAATACTGAACCCTATGAATCGAAAATTTAAAACATCGAACATACAGAACAGCAAATATTTTCCTAGGGGAAAAAATTGCTGTTCCAAAACACATATACACAACACAAGCACACCAAACAAACAGCAATCCACACACATACACCTAAACTATTACATCTAACCCTACACTAAACTATACATACACCACTAACTATCCACTTACCTTAACCCAAACCCTAACCCTAAGGTCCATCACTATCTCACAGTCACCTCACCAGCACCCTAACCCTACATCCACACAATCGCACACTTACTTGACCTGCACCCTAACCCTAACTCACCTAACCCGCACTAACCCTCAAGTCCACACAATCACACACTTACCTGAACCTAACCCATAACTTTCCACCACAGCGCTGAAAATACCAAAGCAACAGAAACGGACAACCGAATTCTTTCCCTAAGAAAAATTTGGTTTTCTGTTTCTTCGATATTTTCAGCGTTCACTGAAAACGGGTCGATATTAGAACACTCGACATTTTGAATGTTCGGTGTTCTAATATACACCCTTGTAATGTAGTAATTAAAGCAAAAAGTAAACATCTGTTTATTTGTTCACTTATTTACTATAAATAATCTTATTGGACCAACTAGGTATCACCTGTATTTAGGGTGGAAACCAAGGATGGTACATACTGACTAAGGGTAATCAGGCAAGGACTCAGATGCAGTTTTCTTACTGTTTTAGTTTTGGAAGAAAGTGCAGATTGACTGGGAAGTAGAAAGTATATGACAGAAATACATGCAACAGATAGATAGACAGACACATTTATTAATTGAACAAGGAAGGCAAATCAGACTGCTAGCTGTACATCAGTTCTTTTTATGCCTGGGAAAAAGCTAGTGCAGGCTCCTAGACCTTAGATTCAGTCATTTGTTCTCTCACAGACTTCAAACCCTGACAAACTGCTACCATTCTGGAAAGTGGCCTAATGGTTAAGGTGTTTGCCTTACAAACACAAGGTGCAGGGTTTGAGTCTCACAAGGGTTAATTGGCTAAGCTTAAAATGGCTCGCAAGGGCAGTTATCTTAGTACTAATCTATGAACCTATGAATCTATCTAAACTGTAAAACACAAATACTTTAAAAAAAAAGTAAATTGATTAAAAAAACAGCACAAACACACCCATACCAAATACATTATATGCATAAAAATATATATTTTTTATTGTTATTTATTTATTCTTTGTTGACCAAGTTAGTCCTACTAGGCTGGTAGCCACATTTCAGTGGAGACGAGAGGTGGTATTTACACTATTTGGGGAAATTTGGCCAGGGCATCAGGGAACATCACCTACTCTTTTCAACAGGTGCCATAGGATCTTTTACATCCACTTGTCCTACCACCAACTCAAGCAGATGGGATCTCAATTTAACGTCTCATCTAAAGGATGGGAAAAAGAAGAACAAAACAGAAACAAGAAATGTAACACAAATTAAACTCACTCTGCAGAAATAAAAACAACAAAAACTCCACTTTAAGTACACTATCTGATCAAAACAGTAACAGATATCCTGGAAGGTGAAAAGTTAACTTCCTGATGAAACTGAAAACAAAAATCTCACAAACAGGAAATGAGCCTTTGTAGGAATGCATAGGAAATGACT
>NC_056745.1:41199467-41289467 GCF_019279795.1 Protopterus annectens
GCTGTTACAAAAAAAAAAAAGCAAATATGTTTTACTGGCATTGAAAGCCAGTGAAATATTTAACGAGTGCTGTCCCATAGACAACAAGTAAGGAAATATCAGGGACAGTTTTTAAAAACTGCCCTAATTAGACGGATGTCTGTAAACTTACATGGACATAGTAGGAACAATTTTCAGGGACCGTAGAAAGTGAAGGAACGTCCTTTCCCTTACGCCTGACTGTAACAGTGCTTAGGGGGTAAGTAAGCGCTGTTACAATTATGTCTCACTCTACAGAATTTTTTTTTTTACATTTTGGGTGCGTAATCATGGTGCTCCATGTACTAAAAAATAATTACAATTATTAAAAAAAAACAGTGTCCCTGCAAAGAACATCAGTGTTGCCTTTTAGTATTGAAAATACTTTTAAGTAGTGCAGAATCTATTGCAGTAATAAAAATGCACTTAAATAAAACCCTGCAAAAACATGGAAATTAAACTAACAGTGAAAACTTATTACAAATACTAAGCTTAGCCATGACAATTAAGAATGGGAAGACATGAACAGCTACAAGAAAAAATGCACTGCTCTCAAAGCATAGCAGTGCAAATGGTTGTACCTCTGAGTTATTTCTGTGCCTTTAATTTACTGGCCTGAAATTTGAGACAAGTGCATCAGATAAAATCTATAATATGCTTGATCTATAATTACACGGGTCTACATTTGAACATCTATATAATGCAGAGGGGCAAGGAAGCTAAGACACTGACTGCAAGGAAAAAAAACAACTTTATGTGATTACAGCTATCATTTTGTAAACAGAGAAGTGTGTATGTGTGTGCGTACTGGAGCAATATGATTAGTGTTCTCTGAGTCTGTGTAAATGAAAGGTTTAGTGACTTATTTTAAGGCATAAAGAGATAGAATGAAAGCATATGAGTGCTACACAATCAGCGTGCATAACTAGTTCCATGTGGGATTCAATTTGATTTACATAAATATGAAAGCTATAATTCTACTCTATATTTAATAATTTCCAGACTTTTCTGTGACAGATGACGTGTTCCTGAGTAAACAGTGGTGACTAGTAATCTCGCAATCTTTTCTTTAAAAAAGTCTGTGGTACTGTATAGGTACTGTTTAGATGGTGAGGAGATGACCTCTTCTGGTATGCTCTATAATTATTATTATTTTTTTATAATTATAGTTCACAAAGCTGTGAATAATGAGGCAAATACAAAGGAAGCTTTAAAGCTAGACGCTCTGCTGATAGCAAAAGACAGGAGTGGCTTGGAGACTGAGATGGAATTTTAATTATTTATGTTTCAACAAGTCGTGTATGCTAAGATATACTTCATGAGGAAGTTTTTCAGGTCAGGGGAATGTTATTTGGAAAAGATGAGAATGTGATTGAAAGTGAAATGTAATGTCCATATGTATTTCTCTCAATCCTTTCCTTACCAAAATCTGTGGCACTGTATAAACAATACAATGATGAGTTTTGTGATGTTTGTACTGTTTGGTGGAGGAAAAGGAAAACTGAATATTTGTCAAACATGGCCTTTTTTCTGTGTTTGAGGTAGGGTGATCTTGGATATTATCATCCTTATCCAAGAACAAATCTTGTTGAATGTAGCCAAGATTAAAATTAAGACAAACAGCCAAAATACATGTATTAAACTCTTTTGGGGGGTCTTTAAAATCATTTAAAGTGTATTGTTACACTTTGTATACATCTGTGTTTTATATTGAAGATGATATCTCCCAAACTATTGAGATCAAAAACCTGGACAAAGGCTCCTGAAAAGTCTGCACAGCTGGCCGAAATGTGGGAACCCTAATTAGCATAAAATCTGCATACCAAATAATGTAACTTCTCACTTCCAGTAGCACTATGGGATACAATGCCCTCTGAAACACAATTTTAAAACATCAAGAGTTGCAAAAATGACACAAAACAACCAAACAATAATACTGGAAAAGATTAACGGGACTAACAACTGGGGATGTTTTCGCCATACAACAATGCACAGTTATATCTGGATTTGAGACTAAGGTATTTAGCAAAAGCATAAAGGTCTAGTGTACTGACTTTTCCAACCCACTTAATTCACATTAGATAAAAAATAATCATATGACTGAGATTTATTTTACAGTGTTCTTCATTTTATATGTTAAGATGCACCCTCCTTCCATTTTAAGTTGAGTTATACTTTTAAAAAACTAACAACAGGACTGCCACCAAAATAAATCATTAAGAAACCAGTGTGCAGTACGTATCTGACCATGCAGTGCTTGTACCTTTTTTTAATTCTTTACCAACTTGTGGTATACACAAGTGGCATTTTTACACAAACTGATTAAACGCTGCGCTTAAAATATCACTGTGTGATGCCAGAGATCAGTAGCATCTGTAATAGACTTTCAGGAATCAGGAGTTTAAGTTTATGATATCTGACCTGATTTATGTAAAACCCTGCATTGGCATTTTCATTCCAATACAAATGAAGATGATGCAGTTTCAAACTCAAAATGTGTTACATTTCACAGATGACAAGGATGGTGGCAAAGTCCTGCTACACCAAGTACTTCTGTTTAAATTTGTTATCGGCTTATACTACAAGCAATTGAAAGGAAACAAACATATATGTATGTAGCATACCGTGCAGGTCATGTTCAAAACAGTTCTTTAAAAGTCTGTAAACAAACTCACTCTCTGAATTTGCCCAGTTTTGTTTTTAATTATACAAACTGGGTGTAGGCCACGAATGAAAAGGGAAAGTGCAGGCTAGTGAATGACATACATAAAGATACTGCAGTGGATCTAAGCCAGTGTTAATGATACAGCTGGTTAGAATTTATTACCTTTAACAGGCTAAAAGCTACACTGTAACTCTCGGCTTACGAAAACATCACATAAGATATATAAAGCAAGCTAAAATACTTTCAATATATAGTACCATCCACTAGAAAAATACTGTGCAAAAATCAACTGAATGGTGACATTACACCATAAATCTTCATTCAGTTATAAAGATTATATCCACAGATGGAGGACACAGAATAGGCAAGTAGCTATTAATATAATTACCTCACTTCTGCTCAACTCATTCCCTCCAGTACAGCTCTTTTGAGCGTGTACCTTTAACTCTCAGTGGGTGTGGCTTGAGCCTTTAAAAAATGAAGTTATCAGTTGAATATCAGTTAAAGCAGCTGCAATATAAATTAATAGACATAAAAAAACAGCACTTACCTGTACAAGCAGAAGTATTTTCCTGAAGGAATCTCCTAAAATTCACTCTTGGCAGCCTCTAAACTCTGTGCTTTACAGTTTTCTTCCATAGTGAGATGAGGCTTTCTGTCTGTCATTGTGCTTCTGTCATGCAGATTTACCTGGCCAGGTACAATGATTACGCTAATCAGGGCTCAGCTCATTACTGCTTCTGAATGACTCAGTTTGCACAGCAAGAAAACATGCTAAGCATCAAGCTAATTTGCTGTGCACATGCCTACATCCCTGGGGACAGCATTGTGCATGTGCAGTCCAGGACATGCCACGCCTTCAGGAGGGGAACTGTAGAAGTACAAATCCATCAATTCACAACCCCTTTTTCCCATTTCTGCATATGAGGTCAGGGTGTCACATCACAGTGACAATCACCTATAGCCAAGATTTATGGGTGGCTAGCCTGCCACTGTATTTCTTCCACACCACACACTCACATGTACGTATACACACACACACACACACACACACACACACACACACACACACACACACACACACAGCCAATTTGGAGTGTCCAATCCACCTATTCCATGTCTTTGGAATGTGGGAGGAAAGTGTACCACCCAAAGGAAATCCATGCAAACTCATGGATGACATGAAGACTCCGCACAGAAGGCACCCCAGCCGAGAATTTAACCAGGAACCTCTTGCCAGACAACAGCACTATCTGCTGTGCCACTGCACCATCTGTAAATAGAGCAGCTGTACTGACTGTTTTTTTTCCAGCATACACTGGGATATGGAAGTGCATACTTCACATCTTAAAGTGCCATTGTGAACCATACTAATACAGTACCTATATTATCCTAACCACCATGCATCATGCAAATGAAGTGCATGTTGATGCCTGTCATTGTGCAATAGATGGGGCACAAAAGACCTGATATGGATGCCGATTGTCTGACATTTTCCACTGAGATTCTTCAAGGTGAGCATCACAGTTGAAAAAGGAAAGGGTAGTTCTCCTTTTAAAACATATTGGTGGTGCAAGGAGTCCAAAATACTTCTGGACTACCTCCACAAGGACAGCAACTAAAGGCTATTGCAGGAGAGCTATCAAGGACCTCAGTATAAAAGACTGAAGCCTGGAATAGTTTAGCCTAGGCTGTCACCACTGGCACTGGTGTCTCACATATGGGGAATGGTGCAGTCATCACTACAATGACATAAATTGATGAGAGGATGAAGTTAAACAAGAATCACCACCTCTGTGCTGCAAGTGTAAGTTATCTTGTCTACAGATATAACCTGCCACTGAGTGCCATCCATAAATATGTCTAAAAAAGAAACCAATAGACTGAAGTGAATGGGCAGTTGCACAGGAGGAGGGAGAGTTCAGTGCCTATAACACTGTTTTACATGAAACATTAGTTACATTCGGGGGTCCAGGCTAGTTGCCCAACACAATGCATCTGAAATTCTCCAGGTGCAACTAACACTAGGTAAGACTGCAATCCAAACTGTAGCTTGCTACAGATCCCCCACCATACCCCAAGATTCTCACTACACCTTCCTAAACATACTGGAAAATATTAAGATACAACCAAACACCCTAATACTGGGTGATTTCAACTACCCTGCCATTAATTGGGAAAACTACTCAGGTACCAACTCCTTTTACCAACGGTTCTTGGAATTTAGAAATTCCAACGCACTGGATCAACTAATCCATTGTCCCACCAGGGGCTTCAATATCCTAGACCTGGTCATTACCAAAATGGGAGACAGATGCTCCACACCAGTGGTCACCCCCTCATTGGTCAGGTCTGACCATAAGCAAATCACCCTTGACATCCACATCCCACCCCCACCCCCCAAGTAAGGAAACCTCCTTAAAAAACTTCTCCAAAGCCAACTTCATGCTACTGAAGTCAGAAGTGCCAAACTTCACAACACCCACGCAGATGGGATCTGGAAGTTTGACTGCAGAATCCTACACTAAGGCACTGTGTGAGCACATCCACTCATGCATGAATGGTGCCATCCCAAATAGAACTAAGATGATCTTCTCCAAAAAATGGAAGCCAATCTGGTGTTCCCCTGCTATAAACAAACTATACAACAGAAGGAAGAAACTGTTGCAAAAAAGAGGAAAATCCCAGGATGCAAAAAACTCCCTCACCAGCCTCAGTAAGAAACTGAGATCCCTCATAAAATCTTCAAAAGCTAATTATGAAAATAAAATTGCCAAAGATTCCAAAGACAACCACTAGGCATTCTATAGTTATGTCAAGAATCTAAATGGCAATGCTCAGATCTGCTCTGAGCTACAACAGAATGGCATTAAATATACTGATCCCAAGGATATTGCCAATATCCTGGCAGATCAATTTAGTGCCAACTTCACCCCCCTCTCACCCCCTAAAGGGCCCATCTCAATACCAAAAGATTGCCAAATTCTGATAATCACAGTCATACAGGTAGAAATAGCACTCTCCAAAGCTAAGAATACAGCATCCATGGGACCAGATGACATCCCAGGCTGTGTACTACATGAACTACAAAATGAACGGGCACCCCACCTAAGTGTCCTGTTTAATCATAGCCTCACCTCAGGCTTCATGCCCACTGAGTGGCCCACAGCTACAGTTATCCCGCTCCACAAGGGAGGATCCGCCTTGATTCCCAGGAACTAACGTCCCATCAGTGTGACAAGCCTGAGCTGCAAGGGCATGGAACGCATTATCATGGAACTTATAAACAAAGACATTGGCAACCTTCAAACATGGGACCCCACCCAGTTTGGGTTTGTGAAGGGCCGATCTTGTCTCCTGAATCTGACTGGCTTCTTCGAATCAGTCTCCAGAGATGTGGACGAGGGTAAGGCGGTCCACACAGCCTATCTGGACCTCGCCAAGGCCTTCGACACCATCCCCCACTCTGGAATCATAGATAAACTTACTAAGCTGGGCATAAAATCCCTATGTCACTTGATGGGTTGCCAACTGGCTTACTGACAGAACCCAGACTGTAAAAGTAGCAGACTCCAAATCCAGCTCCAGACAAGTGACAAGTGGAGTACCTCAGGGTTCAGTCCTGGGACCACTCTTGTTTGGCATCTACTTCTCTGAAGTACAAGCCAACACTAAGGGACTCTGGTTAACAAAGTTTGCAGATGACTGCAAACTGGGAGCCATTATAAAATCCCCAAATGATGTGGATATTCTACAAAAGGGCCTTACAGAAACAGATGCCTGGTGCCAGAGCCATGGGCTCAATGCCAAGAAATGAATAGTTATCCCCTTTGGAAAAAAACATGTACCCATGAACTACCACATAGGAGGTAGGACACTAAACATCGAAAGTGTGATGAGAGACTTAGGGACACAAGTGGACAGTGGTCTCACTTTCGATAACCACATCACCACAACAGTCAGGAAATCCTTCTATGTGGCACACCTCATCACTAAGAGCTTTTCATCCAGAAAAAAGAGGTCATTATCCCACTGTCCTCATCCCTCATTAGACCCATTATAGAGTGTAATGCCCCATTTGGTATGTACCTCACAAGACATCTGCAACAGCTGGAAAGGCCACAGAAATACCTCACTAAAAGAATCACAGGCCTAAAGCAGATGCCATATGCTGACCGTCTAAAAAGACTCCAGCTAAACTCTGTGGCATATCGTCTACTCAGAGGCAATCTCTGCTTAACATACAAGGCCATGTCAAACCCTGAGCTGTTGGACATGCTCCACTTAAAGAAATACCAATCCCTCAGAGCCACACACTCCAGGGATCTAAACCTTATCATCACAATGAACAAAACATGCTGGAGGGATAGGTTCCTGACCCAGAGACTCCCCATACTCTGGAATAGACTGCCCATACATGTCAAGCAGAGCGCCTCATTGGCCCTCTTCAAAAGGAACCTTGATGACTGGATGGGAAATAGGAAATTCACCCCAGGGATCATGTCAGTCACACTGCTAGACAGGGGCCCAGAGAAGTAAATATTGTGGGAAGAAATTTCCAGGGAATTGTTATGGCTAGGCTTGCATAGGCCTTAGGGCCGATAGCCTAATACCAACCTATGAACCTATGAACATGGCTCTGAAATTTCTCTAAACAGAATAAAAGCATCTATGTGGCCTTAGGATACCCAGTGTGCAGTATCATCACCTCAGAGCAAGTTCTCTGGTTCAATTTTTGGCTGGGGTGTCTTCTGTGAGGCATCTTCACTTCCTGCCTCTATTCATGGGGGGGGGGTCCAGGTGCTCTGGTTTTCTCCCACATTCCAAAAGGAAGGCAGTTCAGAAACTTCTAAACTGTCTGTAAGTGTGTGCGTGCATGTGTGATACAGAAGGTCTTGGCAATCTGCTCCATTAAACTCTGTGGACAGCAAAAGCCATTCAAGGAATTGATGAAGGAGTTGGTTGCAAGTCATAAGTGTGAACAAATATTGTGCTTAACAACACTGGATGTGGTCTCTCCAATTACAAACTGAAATCCACAGAATGTCATGCACCAGATGGATTCCCACCACCAAAGACCACATAAAAATACTACCACTCAAGGGAGTGGGCTAACCTTGGGAAACAATCATCTCTGACTTTTTCAGCAGAAGGATCCTCCTCATTCCTGGAATTTAAGTTTTGCTAGCTCCAGCCCTAAAACCTAGGAAATCCCCAAAGACCACTTCTGTGAACTCATTACCATATTGAGACCTCTTCTCAGATGTCTGCTGCTGATTTCCCTGCCTTACTGATTTTCAAAACATCACGTGATATGAAGTCTTTTGAACTGGAGTTGGGATTGTTTGAAATACTACACTTTCCAGCACACTGTACAATACATATTATGTTATTTCTTTTACAAAATTACTGTGTAGCTGATCACTGCCTTTCTTCCAACAAAATGTACTGTATGTATGCCATACACAATTCTCTTAATATGTTACTATTACATATATGTCTTTGCCTGATGCTCATGATATGGCTGAAGAGTCTTTGGATCAACTACCCTATCAATATTTCCCACTCTCCTTATTAAATATCAGTTATAAAATCTTCATGTTGAGTTGGACAAATACATCAGAACCATTTTATCCTGACCTTGGAACCCCTTAGACAAAGCTCTTAGGGTCTTTTTGCTACATGCAATATGGAAACCAGCAAGATGTACATCAAAGGGGAAGACAGAGTCTTTGCAGACACTTCCATTATGTAAGATTGAGAGTTGACTGCCTGGAAACAGCTTCAGTAATCATGACTATTTGAATGTCACATACTACCTGCTCATTAAGGACTCATATCAAATAAACATTTTTAGGAGTAAGACAAGCACTGCACACCTCCCTGAACTTGTATATACTAACTGCACACCTACATAACACTGAGGAAATTAGAAAGACCCCCCTCAAGAACACTACACAGTAGTTGTGAGTAATCACTATTTTCACATAAAAGTGTCCCAGTTATTACCAAGGCACTGCTTACAGGGAAAATACAAGACAGTACTTCACTGAGAATGAGATGTTACTTCAAAGGGATACAGCCCCCTCTGTCATCCTGGCATTATGGTCTGTGACACTAGTGTAGTCCCACACACTTTCAAATGCACTTAAATCAGTTTCCACTTGAATGGGAAATTTTAGACTTTACTTATATTTAAGATAACATAGCCTCTGGTTCCAAACAAGTAATGGACAAGAAAGCTACTTCTCCTTCTTTCGGCTATTCTGGTTAGGGGTCGCCAGAGCTGAACCCTGGTCCGCTAATGATTGGCAGTGGCAATATGGTCTGTGACACTAGTGTAGTCCCACACACTTTCAAATGCACTTAAATCAGTTTACACTTGAATGGGAAATTTCAGACTTTACTTATGTTGAAGATAACATAGCCTCTGGTTCCAAACAAGTAATGGACAAGAAAGCTACTTCTTCTTCTTTTGGCTTTTCCCGGTTAGGGGTCGCCAGAGCTGAACTCCGGTCCGCTAATGATTGGCAGTAGATTTTTATGGTGGCAAGGTGCCACCCGACGCCCAACCTTTAACGAAGGCACACCCATTCATGCATGTCTTTCAAATGCCACTCGACCGCGGGGAGGACATGCAGACTCCACACAGAAGGCACTCCAGCTGAGAATCGAACAGGAGAACCTCTTGCTGTGAGGCGACAACGCTACCACTGCACCACCGCGGCTTTGAAAGTATGCTTACGAATCTGTGGAACTCTGCCTTCTTTTTCTATTCTTTAATGCTCTTTCAGTTTCTACAAAGACAAGGCCTCATCCTTTCCTGTCACATCCCTATGCTAGATTCTGCCATCTGTGCCATAATCATCTGTGCTAACACTCAGGCCACCCATATTCTCTAGCTTTTTTGAAGTGTGTTTTTAGTATTTTGCTGTTGGCAGGGTATAACTGTTGTTCCTTCTGAAATCTATTCTTCTTCTCCATTTTAAATTTTGTGAGCTAGTTTAAAGGGACAAACCTAAGCAATGCCTTTCTTCTTAGAGGGGTAAAGCAGCACCTCCCACACTGTTAACAGTATAACATTATACTAGAAGTCTAACATTGTTTCTGTGTAAGTTTGTGAATGATGCCTTATGTGATTGCTATTTCTGACACTGAATTTTCCCATGGATCAAAGTTTAAAACTGAAAGAAACATCTAATGTGACCTATATATTGTTGAACTGGTGGCTTGCATTTAGAACATGTACTCACTGTTAACATTTTTAAGACTCACACTGGGAAATCAGTAGGAAATGTCAAGAGAAAGAGATTCACTTATTTTTGAAGATTCTTTAATGGTTTAGTGGAGGCTAGCCAATGCTGTAGGCATATTTTCAGTATAAAAAAACAGAGAAACTACTGGTATTGAAACTTCACTGATGAGCTCAGTCACAGTAATTTGCAAAAATCATGAAACCCTGGTTTGTCACTGTTGCTTAGAAAAGAAATCACCAAAAATCAGTCATACATTGAGGGAAATGTCCCACTGTAACCATTTTAGATTTATAACTAAAAGAGCAGAAAGCCATTGTGGACTAAATGACAATCTTTCCTAAGACTCACTGTATTCTTCAGCTGCAATCCGATGTACAAGCTCCATACAACTATTACACTGGGATAAGATAATCCTAGAATTGTTTCAGGTGCCCTCAAAGCATAAGTGGCCTGCACTACGGCATAATACAGAACAAGAAAGTGCCAGTACAAAGATTGAGGCCATCACTGAAAACTTCTCATCTCCAGTTTCACGGTTGCAGTACAAGTATATCATGTTCTAGAAAACCCTGCAAGTTTAAAAGTACAATCATGAGCGGTTGCAGTACAAGTATACCATGTCCTAGAAAACCCTGCAAGTCTAAAAATACAATCATGAGCGGTTGCAGTACAAGTATACCATGTCCTTGAAAACCCTGCAAGTTTAAAAGTACAGTCAAGAGCATAGCTATATTACATTTTGTGGGACTGCAGCTTTCTGAATTGTTGATACCTTTATGAAGATTTATGTAAGCCCACCACATCAATAAATGCTGCCAAATGTTCTCAAGACAACTGAAACAAATCTAATTTTCCTTACTGCACCAAAAGGCCAAAGTCTTTCAAATGCTGTATCCAGACTTTATAGAAGCTCAGACTCATAGTTTGACAGTTTTATAGTCATCCTTAACTATATTTTAGACTCAGAGGCCACCAAGAAACAATCTTCTTAATATTGTAACAGTACTTTCATGAACAAACCTGGCTGTCTAGTAATGTCACAAATGACCCTAAAGATCCAACAATCCTGACATCAATGGGAAGTTTGTTCTACAGTAATGGAATCTGCAGTTTGAAGACTCAATCCATTCCCTTAACTATGCTAATGTACAGTATAATTTTACAACCTTGACATCTAGTTTAACAAAAATGGAAACACATTTCCAGGTCTGATATGACCCTTATCCATTCACTGTCTCTGTCTTCCAGCAGTGTTACAAGAGTTTGGGAACATGTTCACTGGAAAAACTGGGTGCACCCACCTGGTGAAGCACCGTAGTAGGGTCAGCAATGCCAGTGCAGATGGGTTCCCAAGACAGGGTAGGGGTTACTGTATTACCAGACAGGCTAATTCCTCTCAAGCAACATTTCTCAAGGGTCACTTGAGAAACTAGCTTGAGTCTTCAAAGGGGGTAGAGATGTGATGATGTGAGATAGTGCCAGCTATCCCACAGACAGAGTAGGACAGTGCATGTGTAACATATGCCAGCATAACTAGCTGGAGTTTTGTAAAGAACTGGTATGTCATTTTAATATCAAACAGATTTGTTCATATAGGTTTATAGGAGTGTACTAGGCTAATGGCCCTGGAGCCTTTACAAGCCTAGCCCATTAGATTACCCTGGTATTGTGCCAGCTGACCTTTGTTCCAAGTGCCTTTATCGAGTTAAGCCACTGGAGTGATCCCCGGAGTGAATTTTCTATTTCCCATCCACTCATCAAGATTTCTTTTGAAGAGGGCCAGTTTGTATTAAAATATATTTGTAAAGTTGTTTGTGTTAAACATGTATCAACAGTGGGTCCTGCTAGACAGAAAAGAAATATACATTTATGCCAGACTCTACTGTTGTAATTGAGGAGATGTATATATGTTAACAGAGGATGCTGGAAGGGAAGGGGTTAAGCTCAGCTCACCTTAAGAAAAACAGCAAGAAATTAAAAGACTTGGTTTAGGCCATAAAGATTTTATCTCAAAGGCCAGAATGCAGCCAGAGACACAATGTCTCTGAAAATCCTGGGCTGCCCTTGTCCTTAGTGTGAACTAATTACTAACCTGGGGTGCCAGAGAATGGCTGGTTAGTCTCTACAAGATGGATGAAAGGGTTGGAATTGTTTTAGTGTCTCCAGATGCTGGAAGAAGCAGTGGCAAAAATCCCAAGTGTGTATTGTGACACATCAGTGCTAGATCCTACTTCAGCTTCTAGTCAGGGGGGTAGTTTGTGAACCACAGAATCAGATGACCACATGTGATGTCATTCTATAGCCAGCACTGAAATTGTATATAGATACTGAGATGGGATAGTGACACTCAACACTCTGTTTTGGGAACCTGACAACAAAGACCACTCACCCACTTCATCTTGCCTTGCTTTTGTAAGTATCTTAACTAGGAAACAGTAATTATTAAGTCAGTTAAGAAAATAGTGAGATTAGCTTAAAGTGTTGTTTTTCTGTACTGCTGTGAGTCTATCTGTCTGTTATTTTTTATATTTCTTGTAATCTGAAATGCTGGTTTTGTAAATAGATATTCAGTGTTTTCATGGTTTCTATTTCATTATTTATTATTAAATATATAGGTTCATAGGTGTGTACTAGGCTAATGGCCCTGGAGCCTTTACAAGCCTAGCCCATTGGATTACCCTGGCATCGTGCCACCCAACCTTAGTTCCTAGTGCCTCTGTTGAGTAGAGTCACTAGAGTGATCCCCGGGGTGAATTTTCTATTTTCGGTCCACTCAAGATTTCTCTTAAAGAGGACCAGTGAGGTGCTCTGCATGACATGTATGGGGAGTCAATTCCATAGCATGGGCAGTCTCTGGGTTATGAACCTGTCCCTCCAGCATGTTCTGTTGATTGTGTTAGTAAGGTTGAGGTCTCTGGAGCATGTGGTGCAGAGGGATTGTGATTTCTTTAGATGTAGCATTTCTAACAGAGGTGAGTCAGACATGGCTTTGTAAGTTAAGCAGAGATTGCCTCTAAGTAGGTGATATGAGACAGAGAATAGTTGGAATTTTTTAAGTCTATCCATATGGGACAAGTGTTTAAGGCCTAGGATCCTCTTTGTGAGGTACTTTTGCAGCCTCTCCAGTTGTTGCAGGTGTCTAGTGAGGTACATGCCAAATGGGACATTGTACTCGATGACTGGCCTAATGAGGGAAGAGTAGAGGGAGACAATGACCTCTTTCTTCCTGGATGCAAAACCCTTAGTAATGAGATGTGCCACATAGAAGGACTTTCTGACCACAGTGGCAACGTGGTGGTCCAAAGAGAGGTTGCTGTCAACCTGTGTTCCCAGATCTCTTATAATGCCTTCTGTGTTCAGTGGACTACCATCAATGTGGTAATTCAAGGGAACTGGGTTTTTCCCAAAGGGGATGATGACACATTTTTTGGCATTGAGCTTAAGGCCATGGTTCTGACACCAGTCGTTGGTTTCATTGAGGCCTTTCTGTAGGATGTCAACATCACTTGGGGAGTTAATAATAGCTCCCAACTTGCAATCATCTACGAACTTTGTCAGCCAGAGTCCCTTCGTGTTGGCCTGGACTTTAGAGAAGTAGATACCAAACAGGAGAGGACCCAGGACCAAACTCTGTGCGACTCCACTCGTGACTGGTCAGCAATCTGACTTGGAGTCAGCTTTCACACTGTGGGTTCTATCTGTGAGCCAATTTGCAACCCACCTAGTGATATAGGGGTTGATGCCTAGCTTAGTATGTTTTTCTATGATTCCTGAATGGGGAATGGTATCAAAGGCCTTGGCCAGATCAAGATAGGCTGTATGTACCATCTTACTTTCATCAACAGCTCTGGTGACTGACTCAAAGAAGTCAACCAAGTTGAGTAGGCATGATCTACCCTTCACAAAACCAAACTGTGTAGAATCCAGAGTTTGGAAATTCCCTATATCCTTGTTTATTAGGTCCATGATGATGCGTTCCATAGCTTTACATATCAGACTCATCAGGCTAATGGGGCGATAGTTCCCGGGGTCTGTAGTCACTCTTCCTTTGTGAAGAGGGATGACTTAGCAGTATGCCATTCGGTGGGGACAAAGCCTGAAGTGAGGCTGTGACTGAAGAGGGCACAGAGGTGAGGTGCCAGTTCACTCTGTAGTTCATGTAGAACACACCCAGGGATACTGTCAGGTCCCATAGAAGCTGTATTCCTGGCCTTGGACAGTGCTGTTTTAACCTATGTAGCAGTAATACTGGGTGCCTGGCAATCTACTGGTATTGGGATTGGTCTTTTGGGGGGGAGGGGTAATTTGTTCGCCAGTATATTTACAATATCTGTTGGCTCTGTATAGGAGATACCATTGTGCAGTAGCTCAAAGCAAATCTGGGTATTGCCATGGAGATTCTTTACATAACTATAGAAGGCCTTGTGGTTGTCTTTACTATCTGCTGCAATTCTGTTTTCATAGCTAGCTTTAGAGGATTTGATGAGGAATCTCAACCTTTTGCTGAGGCTGATAAGGGAGTCTTTCCAGTCTTGGGACTTCACCTTATTCCACATCAGTTTCCTCCATCTGTTGTACAGTTTGTTTAAGGCAGGGGACTACCAGATTGGCTTCCTTTTTTTGAGAAGAGCATCTTAGTTCTATTGGGTATGGCAAGATCCATGTATTTGTGTACGTGTTTGTACAGTGCATTGGCATATGATATGGCAATCATGCAACTATTCTCTATTTACATGGGTGCCGTGAAGTTAGCCACCTCTGTTTTTAGGAGCCCAAAGTTAGCTTTGGAGAAGTTTTTCATGGTGGTTACCTTTGTGGGGGGAGGGGGTTTCTAAGGTGATTAGATTGTGATCGGATCTAACCAGGGAGGAGTTGACTATTGGTGTGGAGGAATGGTCCCCATGTTAGTAGTGACCAGATCAAGGATGTTACTACCTCTAGTGGGGGTAAGAATGAGTTGGTCCAGGGCACTGGAATTAATGAATTCCAGAAAGCATTGGGCAAGTGTATTGGTACATGAGTAGTTTTCCCAGTTAATGGAGGGGTAGTTGAAGTCGCCCAGTATGAGAGTGTTAGGTTGGACCCTAATATTCTCCAGGGTGCTTAGGAATGTGGAGTGTGAATCTTGAGACATGGCTGGGGACCTATAGCAGGCTACGACCTGAATCGCTGTCTTACCCAATGTTAGCTGCACCTGAAGTAGCTCAGATGCATTATGTTGGGCTACCAGTCTGGAGGTGTGTACATCCTTTATGAATATGGAGACACCACCGCCTTTGGAGCTTCGGTCCAAATTCTGGGGCCGAAAGGTATGGAATGAGTAGTAGCCTGGTATTGCATAAGTGCTTTCTGCTGCCTTGAACCAGGTCTCTGTTACAGCACAAATATTGATGTTCTCCATTTTAAGGAGTACTTTGAGAGTGTGCATTTTGAGATTTAGATTTCTAGCACTGAGCAGCATGACCCTCAAATTGCATTTGTTTGTAGCTGTCACGGTGGTAATTTGGTCTTTGGAACACTGCCTAAAAATGCACTATAGGGGTGGGAAGAGCCTTGGCCAGTACCCGGAACCCCAGGGGTGACAGATGCAGGCCATCTCTGGAAAAGCATCGTGGTCTGTCAATCATGTCATCCCAGGCAGACAGATACTGGATCCCCTTAGAATGACACCAGACACTTAGCCAATTGTTGAAATCAGTCATTTTCTGCTTGTACTGTGGTATCATTCTGGGTGATGGTAGGATGCTGCTTAGGGCTAGGGTCATACCCACCTGGGCTACATAATCCAAGAGCTCCTCCATGTCTCTTTTCATGTAGTCCAGGGAGGTATGTCTCAGGTCATTCACACCCACATGTACAATGACAGAGTCATATTTGTACCTGTTGTTGGGGGACCTGAGTGCGTGCATTTTGTGATGGATCCTGGTGCTCTGACAGGCAGCTGACTGTTACTTTCTCCTTATTTAACCTAGTGAGTGGGACATCAGTGTGCCTCCCTATCGAGTCACCTATGACTAGTGTGTTGGGCATGCTGTTTTGCCTCAGGAGCTTTGGTTGAGTGGCACACTGTTTAGGAGAGTTATGTGTCTCATGATTAGTGTTGTGTTGTGGTGGTCAAGTGCATTTCTGCCTTGGAGGTCTCTGCTGTTTGGTTAGATTTTTATTGAGAGCCTCAGCAAAGGTGGGTGTGTGGTTTGTGTTTTTATGTGAAGGCAATGCTGGTGTGTGTTCTGGAGGGCTATGTGTTCCATGTGGTGTGGTGCAAGTGTTGACCTTCTCCTCTTGACCAGCTATTCCGGTCTTGGCTGGAGAGTGCGTGGCTTCCAGTTTGGATATATAAGTGCATCTCTCACAAGTCTGAGTGTTAGGGGGTAAGAGGAGAGGGTTGTCAGTGTACATGAGGCAGTTGCTACATTGCCTCAGGATGCCCAAGTTCACCACGGTAATAGGAGAAAGCACAGGGAACTGACCTTTAGACATGCCTGGAGGTACGGACATTAATAAGTACTGGAGCTGTTTCCTTGTTGAACATTTAGTGCTGGTAGCACTTTTCTGTGCTACAATAATTGCTACAAGAAGTCTGGTAAAGTGCTAAACTAACAAGCTAGTAAAAGTGCAGGAGAGGAGAGAACTAGCAGATTTAAGGGAACAATTGAAGAACAGACTTTGGTACTGCTCAGAAGCTTACAAACAGTCCTGGATACAGCAAATCTGTATCTGGACTAGGCTAGTTACAGGAAAGGTGGGAAACAAGTGTAGATGTGGGCTTTTAATCCAGAAAGCTGAAAGAGATGGAAGACTACCCAAACACCCAATAGACTACAATTTCTGGGCCAGAAACCACTCCTCTTGTGGTAGATAGGCTACCTAGTGCTTACCACTCCCACTGATAAGCTAGAATGCTTGGGGGGGGCTCAGAAGATTACCAACAGTCCTGGATACAGAAAATCTGTATCTGGACTAAACTAGTTACAGGAAAGGTGGGACACAAGTGCAAATGCGGGCTTTTAAACCAAAAAGTTGAAAGAGATGGAAAAACTGCCCAAATGATCGGCGCAGTGGTGCAGTGGTTAATGTTGTCACCTCACAGCAAGAGGTTCTCTGGTTCGATTCTCAGCTGGGGTGCCTTCTGTGTGGAGTTTGCATGTTCTCCCTGTGTTCGCGTGGGTTTCCTCCGGGTACTCCGGTTTCCTCCCACATTCCAAAGACATGCATCTGGAGCATTTCTCCCCGGGCCTCCGCTGAATACAGGCTCTGTGGAACCTAGTCGGACTTTTCCGGTCAACAAATGATAAATAAATAAAATAAAATAAATTAAAAAAATAAACTACAATTTCTGAAGGCAGGGAACAAATGCAAATGTGGGCTTTTAAACCAGAAAGTTGAAATAGATGGAAAAACTGCCCAAACGGCCAATAAACTACAATTTCTGGGCCAAAACCCACTCCTCTTCTGGTAGATAGGCTACCTAGTGCTTACCACTCCCACTGACAAGCTAGAAGGCTCCCTCCAACACAGAAAGGTTTGGGGGGCTCAGAAGCTTACCAACAGTCCTGGATACAGCAAGTCTGTATCTGGACTAGGCTAGTTACAGGAAAGACAGCGAACAAGCTTAGAATTTTTTTTTTTTACTGAAAAGCAGCTAAAACAGCAGTAAATACATTTCAAATGCAGTGCAGGCTAACACATCTGAGTGTGTAGCACTATTACAGCAAATACAGTTTAAATAAATGCAATTAAATTAACAAATGACTAAAAACAAGTGCAGAAGGCAGTAAATTAGAAGGCTACTAACAAGCAGTAATAAGTGCAGTAAGAGCAACTGAACAGATAACAGCACGCAGAATAGGCAAACTAAGACAGTTACAAAAAGGAGCTGAATAAAGTATACATATATATATATATATATATATTTTTTTTTTTTTTTTTTTTTTTGAAGGAGGGAACATAGCAGGATTAAGAGGCTACAGGGGTTGTCCTTCCCAAATGCTCTCTTTGTACACAGTAGATACAGCTGAAGAAATGGGACTAGTAGGAGTGCCTGAATTCAGAATATGATCTCACTGCACTCAGGTGAGTGAGCAAATGATATCTAAACCTTTTCACTGTGGCTGGTCTTTTAGAAAATAGATACACCTTTGAGAGTAATTGTATTTATTGTGGCTTCATGCTCTTGAAAGTTTTGCTGATTGGTCAGACATTGCCATTTGTAAAGTATTAATTTTACTAAGAGTAATTGGGTACCCTGGTAAGAACCTTAAAGTAGTTAGCTGGTGGCAGTCAATCTTTCTTATAGTTGGGGTGGAGGTGGCACAGCTGGTAAATCTGTCATAGACTTTCCAAGGTGTGTGTGTGTGTGTGTGTGTGTGTGTGTGTGTGTGTGTGTGTGTGTGTGTGTGTGTGTGTGTGTGTGTGTGTGTGTGTGTTTGTGTGTGTAAATCAAATCTTAGAGTGTGTCAGCTACTTGGAAAAGGGACACAGAGCACTGGTTTCTGCAGAGAGAAAGGTGGAGTCTTATTTGGGGCCTGGGAGAGGAAGTCTTGCCTCAGGTCTGGAATGTGCTTTCTGTATGCTCTTAAGGAAAACTGTACTTGGTGCAGACAGCTACATGTGCAAACACTGTGTGTATCCATTTCTCTTCTAAGTGGACATCCTCCACCGGTGTCAGTGCTGATGAGTGTGGCTCCTTGATTACTGGCCCAGAGCAGAGGCATCACAACAGGATTTATACCTTAGAAGCATAATATATAAATTGGGTCTATATTATATTATCGCACGTGAATAATAAATAATCAACCCCATGTAAGTCAAAGCTTACAACGTCAAAACCTCAGAACAGCTATTTTTTTCCAAGGAAAAAAAAATCACTGTTCCAAAATAAAAAAAAAAAATACTTTAGAACATTACATAATGTGGGGGGCTTTGCCCCCACACCCCCCAACGTGGAGGGCTGTGCCTCCACCCCCTACTTAAATATACCAACTCTGAGATCGCACTACAGTGGCGAAAATGGCAAAGTAATGAAAGCGGCCAAGCTGAAAAGCCATTTCGTTATTTTGAAGTTTCGCTCTTGTCAGTTTGATCAAGACACATTCAACAAACTGAGTCCACAATCTGATAATAGAAACCCTATATAAATTATATAGCTTCAAGGCTTTGATTGGATTTTATATAACTTCAAATATTTTGACTGGATTTTGTAAAACATCTTCC
Source organism: Protopterus annectens (assembly GCF_019279795.1). Classification (NCBI taxonomy): domain Eukaryota; kingdom Metazoa; phylum Chordata; order Ceratodontiformes; family Protopteridae; genus Protopterus; species Protopterus annectens. The sequence continues at coordinate 41,218,620 of NC_056745.1, forward strand.
TCAATGTTGCATTTATTTAATTATGCATTTCCATCTATATATTGCAAATGTTTTACCTGGATGATTCTATCACTTTTAACCTGATTCTTTGCACTAGTTATTCTAACGTATAGCTTTACTATTGTGTAAATATACTTTGATTCTAAAGATGTCTATCCACAGTGCACAAAAATACTAAACTTCAAATAATTTTTTTCTCTTGAGAGGTGATTGCAGTGTCTTCAGTGTAACTTTTTTGCTAAGGATTCTTGTACCAAGGATTTGCTAAAAGTTAAGTTAGTTTAGATCAGTCAATGCTCATAATCTGATTCACTGTACATTCCAGCAGAGTTTGTCACTTAAAGGTTTCTCTAACTGTAAGACAAATTCACTGTGCTCAGATAATGTTTTAAGGCAGCTGTGTGCTGTGAGAGAGGTTCTGGTTTTTTTTTCTGATTCCACTTGTGGAATCTGAATTGTTCTGCAAACTTAAGACATATACTTTTAAACTGAAGTTCTACGACTACAAAATGGGGATATATGGATGATCTCCAAATCTGTCCACAAGACTAAACTTCTGTCACATGGACCAAGGAAACTATTGCATCTTTTCAATGTATATCATTATCAAAGATAAAATATTCAAAAATTTTAATATAGATGAGGCAGGGCTTAATCCTGATCTGACCAAATTTATTAATGTGAACAGCAGTAGTAGCCATGCCAAGAGGACATTTCAGCGGCTTCCACTATGGGAAATGAAGACTCGGATGTCCTCCTCACAGACATATAATCAGGAAATCAACTGGATAGCGTCTGATACGGCATCATCAGACCTCTGCTGTACTCTTCTCACTTGCAGAGACTCGTGCTCTTTGGCACCCAGGAATAAGAAGATATCACACATACATCCAGCAAGCACAGCCACAATATCATTTATTGAGCCACCTACCATCATTCTAAGTTTTGGTACAGCTTCATAACTCAGTGCACTACCCTTAAGCCAGTAAGCAGCTGAAAACACAGCATGTTCAAAAGTTTAACACTTTTACCCTAGTCCTCTAAGGAATATTCAGGACTGCAATCAATAACTCTAACTAGTCTTGTTATGCCACCACAGGGCTACAGCCAATATCGTTCTTTTCATATGCTAACTACAGTTTGGGTGGTATTCATATTCGTTATGTAAGTGGGCAGTGGATTTATATGCTAATTGCACACAAGTATAAGTGAGATGCAATTCATGCAATTAACAGACGTAAGTGATGCTTATGTGAAAACTTAGGAAACTTGTGAAGAGCTTCATAGGTAAATGAATATATAATCAGAGGCAAATCAGCGGTAAACGATTATATAATCAGAAGCAAATCAGCACTGTGTGGAAAATATGCAACCGAATTATATTAATTGGGTATTATTCCCAAAATGCAGTCTGCTATTCCAGTGCGCACCCAGCACTGACCTTATAAAAAGCAACGACTCTCCTCTTCCTGCCACTTTGCAATTAGTGAATGCTTTGTTTTGCTGTACTGTTGTGGCATCCCATTGTGAGCAATTTGATTCCACTGTACCTCAGCTCAGCGCTCACTGACAATGGAGGAGGAGTAGGAGACACAGGAAAATGGTTACCCATTACAATTTTAAAGTGCAAGAGCTACATGGGAGGTTTAGAGTAGACAGGGACATTATTTATTTATTTTATTTATTGACATTTTATTATCGGGTAAGTCTGACTGCTAAGTAGTCTATTTTCTGTGGACGCCTGGGAAGAAAAGCTCCAAATTATTGCAAAACATTTTAACACAATAATTCTACAGTCTTCAAAAACAAAACATCTGCACTTAAAATAATTATAACAAATTAGACATAATATAAAAACATTGGTTAAGAATCAATACAAGTTATATGACAATCATTTAATATTTAGAGAAATTATAGACAGAAGAGAAATTAAAGGTAATCATGAATTACAATATTAAGTGAGGGAAAAACAGGCTTATTGTATATTTAGAGATAAAGTCAGGGTAGGGAATTTGAAAGAATTAAAGGAAAAAGTGAAAAAGGGAGAGTAAAGAGGTATAAGGAATGAAAAGGTACTTGTTCACATTTAGGGCTCTCTCTCTCTCTCTCTCACTATATATATATATATATATATATATATATATATAGATATATATATATATATATAAATACAAACACACACACACACACACACACACACACACACACACACACAACACACGCACACACACACACACACACACACACACACACACACACACACACACACACACACACACACACACACACATATTATAAGGGTTTTGGTGAACTTGTACAACCCACAAAATGGAAATGGAGGAATCTGTGGCCTTCCTATTCATATAGACACCAAGGTATTTACAGTTCTCACTACACTTCCCATGGGGACTTTCACAGACACAGTGGGGATATGTTGGACATTTCAATGACTTCTGCCTTGAGGACATAGCAGCAGTTCCTCGGTATACTCTTGGATCATGTGAGGATATTGCAGCAGTTCCTCAGTATACTCTTGGATCATGTGAGGATATCGCAGCAGTTCCTCAGTATACTCTTGGATCATGTGAGGATATCGCAGCAGTTCCTCGGTATAGTCTTGGATCATGTGAGGATATGGCAACAGTTCCTCGGTATACTCTTGGATCATGTGAGGATATCGCAGCAGTTCCTCTGTATACTCTTGGATCATGTGAGGATATCGCAGCAGTTCCTCGGTATACTCTTGGATCATGTGAGGACATCGCAGCAGTTCCTAGGTATACTCTTTGATCATGTGAGGATAATGCAGCAGTTCCTCGGTATAGTCTTGGATCATGTGAGGATATCGCAGCAGTTCCTCGGTGTACTCCTGGATCAAGTGAGGATATTGCAGCAGTTCTACGGCATACTATTGGATCATGTGAGGATATCGCAGCAGTTCCTAGGTATACTCTTTGATCATGTGAGGATAATGCAGCAGTTCCTCGGTATAGTCTTGGATCATGTGAGGATATCGCAGCAGTTCCTCGGTGTACTCCTGGATCAAGTGAGGATATTGCAGCAGTTCTACGGCATACTATTGGATCATGTGAGGATATCGCAGCAGTTCCTCGGTATACTCTTGGATCATGTGAGGATATCGCAGCAGTTCCTCGGCATACTCTTGGATCATGTGAGGATATCGCAGCAGTTCCTCGGTATACTCTTGGATCATGTGAGGATATCGCAGCAGTTCCTCGGTATACTCTTGGATCATGTGAGGATATCGCAGCAGTTCCTCAGTATACTCTTGGATCATGTGAGGATATCGCAGCAGTTCCTCGGTATACTCTTGGATCATGTGAGGATATGGCAGCAGTTCCTAGGTATACTCTTCGATCATGTGAGGATACTGCAGCAGTTGTCGGTATACTCTTGGATCATGTGAGGATATCGCAGCAGTTCCTCGGTATACTCTTGGATCATGTGAGGATATCGCAGCAGTTCCACAGTATATTCTTGGAACATGTGAGGATATCGCAGCAGTTCCTCGGTATACTCTTGGATCATGTGAGGATACTGCAGCAGTTCCTCGGTATAATCTTGGATCATGTGAGGATATTGCAGCAGTTCCTCGGTATAATCTTGGATCATGTGAGGATATTTCAGCAGTTCCTCAGTATACTCTTGGATCATGTGAGGATATTGCAGCAGTTCCTCGATATACTCTTGGATCATATGAGGATACTGCAGCAGTTCCTCGGTATACTCTTGGATCATGTGAGGATATTGCAGCAGTTCCTCGGTATAATTTTGGATCATGTGAGGATATTGCAGCAGTTCCTCAGTATACTCTTGGATCATGTGAGGATATTGCAGCAGTTCCTCGATACACTCTTGGATCATGTGAGGATATCGCAGCAGTTCCTCTGTATACTCTTGGATCATGTGAGGATATCGCAGCAGTTCCTAGGTATACTCTTTGATCATGTGAGGATAATGCAGCAGTTCCTCGGTATAGTCTTGGATCATGTGAGGATATCGCAGCAGTTCCTCGGTGTACTCCTGGATCAAGTGAGGCTATCGCAGCAGTTCTACAGTATAATCTTGGATCATGTGAGGATATCGCAGCAGTTCCTCGGTATACTCTTGGATCATGTGAGGATACTGCAGCAGTTGTCGGTATACTCTTGGATCATGTGAGGATATTGCAGCAGTTCCTCGGTATACTCTTGGATCATGTGAGGATATCGCAGCAGTTCCTCGGTATACTCTTGGAACATGTGAGGATATCGCAGCAGTTCCTCGGTATACTCTTGGATCATATGAGGATATTGCAGCAGTTCCTCGGTATACTCTTGGATCATGTGAGGATACTGCAGCAGTTCCTCGGTATAATCTTGGATCATGTGAGGATATTGCAGCAGTTCTTCAGTATACTCTTGGATCATGTGAGGATATTGCAGCAGTTCCTCGATATACTCTTGGATCATATGAGGATACTGCAACAGTTCCTCGGTATACTCTTGGATCATGTGAGGATATTGCAGCAGTTCCTCGATATACTCTTAGATAATGTGAGGATATCGCAGCAGTTCCTCGGTATACTCTTGGATCATGTGAGGATATTGCAGCAGTTCCTCGGTATACTCTTGGATCATGTGAGGATATTGCAGCAGTTCATAGGTTCATAGGTAGGTACTAGGCTATTGGCCCTAGGGCCTATATAAGCCTAGCCAAAGGTACCTAGGCTTTCACCACCCAAGAAAATTACTTTCCTGTGCCAATGTCAAGCAGAGCCACAGAAGTGATCCCCGGGGTGAATTTCCTATCTCCCATCCAATCATCAAGATTTTTCTTGAACAGTGCTAATGAGGAGCTTTGTTTGATACAGATAGGTAGTTTGTTCCAGAGTATGGGAAGTCTCTGGGACAGAAATCTATCCCTCCAGCATGTTCTGTTTATTGTGCTGATGAGGTTTAGGTCCCTAGAGCGTGTAGCTTGTAGGGATTGTTTTTTCTTTAAGTGGAGCATGTCTAAAAGCTCTGGGTTTGACATAGCTTTGTGTGTTAGGCAGAGATCACCTCTGAGTAGGCAATATGCAACGGAGTAAAGCTGCAGTTTTTTGAGACGGTCTGCATAGGGCATCTCTTTGAGGACAGTAATCCTCTTTGTGAGGTATTTCTGTGGCCTTTCCAGTTGTTGTAGATGTCTTGTGAGGTACATACCAAAAGGGGCATTGTACTCTATAATGGGTCTAATGAGTGATGAATAGAGGGGAACAATGACCTCTTTTTTCCTGGATGAGAAACCTTTTGTGATGAGGTGTGCCACATAGAAGGATTTCCTGACTACTGTGATGATGTGATTATCAAAGGAGATACTACTGTCCACCTGTGTCCCAAGGTCTCTTATCACACTTTTGGTGTTAAGTAGACTACCACTTATGTGGTAGTTCATGGGTACTGACTTTTTACCAAAAGGAATGACAATGCACTTTTTGGCATTGAGCTTGAGGCCATGGCTTTGACACCAGGCATCTGTCTCAGCGAGGCCCTTTTGTAGGATGTCCACATCTTCTGGACTTTTGATTATGGCTCCTAGTTTGCAGTCATCTGCGAACTTCATTAGCCAAAGACCTTCTGTGTTGGCCTGTACTTCAGAGAAGTAGATACCAAACAGGAGAGGACCCAGGACTGAACCCTGTGGTACTCCACTTGTCACTGGTCTGAAGCTGGATTTGGAGTCTGCTACTTTCACAGTGTGGGTTCTGTCAGTGAGCCATTTGGCAACCCATCTTGTGACATAGGGATTTATACCTAGTTTAGTGAGTTTATCTATAATTCCAGAGTGAGGGATGGTGCCAAAAACCTTGGCGAGATCTAGATAGGCTTTGTGAACCACCTTACCCTCATCTACGGCTTTGGTGACTGCTTCAAAGAAGTCTATCAGGTTTAGGAGACATGATCTGCCTTTTACAAACCCGAACTGGGTGGGGTCCTGAGTTTGGAGATTACCAATGTCATTGTTTATAAGTTCTATGATGATACGCTCCATAGCCTTGCAGACCAGGCTCGTTAGGCTAATTGGGCGGTAGTTTCCAGGGTCTGTGGTGGATCCCCCTTTGTGGAGTGGGATAACTGCCATTGTGCGCCATTCAATGGGCACATAGCCTGCGGTGAGGCTATGATTGAACATGGTACTTAGGTGGGGTGCCAGTTCATTCTGTAGTTCATGTAGAACACAGCCTGGGATGTCATCAGGTCCCATGGATGCTGTGTTCTTGGCTTTGGACAGTGTGTTTTTTTACCTGTGCAGCCGTGATTACAGGAACTTTGCATTCTTCTGGTATAGAGATGGGCCCTATAGGGGATGACAGAGGGGTAAAGTTAGCACTGAACCTATCTGCTAGTATGTTGGCAATATCCGTTGGTTCTGTATATTTAGTGCCATTGTGCTGTAACTCAGAGCAGATCTGAGTGTTGCCATTGAGATTCTTGACATAGCTATAGAATGCTTTGTGGTTGTCTTTAGAGTCAGTGGCGATTTTGTTTTCATAACTAGCTTCCTCGGTATACTCCTGGATCATGTGAGGATATTGCAGCAGTTCCTCGGTATACTCTTGGATCATGTAAGGATACTGCAGCAGTTCCTCAGTATACTCTTGAATCATGTGAGGATATCGCAGCAGTTCCTCGGTATACTTTTGGATCATGTGAGGATACTGCAGCAGTTCCTCAGTATACTCTTGGATCATGTGAGGATATCGCAGCAGTTCCTCAGTATACTCTTGGATCATGTGAGGATATCGCAGCAGTTCCTCAGTATACTCTTGGATCATGTGAGGATATCGCAGCAGTTCCTCAGTATACTCTTGGATCATGTGGGGATACTGCAGCAGTTCCTCGGTATACTCTTGGATCATGTGAGGATACTGCAGCAGTTCATCGGTATACTCTTGGATCATGTGAGGATATTGCAGCAGTTCCTCGGTATACTCTTGAATCATGTAAGGATACTGCAGCAGTTCCTCAGTATACCCTTGGATCATGTGAGGATATCGCAGCAGTTCCTCAGTATACTCTTGGATCATGTGAGGATACTGCAGCAGTTCCTCGGTATCGTCTTGGATCATGTGAGGATATCGCAGCAGTTCCTCAATATACTCTTGGATCATGTGAGGATATTGCAGCAGTTCCTCGGTATACTCTTGAATCATGTGATGATACTGCAGCAGTTCCTCAGTATACTCTTGGATCATGTGAGGATATTGCAGCAGTTCCTCAGTATACTCTTGGATCATGTGAGGATACTGCAGCAGTTCCTCGGTATACTCTTGGATCATGTGAGGATATTGCAGCAGTTCCTCGGTATACTCTTGAATCATGTAAGGATACTGCAGCAGTTCCTCAGTATACTCTTGGATCATGTGAGGATATTGCAGCAGTTCCTCAGTATACTCTTGGATCATGTGAGGATACTGCAGCAGTTCCTTGGTATCGTCTTGGATCATGTGAGGATATCGCAGCAGTTCCTCAGTATACTCTTGGATCATGTGAGGATATTGCAGCAGTTCCTCGGTATACTCTTGAATCATGTGATGATACTGCAGCAGTTTCTCAGTATACTCTTGGATCATGTGAGGATATTGCAGCAGTTCCTCAGTATACTCTTGGATTATGTGAGGATACTGCAGCAGTTCCTCAGTATACTCTTGGATCATGTGAGGATATCGCAGCAGTTCCTCAGTATACTCTTGGATCATGTGAGGATACTGCAGCAGTTCCTCGGTATAGTCTTGGATCATGTGAGGATATCGCAGCAGTTCCTCGGCATACTCTTGGATCATGTGAGGATACTGCAGCAGTTCCTCAGTATACTCTTGGATCATGTGAGGATACTGCAGCAGTTCCTCAGTATACTCTTGGATCATGTGAGGATACTGCAGCAGTTCCTCGGTATACTCTTGGATCATGTGAGGATATCGCAGCAGTTCCTGTGTATACTCTTGGATCATGTGAGGATATCGCAGCAGTTCCTCGGTATACTCTTGGATCATGTGAGGATATCACAGCAGTTCCTCAGTATACTCTTGGATCATGCGAGGATACTGCAGCAGTTCCTCGGTATACTCTTGGATCATGTGAGGATACTGCAGCAGTTCCTCGTTATACTCTTGGATCATGTGAGGATACTGCAGCAGTTCCTCGGTATACTCTTGGATCATGTGAGGATATCGCAGCAGTTCCTCAGTATACTCTTGGATCATGTGAGGATACTGCAGCAGTTCCTCGGTATACTCTTGGATCATGTGAGGATACTGCAGCAGTTCCTCGGTATACTCTTGGATCATGTGAGGATACTGCAGCAGTTCCTCGGTATACTCTTGGATCATGTGAGGATACTGCAGCAGTTCCTCGGTATACTCTTGGATCATGTGAGGATATCGCAGCAGTTCCTCAGTCTTGGATCATGTGAGGATACTGCAGCAGTTCCTCAGTATACTCTTGGATCATGTGAGGATACTGCAGCAGTTCCTCGGCATAGTCTTGGATCATGTGAGGATACTGCAGCAGTTCCTCAGTATACTCTTGGATCATGTGAGGATACTGCAGCAGTTCCTCGGTATAGTCTTGGATCATGTGAGGATATCGCAGCAGTTCCTCAGTATACTCTTGGATCATGTGAGGATACTGCAGCAGTTCCTCGGTATACTCTTGGATCAGGTGAGGATACTGCAGCAGTTCCTCAGTATACTCTTGGATCATGTGAGGATACTGCAGCAGTTCCTCGGTATACTCTTGAATCATGTAAGGATACTGCAGCAGTTCCTCAGTATACTCTTGGATCATGTGAGGATACTGCAGCAGTTCCTCGGTATATTCTTGGATCATGTGAGGATACTGCAGCAGTTCCTCGGTATAGTCTTGGATCATGTGAGGATACTGCAGCAGTACCTCGGTATACTCTTGGATCATGTGAGGATACTGCAGCAGTTCCTCGGTATAGTCTTGGATCATGTGAGGATACTGCAGCAGTTCCTCGGTATACTCTTGGATCATGTGAGGATATCGCAGCAGTTCCTCGGTATCGTCTTGGATCATGTGAGGATACTGAAGCAGTTCTTCGGTATAGTCTTGGATCATGTGAGGATACTGCAGCAGTTCCTCGGTATAGTCTTGGATCATGTGAGGATACTGCAGCAGTTCCTCGGAATACTCTTGGATCATGTGAGGATACTGCAGCAGTTCCTCGGTATAGTCTTGGATCATGTGAGGATACTGCAGCAGTTCCTCTGTATACTCTTGGATCATGTGAATGAGCATATCCCTTTCCCAATGTCACCACAGAATTGAGCAAGTACCATCTATTGCCTGCTATGGAATGGCACATTTTCCTGACCTACTTTCTGTGATAGTTTGCATCCATTGGGCTACCAGGGTCCCTCCTCAACCAGGAGGGGGTTCACAACTGGAAATGTTACCATTCTATCAACTGTCATGTTGAGTGTATATGATGCACATGGCTGTATGACCATAATATTGCAACCATTGTGATTGGCACAGTGGACAGTGCCATAGTGTTAGCCATACCAACATTGGATGGAGGATTTAGAATGTGGCCAGAGATGTGAATTACTTAAAATACTGCATACAAACAGACAGTAGCCTTATTGTTGGGACTATGTCATAATGAAGTTAATTTTTGCAAATGTATCAAATATCATAGGCAAGTTCATGCAACTGTGAAAACAGTGAATACAAGCTCATGCATGGGCATTTGCAGTATATATTATATATATATATATATATATATACACACACACACACACACACACACACATATATATATATATATATATAAATATATATATATATATATATATATATATATATATATATATATTTATATATATATGGATTCACTTTATAACCTCAAATTACTGAAATGTCGAATTTCAGTATCTCGAGACTATAAAACCGAATCCACAAAACACCGACACAAAAAAAACGCGAAAGTCAAAACACCAAAAAAACCACACACACAATACTACACATACACCACAACACCCACATCACAACAAAAACAAACAAAACTACATACATACACAACTTCATACACACATAAGCAGAGGGGCAAGCCCCCCTGCACCCCTCACACCCCCCTACTTATATATACTGACTCCGAGATCGCACAAACACAAAACAGAAGCCGACTCACACACGCACATTCTCCGACCCCTCACACACATCAGCACACTCACACACACACTAACTCCCACTCACAACCCTTAGAAAACACTTACCTGACATAACACCTACATCCACACACGGCACCGCGCACCATCAAAACACAATCCTGGACATTACGCAGCATAAGGTCATAACCGCAAATTCAACATATATTCAAATTCGTGATTATGGGCTTTTGCTATTTTTAACATTCGGCTTTATAGCCTCGAGATACTGAAATTCGATATTTCAGTAATTCGAGGTTATAAAGTGAATATATATATATATATATATATATATATATATATATATATATATATATATTTTTTTTTTTTTTTTTTTTTTCTTTTTCGGGAGATAATTGTATAACTGCTGCTCAAAGTGTCTTAAACCTAAATGTAATATTACGTATATATAACTTTGAAAATAATGTTATGTTTTGTAAAGTGTTTTATAATAAGTTAGTACTATATGTGCTCAATGCTGGTATTGCTTATGACTGTAATCTGCTTGAAACTAGCATTTACTAAATGTTCAATGTGTATTATTATCTTGGAGCTTTTCTCCTCAGTACTCCGCTGAATATGAACATATATCCAGTCAGACTATCCCGGTCAACAAATGTAAAATAAAATAAAAAATAAATAAATATATATAATTATAAATATATAATTATAGTAGGTACCACCTGTAATGCTCCATTGATTATGCGTGTTCAAACAGTAATCTGTATAATTCTATAAATGCTGCAATATGAATCACTTTTATACTATGTACCATCTACAAACAGTAATCTGTACAATTCTGTAAATACTGCAGTTTGAATTCTGTAAATAATGCAATCTGAATCACTTCTATAGTATGTACCAACTGTAACAGTCATCACCAGTTTGATGCTCTAACTGTGTAATTTGTTTGTTAATATTGTATTATATATCTAAAACTATGTAACCTTGTTTCGGGAGCTTTTCTCCCCAGGACTCCATTGAAAACGGGTTCATCTTGGCCCAGTGGACTATCCTGGTAAACCAAATGCAAATAAATAAATAAATAAATAAATAAATAAATAAATAAATAAATAAATAAAATAAGCAGGCTGTACTTTAGCCTGTTAGCTACCTGAGCTTCTGCAGTCACATTTCAGTGGATGTAGTTCATATCCCTGGGGGTCTCACTTTCATACCTTACGTACCATTCTACACTGAATTCTGAGACAGACATTACTGCTCAGGGTACAGCATCAAGGTAGTATAAAAAGAAAACAAAACATTTTCGCTGTCTATATTGTCAAATATGCAGGACATGGAGGGAAAATATTGTTGAAGGTGGACCCTTCCATTGCACAGACACCTGGACAGATCTGGCAGAAGAACCGTTGGAGTTTATTGGTATCCCCAAATGGGTAAGCAGGTGTTATCACTTCTATGACTACCTGCAGCATAGTCACCCTCATGAGCTAGCCCAGTAGGTTGTAGAAGTCAAGGTGAGGCATCCAGAGTTCTTCAGTAATATAAAATCATCATTATTAATTTAATTAATACATGTAAAAATCTTCTAGGTGTAGGTAGTCACTATGGAGGTCATGACAAACTTGTAATTTGTGCAAATTTATTTAGCAATCAGCCACTCAGTGATTCTTGTAAGCTAGTGCTGTTTAATGTACAACACAGTTACAGCTCTGAGCTGCTACTGCTGCAGTGGAAACTTTGTCTAGTACATCAATTAAACATACAGGAAGGTATAGAACTAAGGTTAAATGTCTGTACAGCATTAGTAGTCAGTGTACAAAATATAACGTATATGCACCTAAACATTATGTGGGTGGTCTTCGTTACCACTATAATAACAAACTGTAATTATAAGCAATGCACTGAGAATTTTCCAACATTTCGTAATGTTTTCAGCAGACAGTAGCACCAGTACCATGTACTTCAGAGATATTATTAGGAAACTATTGAACTGCTTATTGGTCAAAAATCCTGTCACCGTGGAATATTTATAGCTTGCCCATTTCAGCACAGACATATTCAGACAGTCCTCTTACTCTCTTAGCTTACAGCAAAGGACCACAAAAACCATGGCAGGCTGTCTAAAATCATAGCACTCAAATGTGTGCTCCTTAGGGAAAAGTGGCATAATGCATAAGCTTGCCCTTTTGGGAGGTACAAAAATGACCTACAGAACACAACCTTGTCCTTATGTGCATCATGCAGGACCAGTATGAGCATTTGGAGGCCCCCTTGCCATTTCCAGTCTATCACCCTGTCACTACCACCCCTCCTAAGCAATCTTTTAGTTCATGTTATAGAGCTTTAGAAGTAGCACACACAGACTGAACTGTAGCTACAATGCTCTTATAGTATGAGAGGCCGGTGCACTAACAATGTTGGCCCCTATCACAGGAGGACATTCACAGTTACTGCCATTTAGTTGCAGCAAGGATATATTACAACAACTGTATGTACAGGGCTCAACTTATAGGAAATGGTGCCCTAGGCACTGCCTACCGTTTCAACCCACCACCCACACCCACACACACCCTCCAGTGCTTCCCTCTGTTTTACCTCCATCCCGGGCTTCCCACACCACGCACCATACTTTTTTTCTTTCTGTTCTCAAATTTTGTCTTACTCTTCACATTTTTCAAGAAGCCATGACGTTTGATATGCTCTGTAGTACATTTTGAAGTTTTTTTTTTCTTTTTACACAAGATTTTCATCCAATTATTACTTGAACAGATATCATGATTAATGATTTTGCTTTTCAGTTTTAGTTTTCCTTGCTTCCTTAAAACACACCTTTCCTGACCAAGACAGCACAGTAATAACTGTTTAGGAAATAACTCACTTAAGCTGGGGCATCAAGAAGCCATTGAGTTATATACACTCTGGGATGCATTTTAGAGACTTTTCCCAACCTTTTATTTCAGGAGAAGCCTGAATAAAAATCATGAGTAAGATAAGAATTTCAGTCTTTTTTTTTTTTTTTTCAAGGAAGACATAAGTTGTGCCCAAAGCTTAACGTTCAAGTCTGACAAAATAGTACCTCACAATAAACACACAAGACGATTGTTATGAGGATACTCAAATCCTATCTGGGAATACTGCTTACCTTCCTAACCCCCAGCAAAGACAGCACTGCCTGTGCATCCCTGTGGTGTTAGACTGGGATGGAAGTAGAGGCTCAACTGGACATAGGCATGTATTTCAAGTGACTGATGTCATAAATATACACAGCATGCCTCCTCATTCCTCATCTATACCCCTCAAAGGCAGTCATTTGTATATATACCTGATGTGTGGTTGTGAATAAAGTCAAAAAATAATGATTACAGTAATGTATTACACTTCGGTTCAACTAGACAGTACAATGCAACCACACAGGCTATGGTAACCTTCTTTGTACACCTTATCGTAAAAACAAGCACAGATGCCACCACTGAGAGAGAAATTCATTCTAAAAAACACAGTCCAATTGTAAATAAGGCTAAAATGTTAAAAACAGTCAGACTGAAACAGGAGACAACAGAAAAAAGTTTTTATAACTTAAATACTTCAGAAATGGGGCCATTAAATGAACTTTCTTAGAACAGTGATATCATAATCAAACCAGCTGATAAAGGAGGGGCCACTGTAGTGAAGAACACCCAAGACTATCATAGAAAGATGCTGAAAATGCTTAGTAATGTTAATACGTATCAAAATATACACAAGTGGGAAGTACAGAAGATTATACATACAGTAAGAGATACGTTATATGCTTTATATGATGAGAAATATTAAGGAAGAACTGTATGAATATTTAAAGGTGAAACATCCTATGACACCAATTATTAATGGATTGCCTAAAATTCATAGAAATAAGGAAGATCCACCTCTATGTCCAATTGTGTCAGGGAGAGGGTGACTTAGTGAGCCAGCCTCCATTTTTGTGGAATACCAACTGAAGAAAGCCTTACCTGAGCAGCAACACTATTAAGAGATACTCGTCAGTTGTTAGAAGCTTTGCACAGTTGTGTAATGACCGTGAGTAGTACGAAGGGCCTCGTGATGGCGACACTGGATGTCAAGACTTTATTGACTGTGATCCCTAATGAATATGGGCTAAATTCCATCTGGGAGTTTTTCATAAACATGAGGTGTGTGAAGGATTGGTTATTTCACAAATCTGTTTATTGTTGAAAATGATTTTGGAGAACAACATCTTTCTGTATGAAGCTAAATATTATTGGCAAAAATGGTGGGTGGAGATTGGCAATTCATGTGCTAAAAGCTACTCTAACCTGGTTACGGCATATTGGGAGGACGAATATGTTTTTAACAACAGACATATATGCAGAAAGAATATAATTTATTATGGAAGATTTGTGGATGATGTATTCTTTTTATGGGAGGTGATGAATATGAGCTTTCAAGATTTGTGGAGTATATGCAAGGTGCAAAATCCTTTTTGGAGTTTGATGTGCATAATTCAACTAAAGAGATATATTTTTTGGATATTACTATTCTACTAGATGATGAAGGCAAGTTTAATATACACGTACACAGAAAAGAGTGTTGGAGAAACTATCCACCACAGGATGGATATGCATTCCAAACATATCCATCCACATGTAATCAATGGTCAACTTTTGTGAACATCGAGGCTTTATACTGAAGACTTTGTGTATAAATAGGAGTCTGGACAACTTAAGAGAGATTTACTAGCTTGTGGATATAAGGATTCTGCGATTCAAAGGGAAATAGTGCAAGTGAAGGGTCAATGAAGAACTAAAGGAAAACCTTATTTCTCAGTGGCTGGGATGGAAGGCAGAACAGAATCAAATGAACATCATAAGGAATTGGGTAGTCTGACATGCTTACTTACATCTAGTAGTGATATCTCAGCTGTTTGTGAGGTAATCAAGAAGAATTGGAAGATCTTAATGATGGATGATAATCTGAGACGTATAGTGTGTGATACCCCTAGGTTCACCTTCAGGAACAAGAAGAATTTGAAGAAACATTTATGTTATAAAGAAGATTTTTGGATCTCAATCATTTACTCATAGAGCTGGTGCCTTTCCTTGCAAGAAATGCCCCATATTAATACCAGCAATTGTTTTATACATTCCAATTCTGGTTGATCTTATCAGTTAAAGGTATATGTGGACTGCAACACGAAGAGCATTATTTATGTTGCTATTTGTGATAGTTGTGAAAGGTTTTATGTCGGAAAAATGAATAGATCCATCGAGGAAAGGATCACCTCAGTGACATTAGACTAGCTATTCAAATGAATGTTTTGTTACAACATATTCAAAAAATCCCTTGACAAAAGTTCTCCTTTTAGCTTTGGAAAAAGTACAAGTTTGCACAAGAGGTGGAGATCTGTCTAATAAAACAGAAATAATAAAAACACGTTGGATGGCAGATTTATTAAAACCAATATTAAAAGGCAGAAAGCTTAGTTGGTAGCATTTGATTGGCTAAACTTGATTATAAAAGAGGAAGTATTTCTTAGTTAAACAAGATATGAAGAAGGCATAATACAGACAAAAGTGTTCACCCTATTTCAGTCTGACTGTTTTTAAAATTTTTAGTCTTATTTAAATTGGATTGTGTTTACTTAAAATAATTTTTTCTGTCCATGGTTGCATCTCTGCTTGTTTGTACGATATTGTGTCTTCTTTAGTAGAGTACGCCCTTAGCACACTGGATGTTCTTTATTTTTCTTTGTACACCTCTGAGGTCTGTGAGAAAAGTAAAAGAAACAATGACAGCACTGTCCCCAGGTCCGACACAAGATATAATGACCTGCTGTGCACACCTCTAAGTTTGATTGTGATGAAAATTAAAGAAGTAAATACTGCACAATCCCCAGCCCCCCCCCCGATCTATATACACCTCTGAGCAAGGTTGGTTTTAGAATGGGTCCAGTTGAGTGTAGAGACCGCCACTAAACCCATGTCAAAATCCATTTATACAGTGGGGTGTGTGCGAACCACCAGACTCCAATAATCTCTAAATGTAATGTTCTGTGATGTATTTTAGGCTACTTTTGAAATATAATTGCTTGCTAACTGTATTTTTTAACTGGTACTAGAAGAGTTATGCATGTTAACAGTGTTGTGTATGTGCATAGATCAAAACTGGTGACATTTTTCACAAATACACACAAATATACACACACAACATTCACCTCCAAGGAAATTGGAGAAATTCCATTTCATCTGCGGTGTGTTATTGTGGTGCTTTGTTTACACTGACTACATGGATAGATGCATGTACAGACAGAGCGAGAATGTAGCCTCCACACAGGGAAAAAAAAAACACAGTGAAGAATTCGCCCAGAGTAAAACAATGTGAAATGGCAGGGCTACTTACTGCACCACCATGGTGATGAACAGCTGCTTTGACACACTGACCTTCCTGCCAAACCACCAAAGATAGCCACCTATCATGTATAAGGCCTATGTTTGTGATGGTAAGTGAAAGAAAATATGGCCTGCTTGTTACTCTTAAACACACCGCAATGACATCTCCTCCCACCCCCCCACCCACATACACACAAGTGTAATGGCAATGGTGATGATGTTTGTGCAACACAGACACATGCACACACACACACACGTGTAATGGCAATGGTGATGATGTTTGTGCAACACACAGACACACACACACACACACACACAAGTGTAATGGCAATGGTGATGATGTTTGTGCAACACACACACACACACACACACACAAGTGTAATGGCAATGGTGATGATGTTTGTGCAACACACACACACACACACACACAAGTGTAATGGCAATGGTGATGATGTTTGTGCAACACACACACACAAGTGTAATGGCAATGGTGATGATGTTTGTGCAACACACACACACACAAGTGTAATGACAATGGTGATGATGTTTGTGCAACACACACACACACACAAGTGTAATGACAATGGTGATGATGTTTGTGCAACACACACACACACACACACACACACACACACACACACACACACACACACACACACACACACGTGTAATGGCAATGGTGATGATGCTTGTGCTAGAAAGTGGAATAAATCATAGCCAGCTTGTTACTCTTGCAGTGCAACACACACACACACACACACACACACACACACACACACACACAAAACCATAAGCTGTAGCAATACTGGCTTTGCACTGACTTCAGCAAAAAGCAATACATTGTACAACACTGGTACTGCAATACCAGATCAGTGACAGCTGTTTAGGAGTCGTCAAACAGCAGCAGTGATGTTACTTTTATTTACATCACCGAGTAGTAACGTATACCTGTAGCTATCTCCCATTTCAAAAAAAGTCCCTGATATTGCCTTATAATTTTGCTCTCTGTCACTCGTAAAAATTTGATTTGCTGTAAATCACTCAAGATTACAGTCAATAAATCCAGACATCAGAGTTTCATATTTCTTACTGTCCAAACATGCATGGTGATGCAAAATGTGTTATTCTATTTATTTTTAAAGTGAATTAGAATAATATAAAAATGTGTTCCTGATTTTGAGTATTTATTCTACTGTTATTTTTAGCTTTTCCCAGAATTCCTTAGCAAAGAAGTCGAGAATTATAGTATCTGATGTTCTGCAAGCATTTATAAAACTCCCTGACAGAGAAAGTCTTTCCTGAAGATTCGATTGTCTCTTGCACTTGCATGTTTGCTCACTAATTACTGGCTTTATCCTAGCAGGGGCATACCATAACCCTGTTTTAGATAAAACACGTAATTGGAAAATTACAAATTTATTTATCCTCATTCGCTGCATCCCCTCTCTGTCTGTACATCCATCTATCCGTGTGTTTCAAAGACATGCATCTGGAGCATTTCTCCCCGGGCTTCCACTGAAAATAGCCTCAGTCCTAGTCGGACTTTCCAGTCAACAAATGTTAAATAAATAAAAATTCATCCCCTGCAGCAGCAGATTCTGCAGATCCCCCACACACGCAAGGATGATTGGGGGTCCCCTACAGTGACAGATATTGCAGGTGCCTAAGGCTGGCTATGATGCAGGTTTTAGTGGAGAGAATGTCCACCAGCATGATTTAACTGAATGAAGGGCATTATGCCGGTGGTCAAATAGTTAATGAAATCATGAAGCCTGTCACTTGACAAAACAGTGTTACTATAACATGAGATATCTTTGAATTTTCAAGAAGATGTGAATTCTTCTTCTTCTTTTGGCTTTTCCCGGTTAGGGGTCGCCACAGCGGATCACCTGTCCGCTCATGACTGGCAGTGGAGTTTTACAGTGTCAAGTTGCCAGCCTGGCACCCAACCTTCCACAGAAGGCACACACATGCACACACTCATGCCTAGGGCCAATTTAGAGTGTCCAATCCACCTACAGTATGTCGTGGGAGGAAACCGGAGCACCTGGAGGAAACCCACACAAACACAGGGAGGACATACAGACTCCACACAGAAGGCACCCCAGCTGAGGATCGAACCAGAGAACCTCTTGCTGTGAGGCAGCAATGCTAACCGCTGCACCACTCAAGATGTGAATAAGAGTTATTATTACTCAGCTGGTATATTAAGTACACAAGACTGCAGTACTTGCTTTTGTTGGTTTGACAAACGTGCAACAAAAAATCAAAATTAGATAATTTGCTGTGTGGCAGGGCTCAATCGTACCTAAAGCTAGCTATGGCTTCATGACCATTCACCAGGAATTTTATCTTGCTAAACCATTTAAAACTTAGCAAACAACCCACACAATGTTTTCAGTTCTACATGTGTAGTTATATTGTAAGGTACTATATGCCAAATGCATTAGTGTCCCAAGCTGATTATTTATTGGAAGCAAACATGCACTGCTATAACGTTCCTGTAAAATTAGTACCTACACAAATGACAGTCACAGTAATATATTTTAGCTAATTAAATCAAGACGCACAGTGCAAACCATTACAGCACACACAAACATCGCCAGCCATTTGGTTGGCTGTCATCTCAGATGTCAAACTGTGATGAAATTAATGAATTAATACATAAATAACAGACCCTATAACATGCTTCAGCTCCTTGCTGTCAGACATATAGAGTATACATACGCATGTATGAATGCAAATGAATAAACACACATAAATAATAACCATGGTATTATAAACGGTCTCCCTGCTGTCAGGAAACATTCAGTAAAAATTCTTACAATCCCCCCCCCACCCACCCACACACACTTACTTATATAACCCAAGCACATATTAAGATATCCTAAAACACTGCATCAAGTTCAAATTGCTATATCAGCAACAAATATTTTCTCGTATCTTAACTCAAGAATCGAGGATAAAGCCAAAAAATAATGTGGGACAAAAGCACCAAAGTTGGG
Source organism: Protopterus annectens (assembly GCF_019279795.1). Taxonomy (NCBI): domain Eukaryota; kingdom Metazoa; phylum Chordata; order Ceratodontiformes; family Protopteridae; genus Protopterus; species Protopterus annectens. The sequence continues at coordinate 41,238,191 of NC_056745.1, forward strand.
GACAGATTTCAAACAATACTGTTATACAATTAAAAGTTGCGAGCTAATATGTCTTACATTTGCATGCATTTTTAGAAGGCTACAATATCCAAAATTCAAATGCATGTCATTATTTTGTGACTAATCTTTAATGATTTTACAGAAAAATCACACATTTTACCACAAACAGACACAGAATATGAAGCACAAATCAGTAACAGCTGAAAGCCATGAATGGTATGAAATCTGAAACTCAAATGTTTTACATTATTTGACTGCAATCCTCAAAAGTTTGACAAAAATAATAGCAGGACTACATAAAACATATTAGACAAAAGCAGGGACAGTTCAATATCCATCTTAATTTATTTACTGGCACATTTCGGCATTCATCTTGCCCGTCTTCAGCCAGCTTGACTTGCACTAACTGTGTCATAGCAGCAACAACTCACATCAATTCAAGCCTGCAGAGTAGATGCAAAGAATTAAAATAAAATGTTTAGCACTGGCTGGCAGGCAGCAGAAAAACAGCCAAGCTTAGTTTTTGATGCCATTTGAAAAGGGTCCAAAATTTGTCAGGCTGAAAGGATGCTGCTTTGCCGGAGATAACATGCACTTGTCTCCTCTAGACTTCTAAATATTGGCAAAGACATTTTCCACCCCACAGTGCCCATTTTTTTTTTTTTTTTGCAATGTCAACCAGATATACCTACCAGTATAATTAAACAAATAAAGGAAAATATGAATGTGTCACTTATCAATGCTAAGAGCCTAAACAAGAAACGCTACGAGCCCTCTTCATCCAAGAGTGAGTAGACCCCTGTGTAGTGATTGGGACGTGGTTTAAAATAGCAGACAGTACTCTGGTTGAGGAAGGCTATAATGTCTTTAGAAATTTTAGATAGGCCACTGTGCAGAAAGGAAAAAAGATGAAGGCTCTAAATCTTCATTCAGAAGAGAGTCTTATCAAGGCTGGTTAAGCAGCGTGATGCACCGGAACTTCTTAACGTCACCTGTACTAAAGCTGAAGAGATAGCTCACCTTCTGGCCTATAAATTCAGCTCAAACTTTAGTCTCCCCCTGCCCCTAACTATCTCACATGAAATATCTCAAACTGACTTGCCACCAGCAGTCAGATAAGATTGAGAGCAAGTCCTAAAAGTACTATGAAAAGTAAAATATACTACGTCAAAGGGCCCTGACAATATCTCAAGATGCATCTTGAAATGGTCCTGGCAATATTTCAGGATGCATCTTGAATAGAATGAAGCATAATTTAGCCACCCCTAATTAGACTATTCAACCTCGGTCTCAGTACGGGTTTTGTACCAAGTGACTACAGAACAGGTACAGTCATTCCCTTGAATAAGGAAAGGACATTCCACAGCCCCATACATCTGACCAGCCTCATATGTAAAGCCATAGAAAGAATGATCATGGGAGTAATCAATGGGGACGCAGAGCACCTCCGTAACACTGGACCTATCTCAGTTTGGATTCATTAATGTCACTTCATGCTTACTAAATCTGGTGGACTTGTTTGAAAAGGTCACCAAAACAAAGAATGAAGGTAAAACAGTACACACTACCTACCTCAACCTGGCTAAAGCTTTTGACATGCTCCCTAACTCAGGCATAGTAGAAAAAAACAATGGACTAGGAATAACCCCTTCATCACCTGCTGGATTGCCAGCTGGCTCACAAACAGGACATAGAAGATCAAAACAGGGGAAGATACTTCCAGCAAAACACCAGTCACCAGTGGAATTCCCTAGGGATCAGTGCTAGGAGCATTTATGCCCAGCATCTACTTCTCAGAAGTAAAAGCCAATAAGAAAAGGCTCTGGCTAACTAAGTTTGCATGTGACGGCAAACTAGGAGCAATGATTGAATCCCTAAAGACTCAGCCATCCTACAGGAAGGTTTATCCCATAGAGTCTAGTACTAACCTACGAACGTGTTTCCTTTCTTCTGCCCATTTCCTCACTTTCCTATCACCCTTTCCATACTTATAAAATCCATGAACTAGTGTCTGCTATGGATGCCTGCTGAGTAAAGCTGCTGGCAAAGTTGCAATAAGCTGCTAGGCAGTGAGATTGAGTTCCAATATGCCAGATTCCTATGGTAAAGTCTTAAAATGTCACCACAAAGAGGTACTTACCATCAGTTTATGAAAATAGACTTGATTACCCAGGAACTAACTAACACAGGCAAGACTTACATACATTTGCAAAATATAAAGACACTCATGCATAGTTCATGGCTGATATTATACTGTTTCGGCTCTGCACACTGATCTGGGTGTTTCACTGCAGGCTTCACAGATATTAAAACCCTGCACTACTCATTCACACTTACTGCATTTACACAACCTCATTCACACTTACTGCATTTACACAACCTCGTTCACACTTACTGCATTTACACAACCTCATTCACACTTACTGCATTTACACGTCAGTGCATTTCACATGTTCACCTTCATAGTGCATTTCATGACTCGCCTTGGACATTTGTCTTGGGCAGGACTATACGTAACACCCTTAGACTTTTCTAGCCTCAACAACAATTTTGCACATATTGACTGAAATAAGCTTTACAGGCACACGCACAGAGTTTACCCACCATGAATTCAGAAAAAGAATATAATATGTCCTCCTAATTATCACATAATTTTTCTGCCACACATTTTCAGACTGTTTTAGCTGCGATCATAAGTTTAGCATGCAGAAACTACTTTTTCTACTTAGTTTGGGCATAAAAAAACCCCCATAAAGCTCAAAGTTATCTGTGCATTCATCCTATGCATATATCCCCCATTTGTTCTTGCCATCTCATATGTTCTTTATACAGTGGGAGAATGGAAGACAGCTCAGGGTAATAGTATCCAAAAATAAATCCATGTAGTGTACACATGGCCCAGTTCCACCTAATGATGTTCATTACTTTTGTGTCTCTTTTTTATTGCAGAACTACAAATATATGCTTCCTGCCTTCCGAAGACAGAAATGTAGTATTTCATAGCAGCATCCCTCATAGATCAGCATTAAGTTAAAACCAGCAGAACGTACAAAAGTATAAACTTTCACAGCAGCATGTGGGCATTTGTTGCTCTGAGCACATCAAACTGCACTGACTTCAAGAATCCAATGTGAAAAATAACTTCTCCTTTTTATTCCGCATTCTGCGTCTGTCTAGTATATCCATCTGTTATGGTTATTATCCCCTCCTGGTATATCACTGCAGGCTTTCTTCCTGTTTCCTGTGCCACATAGACAGAGTTTAAAATAATTTCAATTCATACAAATCGGTACTGTAGTCACCAGTGCATCGAATGGAAATTAAATAGAACGCAGCTGCTCATCAGGCACTTTGCATTGGTGAAACAAGCAAAATAAGAACAAATCATTTGCCTAGCTTATTTAGTCAACACTCACAATAATCTAAAAATGAGAATAAGCCAAACATACTCGAGAGTTATGCAGCATGATTTCTGCTGTTTTAATTCAAAACCACTGAAAGGTAAACCTTAGGTAAATGCCATCATGCTGAGAAATATCTCCTTTGCATTGGCTGACTATTGATTGCTCGAGCAGTTTACTGACTATATCCACTCAATGACCAAATGTGTTATAAACACACACCAGGTGTCTAATTGCAGCTGTTAAAGGCCTCTGTAGGGCTTCATGAAACACACACAGTGATTCTGTAATTTGAAGTTATATTGCAGCTACAGACTGTTCACATTTCAATTATTTTCAAAATTTTTGATCTACGGAGATCAAACTATTTTCGGCATGAAATGATTTGCATGGCTTTATAAAGGGCAGGAAATACTTTTTTTTTTCTTTTCAGATCAATTCCTCTTTTTATTCAATCAAATATTGTACTTTTTTGTGAGAAGTCGTAAACAGGAGGGGGCGGGGCAGGATTTATCAAACATGTCCCAACAGGCCAACTCATGCGTGTTCTATTTACTGAAATTTGTTCTACACCTCTGAATGCAATTCATGTCTGCATCCCTTCTCAACGCAGTAGTGTTCCATCATTTCGAACACTGAATATTGTATTTCTGCAATGGCACCACACTCTTTGCGACTGTTAATGTTATGTAAAAGAGAACAGGAGTAACCATCCTTTAACTGAAATCTGGCTTGTGTTTTACTTGCATTATGGGCAAATAATTATTTCCATAAGCAAGGGAGGCACATTATTCATGTATTTGTTCCCAATCGTATCAATTAGTTGGTAAATGAAATCAAACTCTTGCAAGCTGCAAATCCTTTCAAAGTCTACATTATGATTTAAAATGTATGGACGCTGACCTTGCAGATAACTTAACTTCTAATGAAAGTGAGCTAAACCTCAGCAGAACAATGGGTGCCACTCATTCACTTCCTTGTTTTGCAGCCCTCTTATGAAAACTTCACCCTACAGTGTTGTTAAACTTATCATCAGAGTGTTAGTTTTTTAATGACAGCAATACATTTTTTTAAAAGAAGAAAAATTTATTTCTACCTATCAAATTTTGCTGCCTAGTGTCATACATAATGATACAAATAAAGGATTTCTAGTTTAAAACAATAAGTGAGAAGGTCACACTGAAAAAACAACCAGTAAAACTAAATGAAAACTACAGCCAAGCTGGAACTTCCAATGGGTGACCTCTCAAACCTCTTGTATCAGAGGCACATGGGATATATGCAAACTACCCTAATGAACACTAGGTGTTTCAGCTAATTGGCAATTCTGAATGCCCATGAATTATTTCATCATTTTAATGAACAATTTCAGGCCAATAAAGCCAAACCCCACTAGCCATGGATATGCATATTTCGGCCTTATTATGACCTCATCAGCATAGTGCAAGCAGACTGTTTGATTAAGCATAAGAAACACAGGGCTGTTATACCCAGCTGATGTCCATTATCATTAGGGTGACTGCAAAATATCCGAAATAAATTAAAACAATGAGTGAGAAGGTCACATTAAAACAATCAGTAAAAACTAAATGAAAACTCCAGCCAAGCTGGAACTTCCAATGAGTGACCTCTCAAACCCCTTGCATCAGAGGCACATGGGATATACGCAAATTACCCTTATGAACACCAGGTGTTTCGGCTAATTAGCAATTCTGAATGCACATGACTTGTTTTGTCATTTTAATGGACAATTTCAGGCCAGTAAAGCCAAACCTTACTAGCTGTGGATATGCATACTTCAGCCTTGTTATGACCTCACCAGCACATAACAAGCAGAGTGTTTGACTAAGCATAATAAATACAAGGCTATTATACCCAGCTGATGTCCATTATCATTAGGGTGACTGCAAAATATCCCAAAAAATAAATTAAAACAATGAGTAAGAAGGTCACTCTGAAAAACCAATCAGTAAAAACTGAATGAAAACTGCTGCCAAACTGGAACTTCCAATGAGTGACCTCTCAAACTTCTTGTATCAGAGGCACATAGGATATATGCAAATTACCCTTACGAACACCAGGTGTTTCAGCTAACTGGCGATTCTAAATGCCCATGACTTGTTTCGTCATTTTAATGAACAATTTCAGGCCAATAAAGCCAAACCTCACTAGCTGTGGATATGCATATTTTGGCCTTGTTATGACCTTATCAACCCAGCACAAGCAGAGTGTTTGACTAACCATAAGAAACACAGGGCTGTTATAGGCTTTATTGGACTGAAATTGTCCATTAAAATGATGAAACAAGTCATGGGCATTCAGAATCGCCAATTACCTGAAACACCTGGTGTTCACAAGGGTGATTTGCATATATCCCATGTGCCTCTGATACAAGAGGTTTGAGAGGTCACTCATTGGAAGTTCCAGCTTAGCTGGAGTTTTCATTTAGTTTAATCAGTTTGGGGTGTACGTTCCTCCTTTCTTTTTGTCTTATTGGCCGGCTAATTAAGTGTTACTTTACTTAAACTATGTTGTTTTAACTTCTGTAACTAGTGAAAGCATTTTGAAAGGTACCAGTTATTCTAACATATTTAAATAAAAGTGATGTTTTAGTAGACATCAGTCTTGTACATGTACAGAAGAATATGTAAAAACTGAAATCAATGGTAGAGCTGTGTTTGAAGAGGTTATTTTTTTCTCCACGTAGTATCATCTAGATGTTGTTTCGAACTCAGAACCTTTCAGTACCTTTCATGTTTTGCATTTCCGTTTACCTCCCGGCTGCAAATCACGAAGGCTCCTGTCTCTTTTCCTATTCCAGTTTCTAATGCAGAGTATTAAACCAGCAGGCAACTATTTGGTTTACTAGCAGCTTTCTGATGTGACATCTCAAAACTGACAACTTCCATACCATTTAAGACTGAATAGTAAATATTACTCTGCTTTTTTCACTTCTTTTGTACTCAAGAAAATTCAAATGGGCCAAGAATGTTTTTGCAAGCTTAAACTATATACAATAATAATTCAGTGAAAAAGAAGCAGTGATTCTGTTTTCACGAACATGTGAAAAGCCAGTGACTCATGGCACTGCCAGTGAAACTAAACATACTGAAAACAAACCAAACGTGAAAAGCCAGTGACTCATGGCACTGACACTGAGACTAAATGTAGTAAGAACAAAACAAACACATGAAAAGCCAGTGAGTCACAGGACTGCCAGTGAAACTAAACACAGTGAAAACAAAATAAACATGAAAAGCCAGTGACTCATGGCACTGCCAGTGAGACTAAACACAGTGAAAACAAAAGCTCATTTGTAATGTCTGGCCAGTGTTAAATTATACAGACCTATACCTCATGCTGGGTGAGGACAAAGAAATTGTAAAAATAAAAGTACATTAATATAGCAGTGGTCATTATGCAGTATAAGAAATTAAAATGTAATAAGAAGTAAAATGATAGTTATGCATTAGTAATAGTATAGAGGAATAAAGCCCTGTCTGCTCCCCAGATGACACATATTCGACTAGCAGCACAGGCAATGAAGGGACCAGATGGGGGAGGATAAGAATGAATGGCCAATGCTGATTTGTTCATCACGAATGAAAGGAAACAATATAGGTTCACTGCAATAGCAATATTAAGAGCCTGGCAAACACTACCCTCGGGGAGTGTAGTTGCAGATGCATGGAAGGATTCATACGCTTCCCAAAAGTATTCATAGAACTCACAAGGGTGCCACCAGGTGGCTGGGGTAGGAAATACAACATGGTGGTAAAATGGTACTGCGCCAGCATCCTCAATCTCCTCACCAGACCAAGATGTGGGTTAGGTAGAGCTCAGGGTAGGCTAAGGCAGGTTTGGTAGATCTTGTGAAAAAGAAGAAGAGCTGGTGGCAGCAAGTAGTTTGTTGCAAGGCGTTAATAAAAGGATACAATGAAAATATCTTTTTTTTTTGAGTTTTAAGGTAGAGTTTTAATTAAACCAAACCAGGTCTGTCCACTTCCTTCTTTCATCTTTTCATCCCTTTCATAGCTTCATTGTCGATTTCCTTTATTTATTTATTTAGCTATTTTCTGTGCCGTCTGTTATTTTTACTGCCTGTACTCTAAACTTTCACTAGGAGTGACTCATCACTATATTCTATTGCTAATTAAGACCTTTCCTTCCAACAACCAGAACTATAAATAAACTGCCTTGTAACGAGTGACTTTGATGCAGTATAGTGTACTGTAACTCATAATCAACAAATCACTGAAATAAAACCCTTCAACATCTTTGAAATTAACCAGTTGCAACTGCATATTGTTTGAATATCCACTATTATACGCCTTTTAAGTATTATTAGTTGAACTTATTCATCTTAATCCTTATTTATTAAGGTTTTTAAGAATAAGCAACATGTGGAAAAATATAGCCAGAACCATAAGAAATATCTGTATAAGAAATTAAATTCATAGCACAGGTAAAACGTGTATGCGGAGCAAAAATACAACACATCACAAATCATAAAAGTGTGAGTTATATGATACATATGAGACTAAGATTCTTGTAATATAGAAAATTCCCCTTATTTTGGGGTACAGTGCTCTCAGAGTTAGCATACTGTACTTCACATGATTACTGTCAAAGTTACAGAACACCCAAATTACTTACCACACCATCCCACCTCTCCATCTGACCAGTGCAAGATTTATATGAAAAATACAATTGCACAGTATTTTTGCAGGCATGCGTTTACTCTCATAGGTTCATAGGCTGGTAGTAGGCTATCGGCCCTAGGGCCTATACAAGCCTAGCCATAACAATTCGCTGGCTATTTCTTCCCACAATATTTATTTCCTTGGACCCCTGTTTAGCAGGGTGACTGAAATGATCCCCGGGGTGAATTTCCTATCTCCCATCCAATCATCAAGGTTCCTTTTGAAGAGGGCCAAAGAGGCACTCTGCTTGACATGTATGGGCAGTCTATTCCAGAGTCTGGGGAGTCTCTGGGTCAGGAACTTATCCCTCCAGCATGTTTTGTTCATTATGATGACAAGGTTTAGATCCCTGGACCATGTCTCTCTGAGGGATTGGGATTTCTTTAAGTGTAGGATGTCCAACACCTCTGGGTTTGGCATGGCCTTGTATGTTAAGCAGAGATCACCTCTGAGTAGACAATATGTGACAGAGTACAGCTGGAGTTTTTTTTAGATGGTCAGCATAGGGCATCTGCTTTAGGCCTGTGATTCTTTTCGTGAGGTATTTCTGTGGCCTTTCCAGTTTTTGCAGATGTCTTGAGAGGTACATACCAAATGGGGTGTTGTATTCTATAATGGGTCTAATGAGGGATGAGTACAGTAGGACAATGACCTCTTTATTTCAGGATGAAAAGCCCTTAGTCATGAGGTGTGCCACATAGAAGGATTTCCTGACTGTTGTGGCGATGTGGTTATCAAAGGTGAGACCACTGTCCACCTGTGTCCCTAAGACTCTTACCACACTTTCAGTGTTTAGCGCACTGCCACCTATGTGCTAATTCATGGGATAACTATACATTTCTTGGCACTGAGCTTAAGCCCATGGCTCTGGCACCAAGCATCTGTTTCTGTAAGGCCCTTTTGTAGAATATCCACATCATTTGTTGATTCAATAATGGCTCCCAGTTTGCAGTAATCTGTGAACTTTGTTAGCCAGAGTCTCTTAGTGTTGGTCTGTACTTCAAAGAAGTAGATGCCAAACAAGAGCGGTCCCAGGACTGAACCCTGAGGTACTCCACTTGTCTGGAGCTGGATTTGGAGTCGGCTACTTTTACAGTGTGGATTCTGTCAGAAAGCCAGTTGGCAATCCATCAAGTGATATAGGGATTAATGCCCAGCTTAGTAAGTTTATTTATGATTCCAGAGTGGGTGATGGTGTCGAAGGCCTTGGCGAGGTCCAGATAGGCTGTGTGGACTGCCTTACCCTCATCAACAGCTCTGAGACTGATTCAAAGAAGTCAATCAGGTTCAGGAGACAAGATTGGCCCTTCACGAACCCAAATTGGGTGGGGTCCAGTGTTTGAAGGCTGCCAATGTCTTTGTTTATAAGTTTCATGATAATACATTCCATGGCCTTGCAGATCAGGCTCGTCAGACTGATGGGGCGGTAGTTCCCAGGAGCAAAGGTAGATCACCCCTTGTGGAGTGGGATAACTGTAGCTTTGCTCCGCTCAGTGGGCACAAAGCCTAAGGTGAGGCTACGATTAAACATGACACTTAGGTGAGGTGCCAGTTAATTTTGTAGTTAATGTAGTACACAGCCCAGGATGTCATCTGGTTCCATGGATGCTATATTCTTAGCTTTGGAGAGTGCAGTTTTTACCTGTGTGGCCATTATTACTGGAATTTGGCAATCTTTCAGTGTTGAGATGGGCCCTTTAGGGGGTGAGAGGGGGGTGAAGTTGGCACTGAGTCGATCTGCCAGGATATTAGCACTATCCTTGGGATCAGTATATTTAATGCCATTCTGTTGTAGCTCAGAGAAGATCTGAGCATTGCCATTTAGATTATTGACATAGTTATAGAATGCCTTGTGGTTGTCTTTGGAATATTTGGCAATTTTATTTTCGTAACTAGCCTTGGATGATTTTATGAGGGATCTCAGCTTCTTACTGAGGCTGGTAATGGAGTTTGTTTTGCATCCTGGAATTTTCCTCTTTTCTGCAAGTTTCTTCCTTTTGTTGTAAAGTTTGTTTATGGCAGGGGACCACCAGATTGGCTTCCTTTTTTGGAGGAGGGTGTCTTGGTTCTATTTGGAATGGCATGATTCATGCAGGAGTAGATGTGCTCGTACAGTGCCTTAGTGTAGGAATCAGCAGTCGAAGTTTCAGTTCCCGTCTGCATGGGTGCCATGACGTTTGTCACTTCTGACTTGAGTAGCATGAAGTTGGCTTTAAAGAAGTTTTTTACTGATGTTTCCTTACTGGGGGGTGGGGGAGAGATGTGGATGTCAAGGGTGATTAGCTTATGGTCAGACCTGACCAATGAGGGGGTGACCATAGGTGTGTCGAGCATCGATTTCTCATGTTGGTAATGACCAGGTCTAGGATATTGGAGTCCCTGGTGGGACTATGGATTAGCTGATCCAGGGCAGTGGAATTTATGAATTCCAAGAACCATTGGGCAAAGGTGCTGGTACATGAGCCATTTTCCCAGCTAATGGCAGGGAAGTTGAAATCACCTAGTATTAGGGTATTTGGTTGTATCTTAATATTTTCCAGTATGTTTAGAAAGGTGTAGTGAGTCATTTAGGCAAAAAAGTAAAGTTCTAACCTTTGTACTGACCGTGGGTATGTGTCAGCCTGTAAAATCTGATGTGTGTCCCGAAAATGCCCCACTTTGGCCAGTTGAAAAGGTGGCAACCCTAATCTGTGCCCTTGGCCAGGGTAATACATTTTACTTAAGTTGTTTAAAGTAGACCTACTGTGTGAAACTGCAATTTCACAATCACTGTTCTCATTAATTGTAGAACTTAGGGCTTTCTCTAAGTGCATACCCTGTTCAGTGGTACATACCCAGTCAAAAAACAATCAAATAAACATTATTTTCCTGAGAAATTTGATATGTGATGCATTCTGTTCTGATTTTAATGCTTGATTTATTTATTTGTGTGTTTGTTTGTTTGGAAAGACTTTAATTTCCTTGAGGTTCAATAATAGAATAATATGAAACTGGATTTGTGTTCACCTGGAAAATTTGGATTTTTATTGGTTGCTCTTTTCAACAAGCAGATAAAATTTGATAACAATAATCCAACAAAACTGATGGTTTCACTGCACTTCTAGAATGATCTAACTGAAATGGATGTATTATTTTACACACTAAATAACACACTGTTGTTACACGTCTTCTTAATCAAGGTTTCAGATGATACAGTTCTACATTCATTGGTATGTCACATGACATATGCTGTGATATAAAAATATTTACAAATGCACCTTTTCTACAGTTGTAAACAAACAAAACCACTTTGTATTATGAAAGTTAAACACACAAGGCCTGATTCAAAAGACTTGCTAAGTGACCACTTACATTGAAAGCCGGCCGACAGCAACTCTTGAATCTTGCCACAATGATTTTCCATGTTTTCTTCAAAACACAGTTTTCTAATAAGAATATATTAAGCCCTTCCATTACTGTCATCAGTTATCACTAAAAGGAATTAAGTTTTAGTAATTATAGTGAAGGAGTAGAATTAAGTATATCATGACTGCAATCTTCCTAAATCTAATAGTATTCTTAAATCTGTCATACCAGTGGGTTGGATTTGGCATAATGCTTAAGGTATTTACCTCATAAAGATAAGGTATAGAGTGTGATTCACACCTTTGAGGGAAATTGCCTTGGCTTAAAATAGCCTACATGGGTAGCTAGCCTAGTACTTACCTATGAACCCCTACCAGTCAAAATGGCTAAAAACTTCCTGAGGGGAGGAAAAAAAACACTGATAGGTAAGAAACTACAACAAACATACAGTTTTTCAGCATTTGCATCCAGAATGACAAAACCTATAGCTCATGATATTTGGCACTAGATACCTTCATTAAGTGTTTTACCAATTATTATTAGTTCTAACATGAATCACCGACATCCTGAAAGTGGATGCTCCAAAAGAATAGATAAAAAATGAAAAAGGGTGAAAAACTCCTTTTTTGTTTGCAGGGGATCAACCCCCCCCCCCCCACCAAACATATATACATGAGATCCACAGTTGCACCATCTCGAAGGAGGAAGAAAGGGAATCATTGTCTGTGCAGAATTATAAACCACAAAAATTTCCTAAAGGAGGCAGTACTTAGCGTTATGCCAACTCTTTACTTTCTGCAAGCTGCTTACGTTGGAGCAATTTTATCTCCAGCTTGTGTTTGGCAGCCATTATTGTCAGGCAACATGTGAAAGATCAGGCAAGGAAACACAAAATGGCACCAAGACTTTGTCTAAAAGGCACTACAATGGAGCTATTATACAATAACACTTTTTATACATATTTTCACATTTCAGCTCACATCCTTCTGAGTGAGTTACACATTCATAAGAGGTCATGAAAAATACCTTGTCATTACCCATTTAGAATGTACTACATGGGTGAAGCTGTTAACTGTTTGACATTATGAAAATGCATAATATTTCCAAATCTGTATCAATATTGCCTAAACCAAGTGATTATCTGTTACCATGAAAATATGCAATATTTTTATAATAATATTAATATTGCCAAACCCACCTGACCTACAAAGTACGGCACAGCATCAGCTGAAACTTAAGTGATGGTGGAGAAAACTGTCAGTGTTAGCTGCCCTGTATGTTACACAGCTAAAGAAAATGCTGAATGCTTATCATATTGTTAATTATGTAAATATGACATTTTTTTTCAAAATTTAGAAGAAAATATTAATTAAGCAGAGGGATTCATGAACACTGTATTCAGCAGTGGAGCAGCATTGTGTGGACTGCTGATTGCTTACAGTAATACATAAAAATATATCACACTACTAATCTGTAGTATATCCAATAGTAACGTAACGATAACCAATATATCCAATAGTAACGTAACGAAGGCCCTCTGTGTTACGTTCCTGCTGCTTTCCTTCCAAACTAGGTGTAACACATACCAGCAGATGCTACTTGTGAAACCTGCTTTATAAAAGACCTTAAATCAAAGTCCAATGTTACACTGCATACATCAAAGCTAGCAGGCATCATTTAGACAAAATAAAAAAATGCTGAAACTGAATTTATTTCACAAGTGTTCAATGTGAATAAATAATAGCCACCAAATACAGTTTCTACTGCAGCACCAAACTCTGGTTCAACAGGAAGTCATACCTTAAGAGTTCAGCACAACAGTAATGAACTTGGTACACCGCACTGGCTCTAAGACCAGGCATTTATGTACTGATTCACTCCATATTTTTATTTATTGTATTTTATTTTACATTTGTTAACCAGGGGTGTCTGACCGAGCCAAAAAGGCTCTTTTTCAGCAGAGGCCCGGGGAGAAAAGCTCCACAAAGAAAAATTACAGACACATTTAGTTATTTAGACATGATCAGTATACACACAAATTACAAGATACATGTTTTTACTGTGGTATGTGGCACATAAACAGTTACAGTGTAGAGAACAAACAAAAAAATATTAATTTTAAAAATAAAGGTAATTAATAGATTTGTGGTGTACACCTGAAATTTGGAACATAGGTAGAATACATACATAGTACACAGGTACAGTACATACACTGTAGATTAGCCAGTGTTTGTGAGTAAGATTGAAAACTATTACCAAGTACTCCGGGTTTAGTATGTGTACCTTATCTGCTTTCACTAGCCTGGGGAGCAATCATGGCACTGCCAACTTTGCTTGAGATGTTGCCTAATGAGGTTTTTAAAGGAGGCTTTGGATGATGTGTTCTGAATGCTAGTGGGGACAGAGTTCCATTTTTTAGCCACTGAACTACTATATAGCGCATCTCCAAAGCTATTGTAGCTGTTGGTGACTTCTAGTAGTAGTTTGCTTGATGATCTAAGAGGCCTTTTGGCTGAGGGATGTTGTACTAGGTTTTTGAGGGCAGGACACTTATTGGGGAGGTAACAGATAGAATGAGAGCAGAGCTGATTGTAGGTTAAGAGGTTGGACAGTTCAAGCCTGTGGAGCTGTCTCAAAGCAGTACAGTGATGAGTTCTATATGAGGAATTTGCAGCAAAGCGGGCAATTCTGTTATAGCAGGCTTCCATTTTGCTTAGTTCAGTTTTGTTGAGATTAGTCAGAATGGCAGATGCATAGAGTAGGGTGGATAGAAGTTGGGAGCGAGCAATGGCTGATCTTGTGTTGTTGATAAGAAATGGTCTGATACGGTAGAGTGATCCCAGTTTGGCATGTACTTTTTTAATAGTTAAGTTGAGCTGACTATCAAATTTTAGGTGGGAGTCTATGGTTATTCCCAATAGCTTAGCCTGTGCCACTGGAGCAATTGAAGTAGCATTTGTGGAGTAGATAGTGAATTGACTGTTAGTGTTTTTGTTAGAAGTGGTTATAATCATAAGCTGAGTTTTCTTTGGATTGAGGATAAGCTGGACTTTGGTAAGGTAGTTTTCAACATCAGAGAATGCTAGTTGAGTTGTTTGTAGGAGGGTGGGAATGTTTTGTGCAGCACAGATTAAGGTAGTGTCAGCTGCATACTGAATGATAGATGCATGCTGTGTGGAGGTATGGAGGTTATTTGTGAAGACTGTGAATAGTAGTGGTCCTAAGATAGAACCTTGTGGGACTCCTATAGATATGGGCAGCTGAGGAGAGAGAGAATTTTCCCATTTCACAGCTTGGTACCTGTCAGTTACGTAGCTTTGGAACCAGGTAAGAGTGGAATTTGATAGGTGATATTGGTTTAGTTTGTTCAGCAGGATTTGGTGTGAGACTGTGTCAAATGTTTTGGACATATCCAAAAAAAGAGTTGACACCTGTAGGCCTTCATTTTTTAGACAGTTTACTGTGTCTGTGAAGCAGAGGAGGGCTATAGTGGTACTATGGGCAGATCTGAAACCATGCTGAGTAGGTGACAGGATGTTGCTGTCTAGAAGATAGTTTAGCATCTGGGTATGGATGCATTTTTCTAGGAATTTGGCCAGGGGAGAGAGTAAAGCAATGGGTCTGTAGTTATTAAGTTCAGTGGAGGTCCCGCATTTATGTATGGGTGTAACATAGGATATTTTCCAGAGTTTGGGCACATAGTTTTCAACAATTGATCTGTTCAAAGCTTGTCCTGACAGCCACTCAAAAACAAACATTTTGGTGTGCATATTGTGGGCTGGGAATGTTGTCCCGGTCAGTTCTGTACCTACAGATACCGAGGATGTCTGAATGCCCAGCCTGCTGTCTTACATGATTGATGTGACTTTGTGTTGCCATTGGTGATCCCGATGTTTAACTTGACAGCACCTAATTGAGACACTTCTGTGACAGTCTTGATAGTGTCTGTATTATATGTACAGTACAACATGAAGGGAACTACAAGCAGTAAAGGGTGTATACATGTCTATAGTGTATTTGCAGAGTCATGTGTCCTATTGCTACTGTTATGACATGGTGGACAGAGGTGCAAATGTTTTCCTTTTTGCTGCTACTATGCAGACATGATAAGGGGCAACTCAGAAACTTTTTAGCATCTGTGGACAAGCCTACAAAGTATGCCTGCTTAGCATGATATTAAAATGAATGGATCTGTGAGGGATTTCCTCCAATAAGCAGGATATCTGTGCCATCATTATGAAGGGCATAGAATGCCTGTGGTTGTGCCATTGTAAGAAACACCAGGCAGTGTCCTCATATTCCATTTTAGGCAGTTTAGTTTCATTTAATGAAAATGTGGTTACTCAGATGTGTTGTGCTGACTAAAACACAACCATTTGCTGGACACTGTTTCCATGGCCACTGATTATGTAGGGTCGTGTATTTACTTGCACTCCACATTTATGTGCCTCACTCATATACATACACGCTTTATTCCACAAGTCATTCACTTTTAAATTCCAAACGATACCTAGTTATATCATTTGTATACCACTTGCATATCTGAACTGTTTCAGGCATGCAGAAGTATATACAGCTGTTTCTGCGTGTTTGCCTACTTTTATAAATTGCTTAGTGGTCTGTTATGTGTTTTTTACCAAGTACCAGCATACACAATTGCATACAATATGTATGAATACCACTCATTTTTTGCATTATAATATAATATTATTATACAAATGTTTATAGCATTATTTGTTATGATTGTATGGAAGAGTTTATTCATTTGAATTATTTATACTACTTTGACTGGGTTAGTTGCACAACGCCAGTGGCCTCTTTTCAGGGGAGACACAAGATGATATTCATACTGACTTTGGGACATTTGGACAGGGCATCATGGAATTTCCTTTACTCTCTTCAATAAGTGCCACAAAATATTTAACATACACCTGAGCTACCAACAACTCAGACAGAAAGGGTCTCTGTTTAACATCATCTCTGAAGGGAGTTTTGTAACTTTATTATCTGTTCACAAGTTATTACATGTGTTTGATGTATGCTTTTTAATTAAAGTTTTCAGAATAGGCTCAGAAACCTAAGGATGTATGCAAGCTGCTATATGTATAATTTTCCACAGTCACTATGTGTCAATTAGTTAAACTGATAGGCAAAAATGTCTCCTTTCAGGTGAGACACAAGGCCACTGTCTAGAAACATGGCATACTTACAGTCACAAAGCAGGCAAATAGCTATAAAGGAGCGCAAACCCAGGAGTACAGAATTAAGGTCATTAGCAGCACATCACCTTTATCCTGTGTGGTAAACTGCCACACCTTGTCTTAGGAACTTGTCCATTTCTACAGCCAAGATATAACATGTAAAGGAAAACTGCAAGAAAGGAGACTTGTGCTTGCTTGTATGAGCCTATTGTGAAAATAAATCTTGCACAGAATGGTTTGGCAAGGTGAACAAGTCACAAAATTAGCTCTGCCAGAGAGGGTGCAGGATTAAAATGGGCAAGACAAATTAATGGCAAGTATAGGAGGAGTGCAGCAGGTGAGGCCAAAGAAAGTGACTCACAGGTGTATGAGGGAAGAATGCAGGTAAAAGAGAGATTTGTGGAGAATCGAAGTAAAGATATAGGGAAGAACTTATCACACAATATGCTGTGCTCTCTCAATTTTAACCTCATAGCTGCCAAAGGTAAGTGTAGTCATTCACACACCAACTCTCGAAATGTTACTGGGCATGAAAAGAGACAGACTAGTGAGGCGGTCAGATGGGGAAATGAGGCACATTAGGGACTGTAAATGCTGTCCTTTAAAGAGGCTTGCTTATGGTCACAATGTATGCCTCTGGATTTGGGAGTGAGCCTCTATGGACACACTTGCAGCAAATAAGGTACCCAGTACCAGGACCAGAGAAAGAAAATGGGACAACTATGTATGCCACACCTAATTTATTTATGTTTTTATATTTTATTTCTTATTTTATCCTGGCTATGTACCAAGTGTCTACAGTGGGCCGGAGAGTTCTACATTAGTATATGGTAATGTACAAGTCTGAAGAACCATTCGCAATGTTGCAAGCTACTGCAAATACATCAAAGGTATGGTGCAGACATGGCATTTTAAAGGTTAATGAAAGTATGCCACTGCACAGATACATCAAAGGTATGGTGCAGACATGGCATTTTAAAGGTTAATGAAAGTATGCCACTGCACAGATACATCAAAGGTATGGTGCAGACATGGCATTTTAAAGGTTAATGAAAGTATGCCACTGCACAGATACATCAAAGGTATGGTGCAGACATGGCATTTTAAAGGTTAATGAAAGTATGCCACTGCACAGATATATCAAAGGTATGGTGCAGACATGGCATTTTAAAGGTTAATGAAAGTATGCCACTGCACAGATACATCAAAGGTATGGTGCAGACATGGCATTTTAAAGGTTAATGAAAGTATGCCACTGCACAGATACATCAAAGGTATGGTGCAGACATGGCATTTTAAAGGTTAATGAAAGTATGCCACTGCACAGATACATCAAAGGTATGGTGCAGACATGGCATTTTAAAGGTTAATGAAAGTATGCCACTGCACAGATACATCAAAGGTATGGTGCAGACATGGCATTTTAAAGGTTAATGAAAGTATGCCACTGCACAGATACATCAAAGGTATGGTGCAGACATGGCATTTTAAAGGTTAAGGAAAGTATGCCACCTGCACAGAGATGGGTGTAAAGGATCTACACAGACAGTCATTTGAGAAGCATCAGAAAATAAGTCCATCCCTCACAGTTGAGAAGGGAACAAGACAGCTTAGTGCAGGAGTGTATGATAGTCCATTACACTGATTACCTGTCCATGAGGTCTGCACACCTCAGCGGGTTTGCCACCTAATTGAATGTGTTCTTGTAAAGTCAACATCAACCAATAAAGGTTTCATTCCTATGAAGCGTGGGTTACTGTATGCAACTGACTTATGGTGAAAATTCACCGTTTCAGTTGTGGTACATTTTATAAGTTTCCCACTTCAGAAGCAAGTGTTTTAAATAATGAATCTCACTGCATCACATTGAAGATTAATCATTTATAGATTATCTACAACATGTGAGATATAATGATATTCCCTTTGTTTAACTGACATTTATGATTTAATTAATCCCTTTGTTTAACTGACATTTATGATGTCATAATTCCCTTTGTTTAACTGATATTTATGATGTCATTATTCCCTTTGTTTAACTGACTTTTATGATGTCATTCTTAAATTATTATTTCAGAGGGAAAAGAAAATCTTTGCTGAAGCTAGCTAGCAACAGACTCCTCATCATTCAGTGCTGGCACTCAAGTATGAATAATGTGACCAACAACACACTAGGGGAATAAATGCATATTTAAACTTTGATGCATAATTTACAGAAAAAGAAATAAAATTGTGTGGTGTAATACGCCACTTCAATCTCCATAGCAAAGTCTGTACTACTGTATTCCTAATCTCACAAAACACAGTACTTTCTGGATTCAATTTTTAACTATGACAGAAGCATAAAGCAGTTTAAATCAGGGTTCTGTGAGTGGCAAACATACAATCCCCAAACAGTAAAAAGAATGAAATATGCTGTTTAGAATTGTAATGCAAATAACGGCTTTTTGTACATTTTAAGAGTCAGCCAACCTGACATTAAAAAAAAACAACTATTTAAATTTGAAGCAAATCACCTCTTTCCTTTTCTAATTTGCAAAAAACTAATCTTGTGATCACACTCCCACCAGTCAAATTGTTTATTTTTTTCAAAATAAAAACCCTCGCACAATTGGGTTTAATGTTCATCTGGATACGTGGCCCTGTGACAGGATCTTGCAGAATATTCTGTAGCAAATTCCCCATGCAGCAAAAGGTTCATTCTCAATTACTGGCCGACATTCAGGTTACTAATTTAATGACAGTAAAGTGCAGTCATGTTCAGCTGACAGAGCCTTCCTGTGCTGTAATATCTTTATATTGATACATTAGACGGCATGGGAATGCGTCTTCCTTTAAAAACGAGTGAAGTATAACAGCTCCAAGTATACTGGGTACAACTTAAAGCCCAGCTATCTTGCATAATTAAAATTTTTTACGGATATCCATACATGCCTGAAAAGTACAAGCAGTAACAAAAAATAAGGCAAGAACCAGTAGCATCACTCTAACAGAATAACAGAAGCTGTAAAAAGCCCATTTTGATAGAAACATAAGAGCTGCAGTGCTCTGACAGGAGCCCCATTTTAGTAACATGTACAATAAAATCAATATCCTGTGACTACAGTTGACATTATAGGGTCTGCAAAGAAATAATAGGAGTCAAACTTGTGACTACTCTCAAATGCCGCCCTCGTTAACAGGGAGGAAGAACATCTAACGGTATCATGGCTTGTGGGGAATGGGGGCTTATTACTAATGCTGTTTTAACAATGCAAATATATAGACAGACAGTCAGAAGAAGGTGGATAGACAGTCAGGCATAAACAACTAGACAGAGGAAGGTGGATAGCTAGACAGACGATAGAAAGACAGACAGATAGACATAGATAGCTAGACAGAATGTAGATAGACAGACAGAAGAAGGTGGATAGATAGACAGACAGATAGAGAGAGAGAGAGAGATTAGAGACCCAGAACAGAAATTATCTTTATGTTTTAACCAACTAAACTCTAAAATACAGGGATGAACCAAAAGTACTGTTTAGATAAATGACATGGCCATCCACACAGTATGCAGATGGAAACTGAAAGAATTAAACACAGAACTACAAGACAAAAATCTGAGTACATCATGGGCTCAGCCCTCAGAGATATACATACCATCAAATGTAATTTTTTTATACCGCACCATGACTCAGTACATTCTCAGAAATATTTTTAAACAAATTCTGAATGAGATATGATTGCATGACTTACTTCAAATAACCCAGCTTTTATTCTTTCAGATGAACAGGAGGCATAATTTGTGAAAAGAAAAGGATTCAGTAACATTAAACATTTTCTTGTCACTACTGAGAAATCTTACATTGCACTTTCAAATATATGTATTTTTTGGTTTACTATTGGCATTTCGAATCTGCTTCAGTCGACCATTTAGAATGTCGACCTGGAATGCCGAAAAGCAAACTAAAGCAAAAATGAGTACATCGACAACCGTGGTTCGATGTATTTGACATAGCAGGAGGTGACATCACTCACCTCCTGCTATGCACATTAACATATCGTTAAACTCTACAGTCAACGGTATGTTAATTCTACTATTTTACAAGGGGGGGCTATGCCCCCCTGCATCCCCCACACCACCTGCACATTAAATATACCAACTACGAGATTGCACTACAATGAGGAAATGAGCTAATTCCCTGTTCCTAAGTGAACAGCGACCTCCCTGCGCAATGTCAAACCCAAATGCTCAATTACACTAACCATTCGCTGCAGTGTAGTCGATACATTTTGGTTCGACATTCTGCTGATTTGAAAACTGCAAGTCGACTGATGCAGTTTCAAGGTTTTCAGTGTAAACAGTATATTTTGTATACATGTTCCTTGCATTAACCAAATTGTTTGTCTTTTCGGCTTTTCCCGGTTAGGGGTTGCCACAACAGAACTCCGGTCCACTAATGATTGGCAGTTGATTTTTATGGTGTCAAGTTGCCAGCCCGATGCCCAGCCTTCAGCGAAGGCACCCCCATTCACGCATGTCTTTCGGAGGCCACTCGACTATGGGGAGGACATGCAGACTCCACACAGAAGGCGCTCCAGCCGAGAATCGAACAGAAGAACCTCTTGCTGTGAGGCAACAACGCTACCGCTGCACCACTGCGGCTTCCCTTGCATTAACCTAACTAAAGGAATTTAAAGCATAATGAGCACAAGTGCTCAAACATGTGATGACATATTTCTTTCAGTATAATATATCATGGTGTATTTTATTTTGTAGCTGCACAGGTATATATGTGGGGGTTATAATAGTAACAGCAATGGCAGACACTTTAACATTTGAATAACACTTGGTATGGTAAACGGCCGGACGTGTCAGACATCTTTAAAGGTTGTCACTCTGCAGACTGTCAGACAGAGCCATACAACAAGTAATAGTTTAACCTAGGTAGTAGTTCCCCAAGGTTTTTCATGGCAGCAACCAGAATTCTATTTTTCAATAGATCAGAAATTAATGCAATGCAGACTTGCACATGTTGAAAGAACACTGTTTGCAAAACATTAATTTGTATTTAATAACAAGTTAAATAAAAGTTAAATAAATGCTGATGCAACTAACTTATTTTAGATGCAAAACCTAAAAGACAATTGATGATCTAATAGCTTATTTAAGAGTTTTGCTAAATTTTACTTTTAACTTCAACATGAACAGATGCAGAATGCCCCTCAGAGGAAGGCTTCTCAAACAGTCACTGTTACAGATGTGCAATGTATCATATCGATTCTGTCTTGCTATTTCTTTTTAGTCTGTAAGACAATATAAAAGTTAATATCCTGTTGTTTGAGGATCTTTTAGTCACAGCGGAGATATGCTATTATAAGCAAGAGAACACATGAATGAGTATGAATGATGAAGGAGGTGCCAGAGCCCTGAAACTTTGATATTCACCTCTCCCAAAACAAAATGTTGTCAGACTTAACTCTCACACTTCCACTTGTGACGTACTGCTTCTTGGAGAGAGACTGCTCACGGACTATGCAGAGTCACAGGATGCATTAGAAATGCAATGCCTGCCTTGTTCTTCATGATGTCCTGCTTGAGTCAAACCCAGTGTTTCATTAGTATCCATTGGGATTATTTAGCTTTTCTGCCACAGTTTTGTTATTTACTATTTTCCTGGTGTAATGAAGAAACAAATTTGCACAAGAAAGTTCAGTTGTGTAAGTTCACTTACCGTAATAGTAGATGTTTGAATTCCTCATTGATGCAGTAGCCTTTTTGGCTATATTGGTTGTATTCTTCCCAAGAAGCACCAACCAGACACACATTCACAAACCTGTGGCTCCTCCCACACATTCACTCTGATTGCTGACTGGATAGCCCAGAGTGGGGAAAACAGCAGTTGGAGTGAAGCTATCTTCAGGACTTCTAAGAACAGCATACTCATCCTGAACCTCTAGATGATATAACAGTAATAATTAACTGTATATCCCAACAACTAACTATATGCACAGGTAGGGGATGATGGGTAGGTGTGGCTAGTGGAGCAGAGAGGAATTTGAATATCTACTTTCATAGTAAGTGTAACTTACATAACTGTACTATATTTATCATCCTCACTGCTGCAGTAGCCTTTTAGCCATATTGGTTGATTTAAAAAGCCTATCCAACATAGGAGGAGGATGGATAAGAATCCACGCGCCCCTACAGAATGGTCCTAGCAAAGTCACTTCTGAATCTGTAAAAGGAATTCAGTATGTAATGGTTTGTAAAAGTATGTACACAGGGCGATGCAACTGCCTCAAGAATGCTTATAGATCCCACCCTTTCCAATACGCATTCAAAGAAACCAAGGTTCTATTCAAATGTGCCTTAATCCTTCTAGAAAACATTTTACCAAAGTGGGAATAATAAGGAAAGATACAGTAAGGAAAAAGCAACTGTAATTGTCTGAATGGATACTGGCTGTTATTTTCAAGTTTCAAACTAGGAGCTCTACACCTGTATAGTTTTCCAAAATGGCTTAACACTGATAATAATACCCGAGTTGCAAATGCATGACCAGTGTATATGGAATCTATTCTCCATGTCATTCAAATTCTGAGAGAAATGAAGTGGATAGACGGCTAGATTCAAGGTACACTCTCAAAGTAGTAAGGGCTTATATGGGGGATTTACTTCTATAGACAACCCTATATGCACGGAAAAACAAAACAATGAACCCACCATGAATGTCTGTAGCCTGGATTCCCTCTTGCAGATGTCAGAGCAATAAACCAGTTACTCTACCAAAAAACACAGACAAGTTGGTTCAAAACTAGACAGAAATAACTTTCCCAGCGAAAAGTAAAGATCCATCTTAAGGGTCACCTAAATGACAGGTGACCATTCATAGCAACAAAAAACTAGAACAGCTTGAGCAAAGTCTGAAATGAAGAGTATCCATTGGCAGACATGATGAAATGATTGATAAATTCCCCTTAACAAAGGAGTAAACAACCATAGGTTAGTAATATTTCAGAACCAGAGGTAATAATCTTGGATAGGGCCCTGGTTATAGGTGAGGCCCCAACTAGAAAACCTTCTCCATTGGTTACCATAAGACTTCCTAGTAGCAACAGCACTTCTTGCTTACGTTAGTGTCTGCTGCACATCTTCATGAAAAAGTGCCTAAAGGGTATTAGAACTGTATCATCCATACAGGCAGTTGAAGTTGTTGCAAACTGGGGTTTATCAGACTCCCCTTGCCTTGTGTGAGTAGATCAATTCTGTAAGGAAGCTTGTGGTAATTACCCTGTTCAATTCCATAAAAAGGGAGTCACCACAATCATTTCTGGAGAGCCCTTCTGAATTTGCAGAATGACCTTGGATATCCATGGAAAGGGTGGGGATGCATACATGAACATTTCCAGACGCGGGAATGAAAATGCATCTGTTTTCCAGGTCTGCTTGTAAGGAGTCCTGGTGCAGAATTTGCTTAGTTGTGTGTTTTGAAAGCAGGTGAACAGATCTATTTGAGGTGTTCCCCAGAACTGCATCCATTCCTAGAAGACTCCCTCATTCAGTTTCTATAGATGAGAGTCTGTCCAGGGCCTGCTCAGCTTGTCTGTCACTACATTTTGCTATGATGTTAGTAAGGTCATACATTTCTGTAGAGTTAATACCCAAGCCATCACAGCCAATCTGCACAGGGAGTAAGATCTGTCCCCCCCCCCCCACCATTTGTTTATGTACTTACTACATTACTGTGGTATTGTTTGTAATCACCTGCAATGGTCCCATGGCTACACAGGTCATGCAGGAACTTTATAGCATTACAGCTAACATCTCTTTGGCATTTATGTGAAATGGTCTGTCTGAAATGTCCTGCAAGCTTCACAACCCCCACTGAAACTACTCCCCAAACAAAAACTGCAGGGTCTTACTGCTCCAGAAATGCAGTTTGATTTTGATAAAGCCAAATTTAGAATCTGAAAATTCAAGAGGATGAGACTGTTGGGTACACATTTTTAAACCACTGAATTTTTCTCATGTATAACCTGGCAAGAGAAGTCATGAGAATCACAGAATCCATGAACCCTAGAGTCCAGAGATATTCTCTTGTTGATGTCTCAGACTGATTGGGGAAGATGAGGCAGGTCTCCAGATATAAAATTAACTTTTCATGTGTTAGGAATGGCTTCGAAGAGATGTACCCAGAAGGCAGTCTAAAAGCACAACCCTGTGTGTGACATTGTCAAGGAAGACTTTTGAAGATTCATCTGGAAGCTCAGATTGATAAGGAGAGTAGAAGCCCATGTTAAGGACTCCTGATATCTGATAAAAGACTATGAAAAAATCAGTACATCATATAAAAAGGGAGAAATGTGAATGCCTTACTGTCTAGAGTGGGTTATCCCTTGAATTGTTAGACATAAAGAAGTGCTTTAGCTAAGATGATGCAAAGAAAAGATAATGTGACCTATTCACAGAATCTGAGAATTTTTTTGAAGACTGTGGCAATATGAACATGATGATAAGCATATTTTAGGTCTAATATTACCACAAAAGTCAGAAGACGAATGACTGGTAACAGATCCTGAAGCATCAATATTTTTAATTTTGGTACTTACAAAAACCAGTTGAGAAAGGAAAGCTCAAAAACTTGTGCCCAGTAAGACTTGTTCTATGAAACGAGAAACACATTGGAGTAGAAGCCTTCTTCCCTCTGGTATAAAGACACTGTAAGTGTGACTCCTAGGGTAAGCATATATTGAAGAACCTGTGGAAAAAAAAGTCTGTTGGCTTTGGAGTGTGGGAAGGAATTCTCCAGAAAGGAGGTATGTGTATCCCACTGTAACCCTCCTGAACTAGTATTAGACTAGTACCCAAGAGTTTGAAGCAATTTGTTGACACAGGGAAAGACAGAGTCTATGGGACAGACTTGGAGATGAGAAAAAAATATATATCCATCCACCCTGGCTAAAAGAAAACCAAAAACCTTAATAAAAGTAAAACGGACATAAAATGATAAGCATTTTCACTGCAATAGCAGCTTCTTCAAACCATAAAATCTCTACAAAAACCAACTCAGTCATAAAAAGACCCCATCCAATCACTAATAAAACATCAATCACATGATCACAGCCACCAATCAGTGTTAAAACTCATTCATCAGCACATATTTAAGGCAAAATAATTAATGAATCAAGTTGTGAGCCTTAAGTACAGGTTTTAAAGAGACACTCTCATATCTGGACTTCTATCTGCTCACAGAGAGACTATCCAGTGCAGTTCTTACCTCTGTGTCAAATTATATACATCACCACCTCATAGGCTTTCAGAAATGATTTCTGAAACAGTAAACTTAAACCTATGGTTAAGCCCATGCTCGACAACATGTTTAGCCAGGGCACTGGTTAATCTTTTGTTCCTAATGTCACCAATATGCTCCAGAATTCTTTCTTTTAAAGTACGATTCATTTTTCCAATTTAAAATGACTTACAGGTTGTGCATATCACATAATGAATCACATTCCTAGACTTACAGTCTAAAACTCAAGTTCAACCCAATTATCTGTAAAAGGATGGTCAATATAAGTAGTGGACTAAATATACATACATGCATGGAAAAGTGCCTGTCTGAAAAGAATCTATACTGGTGGAAGGCAAAGTATGTTTATAACAAAGTTCTTGTTTAAGTGACCTGTTATTTTTAAAGGAAAACCTCGGTGATGAACCTAACAGGTCATTTAAGTCACAATCAGTAGTTAAAATCTCCCAATTTATCTTAACATCGCAGACCATTTTAATGTTACTACAATAAGTCAGAACAATCCTAGAACAATGTGCTCTCTCCTGGGTGAAGGGTGAAACAGTACCTTCTATACTTTCAGAGAAAAAATGGTTTTGCAATATTACCTCTCAGGAACAGCACAGATTCAACATTATTATCAGCACGCGATTAACCTCTAGATATAAACTGTGCTGAAGTCTCATCAAGTGCTGCCACTGCAGACTCATCATTATTATGTAGGTGCACAGTCCTGAGTAGTTGACATTTAACTACATTCTTCACAACAGGTTTAGGATGCATACTAGTTCTTTGCAGTAGATTATTACTTTCACAAAGCTTCCTATAAATCTTAGCTTCTAGTTGACCAAAAATATGTATGTTAATAGAAACATCTAAGAAATCAATCACAGTACTAGACTACTTGATACTAAACTTCAAGAACGTAGTGGTGCGATGTAAATAAGTAACAAATCATACAGAGTGTCTAAGGTAGATTTCCATATAAAAACTATATCATCTAGAAAACACTTATAATAATCCAGCTGGTCAAAAAAGGGGGTGCTATCATGGATAAATTCAGGCTCCCAATGAGCTAAGACTGTATTCACGTATGAATTAGTGCAGACCGTACCCATGGCAACGCCAGTGCACTGTAAATAAAAGTTACCTTTAAAAATAAAAAAAATATTCTCTAGGATGACTTCAAGCAACATACATACCATATTAATTTTATAATTTGAACAGTCAATCTGCGAAGAAAACGTCTCACATTCTCCACTCCTATATCATTAGGTATAACCGTGAAGAGTGAATTAAAATCCATGGATTATTATCTAGGATGATTTCAAGCAACATACACACCATATTAATTTTATAATTCAAAAAGTCACTTAATCTGTGAAGAAAACATCTCACAATCTCCACTCTTATATCATTCAGTATAACCATGAAGAGTAAATTAATATCCATGGTGACCAACAACAAATCACATCTGTATATTCGATTCTTATACCATGCAAAAAGATCTGGCAAAAAAATTCTTGGTATCTGAGAGAACACTGGGAGCCCCATCTAGCAATGGATGCAGAACCTTCTCAATATAAATGGAGTGGGGTTCAGTAACCCACCCGCAGCTGGACAATATGGGGAGCATTGGTGGATTAAATTTGTCCTTATGCACTTTAGGAAGGTCATAGAGAACCAGTATCAAGGGAGAACAAACAAAGAAATAATCACACAGTTCCTTCGTAATCAAGCCTGTCATCAACATATCATAAACTAAAAAAATCAACTTTCTTCATGAGACCATCAACTTGATATTTACGAAGTTGTAGATAAGTTTCAGAATCACTCAACAAACAAAGCATCTTACTAAGATATTGTTGTCTGTCCATAAGAACAATGCTGCCCCTCTTCATCTGCTTGCCTAATTTCTAAGTAGGGAGTCTCATGTAAAACTCTCAAAGCTTCATTTTCACCAGGACTTAAATTGTAAAAAGAGACATTATATCCCTCAGATAAGAACTTATGTATGTCATTCTCACATAAGTTACAAAACTGGATGCAAATCTGGGGTGAAAACACTAGGTTTCTTAAAAACATTATTGAAGGAAAAGTCAGTTTCAGGAAACATTAATTTAAGTGAGATGTCTCATGTAAATAATCTTATCCCAAGAATTACATCAGCAATATCTGATCTCCTGACAGGTATGAAAGAAAGCCCCTTATTCAATAAAGTTACCTGTTCCTTAGTTAACTTATATGAAGACAAGTTGCAAATCAGGGTCTATATTATATCACCGAATGCTTAAAAAAAGAGAATGATGAATACTCAACCCCATGTAAGCGAAAGCTTACAATCTTGAAATCGCTATTCCAAAAAAAAAGAAAAAGAAATTGAAAGAATACATAAAGAGGGGGGCTTTGCCCCCACACACCCCTACTTAAATATACTAACTTGGATATTGCACTACAGTGCCGAAAACAGCAAAGTAATGGAAGCGGCCAAGCAAATTCTTTCCCTGGGAAAGAATTTGCTTAAAAGTCGCTTCGCTCTTCTGCCTTTTCATTGTTTTAAGTTCGACCAAGACGCATTCGATAGAATGTGTCTTCGGTCATCTAATAGGAACCTGAAAATCAAACTGGTTGATTTTTGCTTCACAAATTACGATTGTGCTGAGTCAGAGAGCAAGCATGCCTCCTTTTTAATCTGCTCCTTGAACATCCTCCTGTTGAGCCCTTCTCTATAGGTAGAGGTTGATCTAGGGAAAAAAGGGGGTACTAGTAGAAGCATCAGTTTTAGCCAGTGAAGTGGCTTGAGAAAAGGAAGGTATCCCCTTACTAGAGCATTCAGCAGTAATTTGGATACATCCTGCAGTCAAAACACATTCCGTGGTGACTATCTCCTGTAACTTTATTGGTGCCATCTACATTATTGCGCACGTTATTGGATCTTGGCCATAAAAAAACTTGGCCATTAGAAAAGTCCAGCAAATCCAATTGTAGCTTCTTATGTTTTGTAGCTTGTAGCCTTAATACATAGTTGGAAATATTTTCATAGAGCTCATCTAGTTTCACCTTATAAAAATCAGAAGAATATTTAGTGGAGAGCTCTGTCTGTAACACTTTGATTTCACAAAGCAAATATGCTTCATCAGGTTGGAAAAACTCAATCAGAAGTTTCATGTAGTCAAAACTCAAATGGGGATTCAGTGACTGCCAACGTTTCAGTAGCAATGGAAAATGGTTACCATAAGTTGGCATTTTTAGAATCCTAAATCCATGTGGTACAATCTTGTGGTGTAAGGCAGCCTCTAAATGTAAGTGCTGCCATTGTCAATGTTTAAATCTGTATAACTTATTCTCAAGTTGTTTAAAAACAGTCATAAATGCTTCCGATATGGTAACATCAGAAACAGCTTTGGTATCCAATATATCATAAGAGCCAACTGTTCCAGAGCTACTGAAGCAATAGCAGTGACCCTAGACACCACATCTGCACAACCCATGCACATTCTTCAAAGCATAGACTCCTGAGACAGGATAGAGATTGAAGGATTCAGATAGGATCTGCTTTCTGAAAGAAGTGTTCTAGGATTTACAGCTTCTCAAATACATAATAAAAAGGCAGACAAAGTATTCAAATTAATTCTTATTCTCCATCAAAATATGTGTTTCTGTGTTTTAAACCTATATCCTGCAAACAATATGCAACACTTCCTATACCTGTGGCATACTTGTGTTCTGCTAACCTTGACAATTCTTTCATGCATTTGTGTTGCACCTTATTAATCACACTCATGTAAATGATCACATTATTAGTTCATTGCCCTGAATGTAAACATGGTGGTGCTACTAATTTTACATTCCGCTCACATTCCACTGAGCATTTTGTAATAAAAGTTACTAAAAAGTGGTTAACTGCTATAGACTAACAGCATGCAAGGCTATGCTATTTTTAAATTTTACTTTCAACATTTTGTGATCAAAGTTGTCTGCATATTACCAGATAAATTTTCCAAAATAAGTTTTGCGATTTTACACTTTGCATAGCTGTAGGCGACAAAAGTCTTTCAGACATCTTTCATTCTACATTTACAGTTAATAATAATGAAATATGTAAGGGACCATCAGTAGGGCAATTTTCATTCATTATGCATAGTTTATGTCAGACACTTATGCATGAGAAACATTTGTGTATATACGTAAACCCCAACTTTAATCAAGATGGGCTTCATTTCTTTCACAAAACCTGAAGTTTTCTGAACTGAATTTATGTGAATAAAAAAATACAAGCAAGCTGCAGTGATATAAACCAGCACTTGCTTTGCATAGGTAGTATCTCTCTACAATTTCCAATAAATGTATTGATCTGACATCTATTTTAAAGAGCACGAGTTAACCTAAAATAAAAAATGGCACATATTTTTTAAACATAGCTAATTTACATTATCACTGAGAGACCTATAGCTTAACTTTGACTGTAATACTTTGCTTTCCACATCTATTAAACATAAGCATGACAAGAGTAATAATACAGTGGGTGAGTAACCGTTCCACCTACACACTACATACCACCTTCAGGTTGACAGCTTCTGTGACAAATAGCACCTCTTAAATGTTGAGTTTGGTAAGTGTTTTCTGTTTTTTTTTTTTAAATAGGGGATTCATTTCATGTCTGATGGTTCACTTGTCACTCACTGCTGTCATCTATGTAAGGAAATCAGTGTAAAGTTGGACAGTAGAAGGCTATGATGCAGTCCTCCTGTAATTCTTTATGAACATTTTCTTAACAATGTCACACTATAAAGTACCTTCATTTCTTCATAATTTAACATCAAGAAATACTCCCAGACATTGCTGTAAATAAAAGAAATGACATTACCCATTTTTCCTAAAGATAGGATCTTGTTGTTTTTTAAGAATGTGCCAAATTGCCTTGTTAAGAAGGTATTTGAATATTCATACCCTGTTTGTTTAAGCCAACAAAGTAAAACAATAAATGCCATCTAGTAGGATTTCTGCATAGGTGTATGTATTTCTACTCTCTTCTTTTCCAGAAAACCCATTCCTAGCAAGAAGCAGTTTCATAATAAGGTAATGCATATTCCATTTTATATATAAATGCTGGATTCTGCTTCAAAATTGCTCCCAAATACTACAGCAATGATTACAGGTCATTTTCTGCACAGAAATGGAGGTACGGCTGGCAGTAATTTGTTCTGCTCTACCCATCTCTTGTTATAAATGCAGACTGTGCAAAAGCAGTTGGCCTTTCCAAATGCATTTACATTTATGTATTTATTGAATTTCACCATAAGCAAATTAAATTGCACACAGCACTTAGTATAAATATGAAAGTTTTTAATGCGAATAAAGATCTCTAAAAAAAAACAGAAAGCAATCTTAAAAATAAAAGGACTAAATGACATTAAATCATAAGTAAAATATTTTGTACAATATACAGCTATGTTTTATAATAAAATCCTAAAATAATATCTTGGAAAGATGTTTAAATATGCCTTTTGCCAGAGATAATACAGAAATGCAGTTTCCATCTAGCAAAATTTTGGGCCAATAAGCAGGTTGCTCAAAGTTTGGTACAGTAAACAATAACAGAAGCTATAGCTACAATAAAATATCTATTAATTAGAAAATTTAATTTGTAAATGCTGAAATATGATTGATTAAAATGACAAAATCATCATATTGATAATCTTCTTCTTCTTTTGGCTTTTCCCGGTTAGGGGTCACCACAGCGGATCACCTGTCCGCTCATGATTGGCAGTGGAGTTTTATGGTGCCGACCTTCCACAGAAGTCATACACAAGCACGCACTCATGCCTAGCGTCAATTTAGAGTGTGCAATCCCCCTACAGCATGTCTTTGGGATGTGGGAGGAAACCAGAGCACCCAGAGGAAATCCTTGCAACCACAGGGAGGACATGCAGACTCCACGCAGAAGGCACCCCAGCCGAGGATCGAACCGGAGAATCTCTTGCCGTGAGGCAACAACACTAAATATTGTATAAAAAAAACATTAAAAAAATCAGCAACAAAAACTGATCATGAACAGGTGTCACAAGTCAAAATACCTCCGGGGGAAACGTGTGGCTTAGGCAATGGACGGTGCTTTTCCTTCACTGATCCTGCAGTTAATGCCTGAGATGCAACAGAAGAAACACACAAGCTGCCTTTATAATACTTCCAAATCCTGATACTATTATAAAACAAAGAGGTTTAAGTATGTGCACTGTTTTTATGATTATTTCATAAATATAGTCACACCATGAAAAACAGTAAAGCTGCTTGCATACAACTGGATATTAACTACCCATCAAAGGTAGATCTCTTCATATCCCTGGATAAACACATTCCTGTTAGACAACTCACTGCAAATCCACCACTATGTACACAAATAAAATGGTACTTTTCCATTAATGAGGTAGCAGTCGTCAGCAAACATAAATATTGTTACAAAATGTAGGCAAAATTAAAAGAAGAAGAAAACAGTGAAATAAGCAGTATTGACATGTCAGACAATCAATAATACTGTCAGAAGGAAGACAAATTTAAAACCAGAAACAAATAAGCAGCACGGACTTGACAGCTACCGTACATTTTGCGTGCGAGCCCATTAACGGTTTCTCCGCATTTTCAGTTCATATTTTGAACACCTGCTGCTATGTTTGAAAGGCCTTTGTCCCTATTGCCAGTGTCTGCAGGATGACAGATATCCTTCACACCATTCCAAATGTTAAGACAGTGACCGTTCAAAATCAGCATATGGTCGGACAGAGGAGCACTTCCATATTTTTTCACTATTTAATGTCTGTCTTTCACACCCTATTTAGGAAGTACTAGGGGATGTTTGTAAAAGTGTGTGTGTAAGGGGCACTGACTTGGGAGGAAATCAGTAACAGTCCAACAAGAAATCCCAAATTAAAAGCAGAATACAAGAAAAGCAGCACTGAGATGCGATGAAAAATCAGTACTACTGTCACAACCAACAGAAAATGAAACGCAGAACCCAACAATAACATTAGCAGCAGTAACTTGGCAGGAAAATTCATCACTACTATGACAACAAAGGCAAAACGATAAACAGCACAGAATAATAAAATAATCAGTACTGACATGTGAAAATTTCAATAATGCCATCATAATGAACACAACATTCAAGCAGCAAAAAATAAGCAGCAGTGACTTGACATCAGCCGCGCATTGTGCTGCTGCCCCATTAACGGAAAAGTACCAATAAAACAAATTAAACCGTAAGAAACATTATTTTCGTCCCAGTACTCTGCCACTAAAAACAAGATGAAATGGGCAACAATGGGCAGGTGTGTGTGTGTGTGTGTGTGTGTGTGTGTGTGTGTGTGTGTGTGTGTGTGCACATGTGTATATGTGTATCTGTGTATGTGAAGAGGGGGCTCAAAGCAGTTCTAAGATGCTTGGGATTGTTTTATTTAAAACTTAAGGTCACTGCTTTGAGTTTTTATGCTGTGCATCTTATTTGGGAGGTAACCTCTATTCTTGATTTACTTGCCAGATTAATGTGCTCAAGTCAGAGGTCTTACAAAGTTCACTCAAGAAGCTAATGGTCGCAGACTGAAGTAAAGTCAACAATTGTTAAGCAAGTGTACAACAACAAAGGAAATGTAAGAGTCATCTCATTCTGAAAACCCATTATTCTGCACTCCAGCACTGGTAACACCATGGAGGGGAAGCTTTTGCAAAAGGATCTCTGTTGAGTTACATTACAAGAAATCAGAAACACCCAAATGCAGACACAGAACAGTGAGGTTATAACATTTTCCAACCAACGTGGTTAGCAGACCGAAAGATCAATTGATAGTTCTACTCTATATTTTACAGCAATGTAGCTTATACCTTAGAAAAGGTTTTGGAGATAACTGTTGTGTATTTGTTGTTTCAAATACATGTGTTTGCAATGATCATTAGTGCACTTAAATGACAGACTGACTGACAAACTGATCAGAAATGATATGTGGAAAATAGGAGATACCTGTCAGTTAGATTCACACTTAGTCAACAAGTTCCACAAACATGCATACATTGATTTATTTATTTGATATTTGTTAACCGGGTTGGTCCAATTGAGCCAAAGGGCCATTTTCAAAGGAGATCCAATGAGAAAAGGTCCAATCTACATAAAAACATATAATAAAAATACAACAGACATAATGATACAGGGTACAATTCCCAAACCTGAAGTTCCAGTCTACATACAAAAGTGCAATACCATAAATATTACCTAGAAAAATTCCCATTAAAATAATATACATTGTAATAAAAGGTATATGCAAGATGTAAAACAGTGATATAAGAGTAGTGAAGGTATCATTTAGAAATTAAAACACGGCGTCAGTTTGCTTAATGTCTGTATTTGTAGCTGTTTAAACATTATTTTTATGTCGTCTCTGTTAAAACAGTAAACTGAGTACTATCATTATCTGCATTTCTCATGCATGTTTGCAGAAGGAACTTGACAAATGTTATTCTTGGGCCCAATTTAACAACTTATTTTGATTAGCATTAATTGTACCCATGCCCTTTTGAGAAGAAAAAAAGTTCACACAACTTTTCATATTCGTGATCAATAATATGAGAAAGCCACTGAGTTCAAAGATTTGAAGGTTGCTGTATAACACATTTTGTCCTTTAAATCACAAACTGATAGAAGCAGCCATAGCTGGATCATTTAATGCTTGGTGCCAGTCCCACCCCCTCAGTTCTTCATGTGGACAGCACAAAAAAACTTCAGCTTTTACTAAAGAAACCTGATGAGTACTTTTTGTACCAATCTACTTCCTACAGATAATCACCCCATCTCAGCTCGCAAGGTACTGAAGAGCCTTTCTGTAGCAGAATTTTAGTACAGAATAAAACAGAATACAGGAAATCTCAGTCACGCTCAACACTCTCTGGCTGGGGCAGCTGTCCACTTTGCCGCACCCTTGCTACATTACTGTTGACAGAATGTATAAGTCTCATTACAAAATGCTCACTCTCTTACTAGTCCTACTGTGACCCCCCAGAGACAACCACCGGTACACATGGAGTTTTCAAAGTAAAGTAAGGAAATGGAAGTAGGTTGCCAGCTTTTTTCTTTGAATAACACAGACTCATACCTTACAAGCACTTTAGAGTCCCTGATCCATCTACGCCGTATGTATAACAAGATTCTTTACAACAAGAAACCCATAAGTAAGAATGGGGTTATGAGATACGAGACCCATAACTAGTAATGGAGGTGGTCAGTTCAGAGCTGGATTATCTGCATTTTTGGTGTCCAAATTTTAAGGTTTGTTTGCAAAGCTTTAGAGTTCAATATAAATTTACAAGCAAGTCAGAAGGCCCTACAGATAAGACTTAGAATTAGAGACTTGGCTCTTTAGTTTTATGCTCAGTGAGACAGTGAAGGTTAAGTGGTGAACTCAATAATGAACGTAAATCTATATCTAACGAATATACATCTGAATGCAATGAATTACAAAGATTTCCATATCAAACCCCCTTTAAAGTCAAGTACAACTTGTTTATTCACTTATTTGTGTGTATGGTGCACTGATATGCATGGACTAGTTTCAGGCTCAGCTCAGGCAAGAAGAGAGTACAAACTGTATCTAGCAACAGCAGTAAAGTGAGAATTGTAGGCAGTATTTAGTTATGAACAAAAGGAAAAGAGTTAAAACACATCGAAAACAATGATGTAAAGATGACAGAAACACTCTGAGTTAATAACGTACAAGAATAAATCAATTACATTTGAGTACTTGTGCCGTACCAAGTTGATCAATAAGGAGACTTAGGTATTGAGCGACACTAACAGGTTTAAGTGACACTTCCTTCATAGTGTTGTTTGTATTTGGGTTGTTTAAAGAATAGTCTGGTATCATTTCCCAAGATGGGAAAGCCCAGTGTGTCACTGATTTGTTAGGGATGGATTCCCAGAGCTGGAGGATAACACAGGTGATTTTAGTTTGGTGTGAGGTGTTATGAGGTTGGGAATTAAAGGCAAAAGGTATACAGTGTGTACAGTTTTTGTTTTTCAAAGACTTAGCTGGCAAACATTGGGAAAGATTCTACTTTGAGAAGTTTGCATAAACACAGAGCCTAGAAAAAGGTTATCTTTTGTGGAACTGCGAGCTACTTTGCTTTGTTGTGGGTATCACACTGTTTTTTTCTTTGTGTGGAGGTGTTGATTCTGAAACTGGCGATGGAGTGGAGAAATAGCAGGTTCTTTTTTGGTGCTATTAGGAGGAGGGTGTATTCCAGTTGTGTGAGTAGGGCACCTTTGCCTGTAGTGCTTCAAGCTAGGGATGACAGAAAATGTGAGACCTTCCTGGAAAACAATAGTAGTTTTTTTCTACTTTAATTTTGTGTGTTGAACATGGTGTTGGAAGTCTATAGATGGGTCAAGCAAGACTCTTGGATAGCTAAAAATTTGAACATTTTCTAATGGTTCTTTACCATTAAATCTGAAGCACTAGTTTGGATTGCAATTATTAAGTCATGGGGGTGGGTCCTTAATAGCACTGCTTTAGTTTTCTTAAGACTGAGAAGAAGCTTGTGTTAATCATTTAAGCTACATACAGTCCTAAAACATAGATAGCCATATCATCAGCATAAAGGAGAACTGGTATACTGGGAGGGAAAACCTTTTGTACTTTTACATTATTGTTTGCTTAATGTTATAGAGTTTTTAACTTTCAGTAAATACAGAGAGAAAATAGTGGGATATAGAACTGCATCTTGTGACAGAATCAAAGGAGGTGGTGCCAAGATGGCCTGAAAAGGATCTTTGAGATTAATCCTGAACTATTGGGCAGCTTGTCGGCTGATACAAATGAGTAAGGGGTTACTAAAAGGCTGTGTTCAACGAGTAAGGGGTTACTAAAAGGCTGTGTTCAACAGTATCAAAAGCAATGAAGTCAGTGAAGATGTGAGTAAGGGGTTACTAAAAGGCTGTGTTCAACTAGTAAGGGGTTACTAAAAGGCTGCGTTCAACGAGTAAGGGGTTTCTAAAAGGCTGTGTTCAACGAGTAAGGGGTTACTAAAAGGCTGTGTTCAACTAGTAAGGGGTTACTAAAAGGCTGTGTTCAACTAGTAAGGGGTTACTAAAAGGCTGTGTTCAACTAGTAAGGGATTACTAAAAGGCTGTGTTCAACTAGTAGGGGTTACTAAAAGGCTGTGTTCAACAGTATCAAAAGCAATGAAGTCAGTCAAGATGTGAGTAAGGGGTTACTAAAAGGCTATGTTCAACTAGTAAGGGGTTACTAAAAGGCTGTGTTCAACTAGTAAGGGGTTACTAAAAGGCTATGTTCAACAGTATCAAAAGCAATGAAGTCAGTCAAGATGTGAGTAAGGGGTCACTAAAAGGCTATGTTCAATGAGTAAGGGGTTACTAAAAGGCTGTGTTCAACTAGTAAGGGGTTACTAAAAGGCTGTGTTCAACTAGTAAGGGGTTACTAAAAGGCTGTGTTCAACAGTATCAAAGGCAATGAAGTCAGTGAAGATGTGAGTAAGGGGTTACTAAAAGGCTGTGTTCAACTAGTAAGTGGTTACTAAAAGGCTGTGTTCAACTAGTAAGGGGTTACTAAAAGGCTGTGTTCAACTAGTAAGGGATTACTAAAAGGCTGTGTTCAACAGTATCAAAGGCAATGAAGTCAGTGAAGATGTGAGTAAGAGGTTACTAAAAGGCTGTGTTCAACTAGTAAGGGGTTACTAAAAGGCTGTGTTCAACTAGTAAGGGGTTACTAAAAGGCTGTGTTCAACTAGTAAGGGGTTACTAAAAGGCTGTGTTCAACAGTATCAAAGGCAATGAAGTCAGTGAAGATGTGAGTAAGAGGTTACTAAAAGGCTATGTTCAACTAGTAAGGGGTTAGTAAAAGGCTGTGTTCAACTAGTAAGGGGTTACTAAAAGGCTGTGTTCAACTAGTAAGGGGTTACTAAAAGGCTGTGTTCAACTAGTAAGGGGTTACTAAAAGGCTGTGTTCAACAGTATCAAAGGCAATGAAGTCAGTGAAGATGTGAGTAAGAGGTTACTAAAAGGCTATATTCAACTAGTAAGGGGTTACTAAAAGGCTGTGTTCAACTAGTAAGGGGTTACTAAAAGGCTGTGTTCAACCAGTAAGGGGTTACTAAAAGGCTGTGTTCAACTAGTAAGGGGTTACTAAAAGGCTGTGTTCAACTAGTAAGGGGTTATTAAAAGGCTGTGTTCAACAGTATCAAAGGCAATGAAGTCAGTGAAGATGTGAGTAAGAGGTTACTAAAAGGCTATGTTCAACTAGTAAGGGGTTACTAAAAGGCTGTGTTCAACTACTAAGGGGTTACTAAAAGGCTGTGTTCAACTAGTAAGGGGTTACTAAAAGGCTGTGTTCAACTAGTAAGGGGTTACTAAAAGGCTGTGTTCAACAGTATCAAAGGCAATGAAGTCAGTGAAGATGTGAGTAAGAGGTTACTAAAAGGCTGTGTTCAACTAGTAAGGGGTTACTAAAAGGCTGTGTTCAACTAGTAAGGGGTTACTAAAAGGCTGTGTTCAACTAGTAAGGGGTTACTAAAAGGCTGTGTTCAACAGTATCAAAGGCAATGAAGTCAGTGAAGATGTGAGTAAGAGGTTACTAAAGGCTGTGTTCAACTAGTAAGGGGTTACTAAAAGGCTGTGTTCAACTAGTAAGGGGTTACTAAAAGGCTGTGTTCAACTAGTAAGGGGTTACTAAAAGGCTGTGTTCAACAGTATCAAAGGCAATGAAGTCAGTGAAGATGTGAGTAAGAGGTTACTAAAAGGCTATGTTCAACTAGTAAGGGGTTACTAAAAGGCTGTGTTCAACTAGTAAGGGGTTACTAAAAGGCTGTGTTCAACTAGTAAGGGGTTACTAAAAGGCTGTGTTCAACTAGTAAGGGGTTACTAAAAGGCTGTGTTCAACAGTATCAAAGGCAATGAAGTCAGTGAAGATGTGAGTAAGAGGTTACTAAAAGGCTATATTCAACTAGTAAGGGGTTACTAAAAGGCTGTGTTCAACTAGTAAGGGGTTACTAAAAGGCTGTGTTCAACCAGTAAGGGGTTACTAAAAGGCTGTGTTCAACTAGTAAAAAGGCTGTGTTCAACAGTATCAAAGGCAATGAAGTCAGTGAAGATGTGAGTAAGAGGTTACTAAAAGGCTATGTTCAACTAGTAAGGGGTTACTAAAAGGCTGTGTTCAACTAGTAAGGGGTTACTAAAAGGCTGTGTTCAACTAGTAAGGGTTACTAAAAGGCTGTGTTCAACAGTATCAAAGGCAATGAAGTCAGTGAAGATGTGAGTAAGAGGTTACTAAAAGGCTATGTTCAACTAGAAAGGGGTTACTAAAAGGCTGTGTTCAACTAGTAAGGGGTTACTAAAAGGCTGTGTTCAACTAGTAAGGGGTTACTAAAAGGCTGTGTTCAACTAGTAAGGGGTTACTAAAAGGCTGTGTTCAACAGTATCAAAGGCAATGAAGTCAGTGAAGATGTGAGTAAGAGGTTACTAAAAGGCTATATTCAACTAGTAAGGGGTTACTAAAAGGCTGTGTTCAACTAGTAAGGGGTTACTAAAAGGCTGTGTTCAACCAGTAAGGGGTTACTAAAAGGCTGTGTTCAACTAGTAAGGGGTTACTAAAAGGCTGTGTTCAACTAGTATGGGGTTATTAAAAGGCTGTGTTCAACAGTATCAAAGGCAATTAAGTCAGTGAAGATGTGAGTAAGAGGTTACTAAAAGGCTATGTTCAACTAGTAAGGGGTTACTAAAAGGCTGTGTTCAACTACTAAGGGGTTACTAAAAGGCTGTGTTCAACTAGTAAGGGGTTACTAAAAAGGCTGTGTTCAACAGTATCAAAGGCAATGAAGTCAGTGAAGATGTGAGTAAGAGGTTACTAAAAGGCTATGTTCAACTAGTAAGGGGTTACTAAAAGGCTGTGTTCAACTAGTAAGGGGTTACTAAAAGGCTGTGTTCAACTAGTAAGGGGTTACTAAAAGGCTGTGTTCAACAGTATCAAAGGCAATGAAGTCAGTGAAGATGTGAGTAAGAGGTTACTAAAAGGCTATGTTCAACTAGAAAGGGGTTACTAAAAGGCTGTGTTCAACTAGTAATGGGTTACTAAAAGGCTGTGTTCAACTAGTAAGGGGTTACTAAAAGGCTGTGCTCAACAGTATCAAAGGCAATGAAGTCAGTGAAGATGTGAGTAAGGGGTTACTAAAAGGCTGTGTTCAACGAGTAAGGGGTTACTAAAAGGCTGTGTTCAACGAGTAAGGGGTTACTAAAAGGCTGTGTTCAGCAGTATCAAAGGTAATGAAGTCAGTGAAGATGTGAGTAAGGGATTACTAAAAGGCTGTGTTCAACTAGTAAGGGGTTACTAAAAGGCTGTGTTCAACAGTATCAAAGACAATGAAGTCAGTGAAAATGGCACCTGTAAGGTGACCACTTTCCACATTTTGTAGGATGTCAGCAAGGTCTATATTATATACATGAATGTTTAGCTTGTCAAACACCTAAACATTGAAAGGTGGAGCCCTTTCCTATAAAGAAGGAACAGATCATGATCAGAGGAAGGCTCGTGTCTGCCCATAGTAACAGTGCAAATATGACTTGGGGCAAGAGTATCTTGGGCCCAGAAAAAAGACTTATAGTCATCCACTAAAGCATCCAGTGATAATGCACCATCCTCCAAAAGGAACTGAGGAATTGTTGGAGGCAAAAGTTCCAAAGTGTGTGTCAAGTGGTGCTAAAAACCTCACTTCCTGAGCAGGGGAAGGTTAAAGCAAAGTAATATTCAAGAGCAAATTGCACCAGGAAATAGTCTCACCAAGAGGCTAGCTCCACTGCCACATGCCGTGTCTTCAACCCCAATACAAATGCTAACTCCGTATGTGACCCAGTCAGTGAACTGCAGGCATAACCCTAGCAAACCTAAAGCCTTTCATTTCACAGCTAAATTCTCAGGCAAGAACCAGTGACTCATCCTCCACCTTGATGCTGAAATCACCTAACACCAAGATGTGCTCATGGTCAACAACTGATTCAAGGAAAAAGGCAGTGAACTCCCTTATGAATACCCTCAAACAACTGGACGGCCAGTAAACAAGGAGAAACCTATACTTCGCTCCTGCAACCATGTTATGTTAAAAGATGTTAGTATCCCCAGTCAGAACCTGTGTCAAACACAAGGCAGACTTATCAGAGACAGCTACTCAGTTTCCAGTCTCACACCTCATTGGACATTAGATTACTAGAAAATTCATAAGTGCCACAATAAGAAAACAGGCATGATTAAAACAAATGAGCCTTAAAGCAACACTATCCAGTCAGACGAGAATGAAGTGCAGAACCCAGTACAACTCCGATAGTCTAATGATGAGATTAATATGTTCAAATATCAACATTCACCTTCAGTTCTCCACTAAGCTAGTCAGATTCCAACCTATCTAAATGAAAGGTGGGGAGAAACGGGAAGCCATGTATGACGCTAGTCAGATTCCAACCTATCTAAATGAAAGGTGGGGAGAAACGGGAAGCCATGCACGGCGCTAGTCAGATTCCAACCTATCTAAATGAAAGGTGAGGAGAAACGGGAAGCCATGCATGGCGCTAGTCAGATTCCAACCTATCTAAATGAAAGGTGAAGAGAAATGGGAAGCCATGCCCTACGCTAGTCAGATTCCAACCAATATAAATGAAAGGTGGTGAGAAACGGGAAGCCATGCACTACGCTAGTCAGATTCCAACCTATCTAAATGAAAGGTGGGGAGAAACGGGAAGCCATGCACGACGCTAGTCAGATTCCAACCTATCTAAATGAAAGGTGGGGAGAAACTGGAAGCCATGCATGGCGCTAGTCAGATTCCAACCTATCTAAATGAAAGGTGAGGAGAAACGGGAAGCCATGCACGGCGCTATTCGGATTCCAACCTATCTAAATGAAAGGTGGGGAGAAACTGGAAGCCATGCACGGCGCTAGTCAGATTCCAACCTATCTAAATGAAAGGTGAAGAGAAATGGGAATCCATGCCCTACCCTAGTCAGATTCCAACCTATCTAAATGAAAGGTGGGGAGAAACAGGAAGCCAATCATTACGCTAGTCAGATTCCAACCTATCTAAATGAAAGGTGGGGAGAAACGGGGAAGCCATGCACGGCACTAGTCAGATTCCAATCTATCTAAATGAAAGGTGGGGAGAAACGGGAAGCCATGCACGGTGCTAGTCAGATTCCAACCTATCTAAATGAAAGGTGGGGAGAAACGGGAAGCCATGCATGGCGCTAGTCAGATTCCAACCTATCTAAATGAAAGGTGGGGAGAAATGAGAAGCCATGCACGGCGCTAGTCAGATTCCAACCTAACTAAATGAAAGGTGAGGAGAAACGGAAAGCCATGCCCTACGCTAGTCAGATTCCAACCTTTCTAAATGAAAGGTGGGAGAAACAGGAAGCCAAGCATTATGCTAGTCAGATTCCAACCTATCTAAATGAAAGGTGGGGAGAAACGGGGAAGCCATGCACGGCGCTAGTCAGATTCCAACCTATCTAAATGAAAGGTGAGGAGAAACAGGAAGCCATGCCCTACACTAGTCAGATTCCAACCTATCTAAATGAAAGGTGGGGAGAAACGGGAAGCCATGCACGGCACTAGTCAGATTCCAACCTATCTAAATGAAAGGTGGGGAGAAATGGGAAGCCATGCACGGCGCTAGTCAGATTCCAACCTATCTAAATGAAAGGTGGGGAGAAACGGGGAAGCCATGCATGGCGCTAGTCAGATTCCAACCTATCTAAATGAAAGGTGAGGAGAAACAGGAAGCCATGCACTACGTTAGTCAGATTCCAACCTATCTAAATGAAAGGTGGGGAGAAACATGAAGCCATGCACTACGTTAGTCAGATTCCAACCTATCTAAATGAAAGGTGGGGAGAAACGGGAAGCCATGCACGGTGCTAGTCAGATTCCAACCTATCTAAATGAAAGGTGGGGAGAAACGGGAAGCCATGCACAGCGCTAGTGAGATTCCAACTTATCTAAATGAAAGGTGAGGAGAAACGGGAAGCCATGCCCTACACTAGTCAGATTCCAACCTATCTAAATGAAAGGTGGGGAGAAACGGGGAAGCCATGCATGGTGCTAGTCAGATTCCAACCTATCTAAATGAAAGGTGGGGAGTAACAGGAAGCCAAGCATTACGCTAGTCAGATTCCAACCTATCTAAATGAAAGGTGGGGAGAAACAGGAAGCCATGCCACACATTAGGGACTTGATCACCAGATGGTGATTGGTTGATAACGCAGAACCAGCATTCATTTTGGTACTGGCATTTCTGGTACTAAAATTAATTCCAGTACTGCATTTCATCTGCTTCTCTTTTAGTTTCGGAGTTTTGTGTGTGGTTTAAGGTTATACCAAGTGGCTTGTTACACATATGAGAGTGACTTTTTTTTTTTTGCTCCTCATCTTAGAGTTCAGGGTGCCAGACTGGAAAATGGCACCAGGTACTAGATGAGCCAGCCATGTTTCTAATGAAAGACATAATGCTGCAGAATTTCAAAGCAGCCTTTCACACCAAATGGTATAACAGCTGCAGTAATTCAAGAATTTCTCCTTTCCTCAAGACTGGTACATACAAGTAGCAGGGAGTTTGAGGGTACAGTTCTCCCGTCCATATCAGGGGTACACAGAGTTTGTCCTGTACAAAATCATTTTTAATTTTTTTTATTTGTGAAAGTCATTAACTTTTAAATGATGACACCTTTTGTGATCACAGCAATGAGTGATGATCAAAATGATGTGCTCATTAGTCATAGAGTTAATAAAACAGATAAGTAGCTTTATACTAACAGCAGTATAACATTAAAACAATTAGCACTTGAAATTTCAAGTATATCATGAACAAGCAGTAATTAATTAATTTAACAGGTAAATCTATAGAATAAAACAATACATAATCTTGAATGATAATTTTAATATGATGATTACTCCAGCATCAACTGCTTTAGATGTGAAATTGTTTGAAAAAAAGTTAATTTGTTATGGCAATAGTTATATAGCAAATGTCTCTTTAACTAATGTGCCTGTCTTATGTTCTGTAATCATGATACTTCACCTTCATTTTTATTAATGGAAAACAATATGGAAATTGCACATGGCTCTTACTGAAGAGAGACAGCCTGGCCTAACTATAAAATCAGGGTGTTGTAATCCTTATTCATTCAAAATTTAAAAGGCCACATTCTCATAGGGACCTGGAGTGCTTCTATTTGCAGCCTATAAATCAGGCACCCACAGAGATGGGGCATAGAATACAATGTAAGAAAATTTTGAGGTTTCATAAATAACATTGAAACTGGATATTGTAGGTGTACATTTTTTTTCTGTTTAAGCAGTGGGAAACATTGCCCCAAAGGAGGGAAAAAAGGCAACTGAACCTACCTCTGACATAGTGTATGTTTTCTGCATGACATTTGCATAACTACCATTATTCAGGCTTTATGAACATTTTTTTGCATAATTCTGAGGATATTTTCCAGTCTACAAGAAATTTCCATTTTGGAGTCATATCCTCAGATTTACAACCCTGTAACTAACCTTACAATTAAAATATGTCCACACATTTCAAATATCACCCACTACATATTAAAAAAAAAAACATACATTATTTTCAGCCTTTACCCTCTTATGGCAATAAAAGTGTGTTTTTCAAACATGGAAGCTGAGCTCTAAACATGGCATGTACAGACGTGTACTGTAGCTATAAATTTAGATAATTATGCATATCCTTTTGTGTCTG
The DNA here is from genome assembly GCF_019279795.1 of Protopterus annectens. Lineage (NCBI taxonomy): Eukaryota > Metazoa > Chordata > Ceratodontiformes > Protopteridae > Protopterus > Protopterus annectens. The sequence goes on from NC_056745.1 coordinate 41,282,911, forward strand.
CAAGATACACTGTTTCTGACAAATACTCAGAAAAAAATTATTCAGGTGAAATACCTTTTACGCCTTGTAAACTCCTTTACTCATTTAAATAGCTTCCTAATTTGGACTCCCTTGTCAATGCAGGAAAAGGGTCCATATGTGACGAATACATATAAATTAGTTGTCTGAGGGAAGCTCGATCAGCTGCCCATTTCTGGTCTTTTTGCTAAAATGACCAAAGGCCATTTAATCACAGCACACTGCTGGGATTTGTAGAAGTCACTGATTTTAGTGTTCGAGCTAGGGTTTAAGTTAGGGCTCAGGATTTGGTTAAGGCAAGGGTTACAGATGTTTAAGGTTAGGACTTATATTACATGTTGTGTTCTGTAAGGGAGATGCTGGTGGGCTTTGCCTCCTGCAATATATAATGTGAATAATTATGTACAAGGTTCTGGTCTATGAATTGCAACTTAATGCACTGTGGAAGGCTAAAGCAGCTGAGACTAGCAGTCTATCGATATTCAAATGAAATGAAGGCAGTTTCTTCCACAACAAAGTCTTGCTGTTTAAATAAAGGAAGAGCAAGTGGCTCTAACTCAGTCTTGTACAGCTGAGAAACTCTTTCTCTCTCTCTGTTGGTAGTGCTTTCTCTCTGGATTCCTCTGGTAGGAACAAGGTCCTGCTTCTTCTCCAAGGTCTTCATTCATTGTGGTTGACTGTCTCGCCCAGAGCTGCTGCTCTACACACCCAGTCTCTTTCCACAAAAGGCAAATGCTGTCTCTCTTGCTGGGCTTCTCTCACAGCCCTATTTTTTTGTATCACATTTGCTCATTACACAAGCTTACTATTCTATTACTAATACAGTCAGGTATCTTTATGTTCTTAAAGAAACAGGGACAAGTTAACAGGAACACTTACATCATTTAAAGAAACATCATCCCAGTTAAAATGGACTTATTAGAACACTGCTATAAACATTTACATAATTATTTACACAACTTTGAGTCACTTGCAGTCTTTGAAATGGTGAGACCCACAATATGCTACAACTGACCACCTCAACATGAAATGGTCAGTTTGTGACTCCTGGATGGGCTTAGTGCCTGTAACAGATCACCCATATGGGCCAAGACTGCCTACACTATGTTGGACTTTAAACTGTAAAGATAAGGTCCACCTTTTGCGTTTTGGGTTGCCATCCATTGGGGAACCAAGTGCCCACCTGACAGCTAGGCAATACCTAGCCTCTATTTCACATAGTTTATGGCTGACCAAAGGGATTGTGTACCTCTTTCCAATAAAAGTTTATTAGAACATCTTTCTCTTTATCAGATCTATGTCAGTACATGCTATCATTGTATATTTAGGTGTGAGCTTCCAAAAGTATCCCACTAGCCCCGAAAATGCTCTTACTTTTTTTTTTTTTGTAATTGAGAGATAAGACAGTTTCTTACTACTTCTCACTTTTCTTTTGGGGTTCAACAATCTGTCTCCCCATGACATCAGAGTTATTTAACCTCTGCCATACCTAGCTCTTGGAGGCATTTAAGTTGGCCGTGCTAGCTTCAGGGAGTCTAGTGGAGCCTGTACTTAAATGTGAGTGCCAGTCTTCAGAATATATAACACCATCATCTAGATAAGCTGCAGTACAGCTGGAATGAGACTGTCCGTTAATCTTTGGAAGGAACTAATGTAGCTCAAAATAAGAACTGCATACTGCAATAATCCTTCTGATATTGTTTTTTCCTTAGTCTCAGCTGTAAAAGAGACTAGCCAGTAACCTATAATCAAGTCCAAGGTGTCTAAGAACCCCCCTTCTATTCACTCATCAGCCCTAGGCACAGTGCAGCTGTCAAATTTTAAAATATTGTTCAGCTTCCTAAAGTCGTTAGAGAAAAGTACAAAAGTGTGTAAATAGGAAGTTGTAAACCATTGACCAGTAACTACAGGCTTAGCAATGAAAGCTTGTCGACTTTAGTGTTAGATAAAATTTTCCATCAAGCCATCCATCTGAGAATGGTATGCTCATGCTCAAAGAAGCCTGCCCTGCACAAATTTCCCTTAGTAATATCAAAATCATCTCAGGTCTCCATCGAAGAGAGCCCAATGCCTAGGTAGGACTAACCCCGTCAACAAAGGATCAATGAATAAAGAATAAAATAAATAAAAAGCAAAGAAAAATTAAGTCCAAGGAACACAGCAGACCTCATCTGCCCACAGATGCAGAGATCAAGCCCCAGCACAGCATAGGAGATGTAGTACATGCATGCACACAACTAAATTAATTAAATGTGCACACAAAAATACACAGCACATGCACAAATATGTGTGTGCATGCACACACACACTTACTCAGACACACATGTACATAAACATATAGATGCGAACACATGCACGTGCATACATGTTCATGAGTATATAAGCATGTGCATGAGTACATAAATATGTGCACTTGCACCCATGTACATAAACATGTGCGTGCATGCACACACAAACACACACATACAAAACAATTTTTTTCAGCTGCATGCCTAGAGTGACAGCAGCAAGTCCTTTTAGATGCTCAGACTATAAACTTTGGATGTGAGACATTCATTCCTTACAGATACACAACTCCAGAGTGCAGAGAAAATATATATATGGGCAATACAATCTCCTTAGATTTTGCCTTTACATTTATGCATCAATCTTCTAAGAAAACTAGATTTTGACAATAAAATGCTATTAAATCGCTTTGCCTTAAATAAGACAGCCAACCCTTAGGATCATAGAAAGTTACTAGGCTATTGGCCCTGAGGCCCTTACAAGCCTAGCCAAAAATTCAGCCCATGTTCCAACAAGTCAGCACCCTATGCCACTGTCCAGCAGGGACACAGGTGGAATCCCAGGGGTGTATTTTCTGTTCCCCATCCAGTAATCCAGGTTGCACTTAAAAAGGGTTAATGAGATACTCTGCTTTATGTGCAGAGGGAGTCTATTCCAAAAAAGGAGTCGTCTCTGGGATACAAATCTGTCTTGCCAACAAGTCCTATTCATGTCACAGACCAGGTTGAGGGCATGCGTGCAGGTTAAATGATTTCCTCAAGGTCACACAGTAGGCAGGCAAGAGACCAGGGAATCAAACCCTGTACTACAGAAAATGCATCTCACAGCCTTAACCCTGTGAGCCAACTACCTTCAGTTTAAAAAAATAAATAAAACATACCAGTGGAATACTTCACAATTTTGTTTGAAGGTTAACATTGCACTATGTTGGTAGAATCACTACTACTACAAGTAACTTTTTCTGGGGAAGGAAAACTCCAACACTGCCTTTTCCAAGAACATTATGGAACACTATACTCTGCAACATTTTGTGTGATGAAAGGTTTCCAAGCATTACACCTCTTAAATGAATTAACAAAAATCAAAAAAGGTAACATTCTACAGATAGTGACAACCATCCTTTGTTTAGTTTGCTATTTCCAGCTCTTTTGTTTTTAATGCCTGTTCAGAAGTACAGCAACTAACTAAATGTAATTGTTTTTGAGTAGGTATCATTGTCTTGACCAAGTGAGACCCCACCTGGGGGGGGGGGGAGGGGGCAATTTGGCAATTATGCTCACTGGGAGGAGAAACTGTCCTCTTCTTTACTTACAAATGCCGTGAGATATTAACATCAGCCTGAACTCCCATTAAAGCATGCATATTTCAGTTAAACATCTTATCCAAAGAATATTATCCAAGGATTACAGCCACCCCCTCATCAATTTCATTACTAAACTGCATATTCATGTGACTGGTGTGGGACTAGAACTCAGTGACTTAAGATCATCCTAGCATTAAGGATTAGCATGCAGCATAACAAGCCGCTGCCACTGTTAATGACAATACTGCTGAAAATATTCCCACTAAACCAAACACTGAAGTGGTACTTAAATGTTCCTCTCTCCTTTAACTCTGTTAACATTACAGTTTGTGCTCTAAACACTTTGATAATTGCATGCGTGCAATTTAAATGTCTTTTGTCTGTAGAATTATTTTATGAGACCTTGATTATGCTGCCAAAAGAACAGTGTGACCTAAGTTTCATCAAAGAATCTGGGAAGAAAACTGTTCTCTTTATACATTTCTGGTTTATTTGAAATAAATTACAACAGAAAAAAAATACATGCACTCAAAAGAAGAGAGGAGACACAGTTTGATTTTACCATGTAGCTACTAGCTAGCCTCATTTATTTAATTTTTAGGTAATTTTGTTAACTGTTGTGCAGTGTTGATCTCTGGATCATTTAATGTTTAGGTAATTTTGTTAACTGTTGTGCAGTGTTGATCTCTGGATCATTTAATGTTTAGGTCATTTTGTTAATGTTGTGCAGTGTTGATCTCTGGATCATTTAATGTTTAGGTAATTTTGTTAACTGTTGTGGCCTCCAGCTGTTGATCTCTGGATCATTTAATGTTTAGGTCATTTTGTTAATGTCTGATGCAGTGTTGATCTCTGGATCATTTAATGTTTAGGTCATTTTGTTAATGTTGTGCAGTGTATGATCTCTGGATCATTTAATGTTTAGGTCATTTTGTTAATGTTGTGCAGTGTTGATCTCTGGATCATTTAATGTTTAGGTCATTTTGTTAATGTTGTGCAGTGTTGATCTCTGGATCATTTAATGTTTAGGTCATTTTGTTAATGTTGTGCAGTGTTGATCTCTGGATCATTTTCACTCTCAGTCTGAAACAATTTAACTTGCTGTATTACATTTTTTCAACTTAATATGCTTTATTAAAAATATTTTATACAGCAATCACAGAGGGAAAAAGAAACCCCAAGACAATAATTCAACCCCCCCAAAAAAAAAATGAGAGTCAAGCTGAAAGGTCCGACTATGCTAATATATAAAAAATATATAGTTGTAAAAGCAAACTTACCCCCCACACTAGATATTTGAATGATCACTGATGCTGTAGCCATTGTTACACGGGTTATATCCTACCAAGGATATAGTGGCCGTCCAGCTTCTAAAGCTTCAAGTCACCTTCCATGCTCTCAAACTGGTCTGAGTGCTAAGCCTTTCAGAGCTTTCACGCTAACTGAAAGAGGTAGCTTGAGCCCTGAAAGGGCATAGTTGGAAGTAAAAAATATATACATAGCTACACACCCTGGCATAATCAAAAACAAAGCGGGGGTGGAGGGACAGGCTACTGCAGCAGGGATCATTCTAATATCTGTATTTGTTTTACAGCACAATAAACCACTCCCATGCCTGATAAAAAATATTTATATATTTAGAAAGCTTGTGAGGAAATTATTACTCTATTTTTGTTTTACTTGGATCGCTTGTCTGTGTACTTAATAAAGGATTTTTGACTGGAAACAGACTGTCTGCCTTGCTTGGATTACTTTTGCATACTTAGTAATGCTGTACAATTATATATTATAGCAATAACCCACACCTGGGTGTGGGTAATGCTGGATTTACTCACGGTTGGTGTGGTTTGGTCACGAGGGTGAAGCCCGAGTAGCCAAACAAAGCCAACCGTGGGTAAATCCAGCATTACCCACACCCAGAAGTGGGTTATTGCTATTATACAATGACATTATTTAAGAAAAAAAATAATTACTTTTCTTAAATAATGGCATTGTATAATGCCTCCTTGCTGTCCTTCCGCAGCTGTCTGGCTATTCTGTGGCAGTTCTGATGTACTGCGCATGTATATATTTACGCAGTACATCAGAGCTGTGGGAAAAAGCAACGGAGTAAGCAAGATCTCCATTGCTTTTTGCAGCCTGTTTCGCTATGTTAAACGAGTTTAACATAGCAAGACAGCTTTAAAAAAGGCAAAGGAGAATCTCCGTTGCTTTTTTTAAAGCTGTCTCGCTAGGTTAAACCCATTTAACATAGCGAGATAGTTTTGAAAAAAGTAAGGGAGAAAGCAAGATCTCCGTTGCTTTTTAAAGTGTCTCGCTATGTTAAATGGGTTTAACATAGCGAGACAACTTTAAAAAAAAGCAATGGAGAAGCTCCGTTGCTTTTTTTAAAGGCTGTCTCGATATGTTAAACTCGTTTAACATGGCGAGACAGGTTGTAACAAGTAACGGAGATCTTGTGTTCATTGCTGTAAAAAAAAAAAAAAAAAAAAGAGTTATACTAATGGAAAAAGTCCGGGCGACCGGACCTTTTTCCATTACTATAACTCTGATTTACAATGTGCATGTGCACGCTGACCAATTAGCGTGCACGTTTTGGAATATTAATCGGGGGGGGTCGTTGTATAATTTCTATTATTACTTTTTGTTTTGTTTTGACTTAAGACGAGTTTACATTCGCTACTTCTACTACTATTGTCTGATCTGATTAATATACAGTGATTAACTAGAAATATATGGACTGAAAATCTTCCACACAGAAATTTCAATTGCTCACAGACTAGGATAAACAGTAAGAAACATTCTAAAAAAATATACACCAATGTTATTCAGAATCAAAGTAAACAAGGAATCCACATGTAGTGTAACCATTAAATAATTAGCATTACTTATGTTCTGAGACCAAGTGCATAATTGTTTTAAAAAATCAATATTATCTTTAATATAACTG